>NC_056731.1:130012304-130369804 GCF_019279795.1 Protopterus annectens | reverse complement strand
TATATATATAATATATTATACACACACACACACACATACACACACACACACATATACAATAAAAAACTTATTAGGCTAAAAGGAAACACAATGGAGTCGAACTGCTATTGAGCGGTTTTGTTCTTTTATTTGGTAGAAAGAACTTCATCAGAAACAAAAATATTCCATCCAAGACACCTTTGTTATAAGCCTCTGGGGTTATAAAACAATAAAATAACATGAGCCAATAAGGTCCACAAAAGAGTTGTATAGGAAGTAAAACTGCCACAATCTCAGTCCAAAAACATTGCCGTGAATGAATATGAATGAGTTCAAGTCCAGCACTGAATTTATTAACGCTCTTTTATTAACAAACTGCGTTTTCGTCCCAACACATTAGGACTTCATCAGATACCTTTAAAAACAAAAATTACCACTTTATATACCAAATAATTTTACTATTAACCAATAAAAACAGTTTCAATTAATTCAAACTACTGAATCACTCTCAGATATTCATGAATATTCATTACCCTCATAAATATGTATTACTTAAAAACGTGTTTTTATTTCAAACCTTCCTTAAAACATTTATTAAATAAATTATATGTATTTATGACATTTATGAGTTATAAAAATGCAAACTTCATTTAAAAAACGTAATTTATACACTTATTATGGGTCTAACTACATATGTTTAAAATGAATGTATTTTTTCCATTAATAGGTCTCCCTCTAGTGTTTAAAACCAATAAAGCACCTAAATTCATAAAAGCACCTTCCATTGACAAACCATATATAAATTTTACACTAATAAATAATGTTCATTAAAATAAGTACCAATATAAATCTATATTTATAAATATTAAATATTAAATAATCATTTTAAAAAATAAAAACCAATAATTTAATATAATAAATATATATATATATATATATATACCAATTTATTAAAAATTTTTGTTATTAAAATAACTATACTTTATTGTGTTTTAATTTTAGCAAAGGTCCTATGGAAATAGTTTCATTTAACCCAGGTGTCCTACTGGCATCAAGGAAAACCTGCCACCACAATTCTCTACCTTCTAGTTTTATTTCCCATGGACCTCCTCTATAATCAGGTTTCACCTGTTCTAACACAAAGAATAAATAATTGGCTCCTTCACACATTTTTGAATGTTTATAAAGTGCATTTGTTTCTCTGGCTCTACTGATATCATATAAGTGTTCGTATATGCGTCTCCGGAACACTCTTTCCATTTTGCCAATATAAAATGCCTTACACTGTTGGCAGATAGAAATGTATACTACTCCCTTTGTACTACACGTGTATAAATCCTTATTTATTATATTTTTATTTCTACTTTCTATATATACTTCTTTCTGATTCATAACGTATACACATTGGGAACATTTTCCACATTTTAATGTTCCTATCCTATTATTACCTATATTATACTTATTTAATCCTTCTAATTTTTCCTAATATTAGGTGGATTCCTATAAGTAATATTAGGTTCCATTTTCTTTATTTCATCCATATCCGAAAACAATACAAATTTATCCCATTCTTTCATGAGTACTTTTTTATATTTTTATTAAAATTATTAAATTCAACAACTAGTCTCATTTTAAGTGGTTCTTCATCCATTCCTAGTCTGACTTCACTCACTTTTTCAATTTCCATTTGTCCTTTTATAGGTTGAAATTTAGTCAGTCTACCTACCTCCACTTCTTTTCTAATCTCTTTGACCATTTCCTGCGGATAACCTCTCTCCAAAAACATAATTTCTAATTTATTACATTCTTCATAAAAATCTATCTCTCCACTCGTCATCCTCGATCCTCTCACAAATTGCCCTTTTATTATATTTTTCTTACAATGTGGAGGATGAGAACTATCATAGTGGAGAAAAGAATTTACATATGTGTGTTTTCTATATACTCTAGTCTCAAATTGATTATTTTGCTTTGAAATTTCCAAATCCAAATAGTTAATTCTTTCATTATTCATAACATATGTAAAATTCAAAAAATTAGTGGTGGAGCCAATATATTCCATAAACTCTAAAAACTTTTCTTCACCCCCTATCCAAAAAATAATAATATCATCAAGGAATCTGAAATAGAGTTTCCAATATTTACTATAAATAGAATGTATAACATATTTTTCCTCCCATTTAGAGAGAACAGTATTGGCAAAGGTGGGGGCACATGCTACCCCCATAGACACTCCTGACTTTTGCTTATAATATTCCCCATTAAAAGTTATAAAATTATTTTTAAGTATAATGTCCATTAATGTAACTATAGTAATTTTCTCTTCATGTAATAATTGTATATCACCAAAAACCTTATCTTCGAAATATTCCATTCCTTCCTTATGTGAGATGCAAGTAAATAAATCAATTATATCTATAGTTACAAATAAAATATCATTACTATATATTTCTGGTGTCAACATCCTTAAAAAATCCCAAGAATCTCTCAAAATATTTTTATTATCAACCCATATATGTTTCACCTTATTGTCAACATATTTAGCTAAAGGTACTGTTTTTGCTCCCTCTGCTGTGACAATAGGTCTAAATGGAGGATCTCTCTGATTTTTATGAATTTTGGGTATTCCAAATATCGTGGGTACCCTAGGTTTTTTAACTTCCAGAAATTTAAATGTTTTGATATCAATCACTTTCTCTAAAACCAAATTTTCTAATAGAATGTCTATTCTTTTATAGGCTATTAACATTTCATCCTTTGAAATTACTGAATATTTATTTTCATCATTTAAAATTTCAAACATTTTGACTTCGTAATCATTCTTCCCCATGATAACAATTCCTCCACCTTTATCAGGTTTCATTAGTCTTAACATTGGATTACTTTGTAACTCTCCTAATAACTTATATTCATCTTCTTCCAGATTTTTATACATCCTTCCTGAATTACTTTTTTTCTCCTTCCTTTCTGATTTCTCTTTCCAACACATTCTCAAGGTTCTTTATTTGTGGTATTAATGGGGGGTTATATAAAGAACCCCTAACTAACTGGGCCGAACCAATATCATTTCTATTGAAACCTGCCCTAGATGCCAGTATTGATAAATTAATTTTTCTCATGAACATTTTAACATCTAAAATAGTGTTTACTACATCACCCCTCTTTACTGGGTTGAATTTCAACCCCTTACTTAAACTAAAATGTGTTTTGTTTAATACCGTGTCACTAAAATTATATATGGTAAATCCATTATAGGTGCTTTTAGTATTATTCTCTGTAATAATCTCAACTACATTCTCTTCTACTTCCAAACCAGGGATTGGGGTATTCATCAATAAAATCTCCCCCCCCTCCTCTGAAAATTTCCTTCCCTATTCCATCTACGTACTTCCTGTTCAGTTCTTTGTAAGGGAGGGAATTCATTTTCATAATCATATTCTTTTTCTTTAAATACAGTATACTTTTTATTGTTGTTAAACTGAGACCTATTTCTATCATAATAAAATGCTGGTTTAGGATAACTAATATTTTCAGCATATTCTTTCAAATCTCTATTTAGTTTCCCCATTTTACGATTTAAAATCACTTCACATTTAACATCAACTTCTCTTCTAATATTGTAATATTTTTCCTTTTCCTCATTAATGTCATAAATTAGATCATTTTTAATACATGTATCCAACTCATTAATTTCCTTATCAATCATAATTATATTTCTATCATTTTCTTCGATAATCAATTGGACAATGTCCAATCCACACCTGTTGAATACTTTAATTAAACTCAAATGAAATATAGAGCCAACTTGAACATTATTAGGGTATTTATATACCCTTAGTCCCTTAGGGACAATTTCTTTTATTAAACATTCATTTAAATATCCATTTTCAATGATAAGTGTCCTATACTGCAACATTAACTTATACATTCTGTCTAATTTAGTAGCATATGATTCCCCATCGGGGAATTTGTTACAGTCATTATTATTGTCCAGTTGAAAACGATATTCTTTTTTCAACCATTCTTGTATATTAGTATTGTTTGTTTTGACAGTACCTGTTTTATTGTAAGACTTCGGTCTAGCCCCTCTGTCCAAAAAACTGTTAGCCGTAGTACTTGCTTCTACTTCCGGTTGTAAAGCTCTTGGCGTTCGCCTCGGATCAAAAGATGTGGGTTGCTTGTCTCCAGGGTCGCCGGTTAGGAATCCTTCACCAATAAGCTCCCTTTTCCTTTTAATAGCTGGGCCACTATCCGTTTCCAGTATCTCCACATCAGAATCACAATTCGTCTTACCAGGAAGTAGGCTTTTGCAAAGGGGTGTGAGCAAGTTGATTAATTCTGTTAACTGTCCTATGAGCTTTCTGGCTTGTCCCGTTTCCTCTTGCCCCTCCGAAGCCATGACCGAAAATTGTGTAGTAAAACTCCTCACTCAAAAACAACCAATAATCCAAAAAAGGAGTGATACAACTCTGAAAAACCAATAATCCACAAAAGAGTTGTATAGGACGTAAAACTGCCACAATCTCAGTCCAAAAATGTTGCCGTGAATGAATATGAATGAGTTCCAGTCCAGCACTGAATTTATTAACGCTCTTTTATTAACAAACTGCGTTTTCGTCCCAACACATTAGGACTTCATCAGATACCTTTAAAAACAAAAATTACCACTTTATATACCAAATAATTTTACTATTAACCAATAAAAACAGTTTCAATTAATTCAAACTATCGAATCATTCTCAGATATTCATGAATATTCATTACCCTCATAAATATGTATTACTTAAAAACGTGTTTTTATTTCAAACCTTCCTTAAAACATTTATTAAATAAATTATATGTATTTATGACATTTATCAGTTATAAAAATGCAAACTTCATTTAAAAAACGTAATTTATACACTTATTATGGGTCTAACTACATGTTTAAAATGAATGTATTTTTTCCATTAATAGGTCTCCCTCTAGTGTTTAAAACCAATAAAGCACCTAAATTCATAAAAGCACCTTCCATTGACAAACCATATATAAATTTTACACTAATAAATAATGTTCATTAAAATAAGTACCAATATAAATCTATATTTATAAATATTAAATATTAAATAATCATTTTAAAAAATAAAAATCAATAATTTAATATAATAAATATATATATATACACCAATTTATTAAAAATTTTTGTTATTAAAATAACTATACTTTATTGTGTTTTAATTTTAGCAAAGGTCCTATGGAAATAGTTTCATTTAACCCAGGTGTCCTACTGGCATCAAGGAAAACCTGCCACCACAATTCTCTACCTTCTAGTTTTATTTCCCATGGACCTCCTCTATAATCAGGTTTCACCTGTTCTAACACAAAGAATAAATAATTGGCTCCTTCACACATTTTTGAATGTTTATAAAGTGCATTTGTTTCTCTGGCTCTACTGATATCATATAAGTGTTCGTATATGCGTCTCCAGAACACTCTTTCCGTTTTGCCAATATAAAATGCCTTACACTGTTGGCAGATAGAAATGTATACTACTCCCTTTGTACTACACGTGTATAAATCCTTATTTATTATATTTTTATTTCTACTTTCTATATATACTTCTTTCTGATTCATAACGTATACACATTGGGAACATTTTCCACATTTTAATGTTCCTATCCTATTATTACCTATATTATACTTATTTAATCCTTCTAATTTTTTCCTAATATTAGGTGGATTCCTATAAGTAATATTAGGTTCCATTTTCTTTATTTCATCCATATCCGAAAACAATACAAATTTATCTTATTTATTTATTTAATATTACTGTTGTTTTTTTTTTTCTTTTGGGTTTCGTTGATCCGTTTTTTCGAGAAAGTGCATTTTCGGATAAATGCACTTTCAGAAAAACGGGGTTGCAAAATTACATTTCGCAGAAATGTAATTTCATTGATTCAACGTAGACCCATATATATATATATATATATATATATATATATATATGTATATACACACACACACACTATTTATATATATATAATATATTATACACACACACACACACATATACAATAAAAAACTTATTATGCTAAAAGGAAACCCAATGGAGTCGAACTGCTATTGAGTGGTTTTGTTCTTTTATTTGGTAGAAAGAACTTCATCAGAAACAAAAATATTCAATCCAAGACACCTTTGTTATAAGCCTCTGGGGTTATAAAACAATAAAATAACATGAGCCAATAAGGTATAACAAATGCAAAACCATAAGAAAAAAACAAATATACAGTAGCCAATAACAGCAAGACATAGAAATACAAAGGTTGGGTTTCGGTGTACCAGCTCAGAACGCATTTGACGTTGAGATTCTCATTCATGCTTATGCCACCTCTGCGTTCAACAAAAGCTGCACTTGAGCTCTCTAACCTGAAGGAAAGAATCACAATCACCAAAAAAATAAATATACCTGCTCTAAAACAAAAAAGTTTATGTAAACATTTCTGCACTGTAAATGAAGTTTGGCAACAAACTAAGTTGTCCTGGGACATCTTCATGGGGGGGTTAGGTTAATATTAGGGGGAGTTAAGTGGGTTGGGGAGGTGAAAGGGTTAAGTGGAGGTAGGGATGGTTAGGAGGAAATGAGATAATGATGGGGAGGGGCTTAAGAGGTTCAGTCTAGTGTAGCTGGGTTAAGCAATCACATTTGGCATGAACTTGCTAGTGTGAGTCATGTCCAGGACAACCTGTAGGTGGGCTGGTGAAGGTAGGCCTTGGGTTAACAATGGTAGGTATGGGGGTTGGGCTGCAGAGGATGAGTAGTACTTTGTTGTCTGTGAACAGTAAAAGATTCATCTCAGATGATGATGGGCTGCAGTGGATGAGTAGTACTTTGTTGTCTGTGAACAGTAAAAGGTTAATCTCAGATGATGATGGGGATGTGAAATGCCTGACGGTGTGGGTGTAACATGATCTCTCAAGCTACTGGTGGGCTTTTGCCATCCAGATTGTCTCAGAACATCTAGATTTTGCCTCAGCTATTCATCAAGAACTGCTGGTTTTCTGGCATCACTGGCATGATCGGAGGATAGAAATTACTTTCTATTGTCATATATTTGAGTTTTAGACCTAAGTAGTTTAACACAAACCTGTTACGCTAGCAACTTTCTAAGCTTGATCAGAACGATACTTAAGATCTGTTCCCATGTTGTGCCTCTGTCTTCCCATGTGGTCAGGCATTTGTTCCTTGTTAAAGCAAGTGTCTTGTGCGAGGTTTAACTTTTTCAGTGTACAGTACTGCCCTTATTAAAATTGCGTGCTGAGCTAACAAGCATTTGAGTCCATCTGTTTTCTGCTTGAATGTCAGACTAACTCTTCTGCTACCCAAAAAAAAAAAAAAAAAGGAAACAATGCTCTCTGAAGTCTTTCTTATGTGAGAGAAGAATGGCAGGGGATGATGGTTAGAATTCTCACTGTGCGGCTTAGACTTCCACTGTGGTCGCTATTTTCTGACCATTAAGATTAGTTACGGCACTGTAGTTAGCTTCAGAGAAGTTTTAATGTGACTTGCCGCTTTGCTCTAATGTGGGAGTTCCTTATTAATTTTGTGGGTTTCTGGCAAATCGGGTGATTGCTTGGCATAAGGTTCTATACTAAAAACTCGGCTGATGCTGTCAGGAGCTTTTCTTGGGCTCCAACTAAGGTGGAGTAATGGCTGTTACGGCGCATGTGCAGTGTGGTGGTAGGTAAACCCTTTTAAAGTGTATGGAGTGGTGTAGTTAGTTCCATTGGTGTGATTAGAAGGGAATGTGCCGGTAAATGTTAGTGCCTCACATTTGTCACTCTGCACGAATAAATCTGCTACTCATGACTATGTTTTGGATGGTAGATGGTGACCCCTATTTATTCCATGTAGTCTCTCTTTGGGCAAACTACAGTCTGATTCTGGCATGATTGTTAGCTTCTAGGTGTGGCGGTGTGAGCAAATGGGCATGCGTTGGTATTTTGGTGATCTGCTAAAGTTTGTAGGTAAAATACTGCTTTTCAGGAACAACCCAGATGTGCTGTAAGTTTATTAGCCTATTAAAACTTTAATCCTATCTAAATTTTACTTGGAGTGCTAAACTTGCATACCTCTCAGCTGTTTCTGATTTTGACTCCCCCATCCGTCGCTGCCATGGCGTGGATTACTGTCTCTTGCTCTTCAACAAAAAAATGTTTGAGTGAAGGAAAAAGGGAAGGTGGGGCGTAGTTATGGGATGAACAATGGTTTGGTTTCTTAGAGGCACGGAAGTCATGGATGCAAATGGAGATTGCCTGTATTGGGTCAGGCTAATCCTGTTTTATTGCTTCTCTGCTTGAGTGACATAGCTAAAGGCAGATGTGTGTGGGGATTTTCCTTGATCTCGGCTTTTGTCGCATGTTGGCTCGGGTCCGGTTTTGTGAGCTGCTGGTTTGCTGGTGGAGGGGGTGAGAGCTTTGAATGGGTTTGGTGGTGGTGGCAGTCATTTGAATTTCGGTTTGTGCCCCTTGGTGCACTCGGGGCAATGCAGGGCTGTTTGTTGGTTTATGTGGATGGTAGGCAATTGGCTGTCCACATGGCAAGATGTTTTGGTTCCCAGTGGGTCACATGGAGGACGGAGAGCTCAGTGGGTGAGGGTGGGGAGGTCGGCCATGTTGATGGAAGTACACTGGTCAGTCTTTCAACAAGACTGACTGCTTGTGGGATTTCACAAGTATTCGTGGGCTTTCTGGGTTGAGATTTTTCATGGGCTTTAGTGGTGCAGTGTGTTTTCTGCTGGTGCATGTCGGGTCACATACATTTGCACATTTTAGGCAGAATTCTCAGTTCAAAATTTTAATGAATCTCTCCATTTTATAGGATAGTATTATTGAAGTTTTAATTCTTAACTGGATTTTATAATAGTAACCGCAGTAACTCTTAGGTTTGTACTATTTTGTAGACAACTTATAGTATCTCAGAAACCACTTAGATTACACTTGTACTGTTAGCATTTGCTAATCCAGATGAGTGCTTACATGTGAGGCGAAGAAATTATGCCTGTGTTACTTGGTTGTCAAGATATTTAGAAATACATGAAATTCAGGACAACATAAATAAATTTACATGAACAATAATTAATTCATCTCCTGCATTAGACAGAAGTCAAATATCAACACTGTGTGTTTGCCATTGTGTAAATTTTAAGGTGAAATCTTTTAATACTTTGTAGACAGCATGGTTTTGAAATTAGTTTAGTTTGGGGTTGTTGTAGATTGTGTTGGGTACATTTTGGTATTGACTTTGTGCTTGACTGTGGTGGACACTGAATGCTTTGCCCATTTGAAGAACAGCAAATTTCTTTTGCAGCTTTAGGCAGAGTGTGAAGTTTTCCTGAGGTAGTGTGGTAGGCTGCGCAGGCTGGGTAGTGCGGACGTGGGGCAGCTTAAATGTTGTATGCAAGCTGTCACTGTATATCCACCATACCTCATCTGTACAGATCAATTTTGCAGGATTCCAAGATTCTGCCGCATATTTGGTGTTCCCCCTAAACGAGTACTTTCTGGCAAACAGGACTGAAGTCAGTGAATAATGACAAACATTTGAGTTTGAGATTCCACATCCTTCAGAGGATTCATGCTAATGTAAAACTCATTATTCAGGCAATTTGTTAGTTTACCTAGGTAGTGAATATTGTTAGGTCTCTTCATGTTTGGAGTTTAGTGGTAACGTACACGACTGGTAGTTAAATCTATCGTGGGTATTTGATAGTGTCAGTGGTGGCATAGCTTCAGTTATGGATGCTTTGTCATATATGTCAGTGGCAGTGGTACATTCCTTCCTGGGTTGGCAGGACAGGTTGTCCTTGAAGATGTCTTGGAATATGTGGCATGTATTTTAGATGATTTATATCTCTTTTCTTTCTTTCAGATGGGGTCTTGGAATGCTGTGGCTGTGATTTGGAATAGGTGGTTATAAGGTGGACCTTTCTCTTTACATATCAGAGGGCTTACTTTTTCTCCTTCTCTTTGTAGATGGTGTGTCGAGTACCAGTTGTGGCGATAACACAGTGACTTCGCAGAAGATGGAAGCAGTGGCGAGAGAGGAGGTTACACATGGAGATCACAAGTGGGCAACAGTTATGGATGGAAATGGGATCTTGGAAAGCTGCGGCTGTATTTGGAATAGGTGGGTATAAGGTGGAGCCTTCTCTTTACATATTAGAAGGTTTACTTTTGTCCTTTTCTTTGTAGATGGTGGTGTGCCGAGTACCAGTTATGGCTATACACAGTGAATTTGCCAATGATGGAAGCAGTGGTGAGCGAGGAGGTTACACATGGGGAGCACAAGTGAGCAACAGTTCCTGAAGGAAATTGCTGAAGTGCAGAAGGCATCAAGCAATGACTTGACAAGAGGATTTGAAAGGTGATGCTTTGATGGGATGGATGTTCTTGCCACTTGAATGGGGCTCAAGGTGGGTCTGAGTATTATCTTAGTAAGGAATGTTAGACCTCTGCATTTAATTAGTGGGTGCTGACTATTGGGCTGGGATTTGGGGCAAGTAAGGAAAGGTAGGTAGGGGTGTTGAAGAGTGTGGGGATCCCACGGGATGAGTAGCGTCATGACATTCATAGGAGCATGTGAACTTATTAGGCTGCCCTATGGCTTTTGCAAGCCAGTGAAGTTCAATCCTTGGTTTCTTGGCACCTTGGGTGGTTGCATTCACTCATCCAGTTTGAACCATAGGTGGGGGAAGGGACAATGAGGTGTTTGACAAGGTGCTGGAGTTTGTTGCTAATGCGTGGTATCTTTGGGAGTGACAAATTTATCCCTTGAGTAGGTGTTAATGTTGCATACCAGGTTAAGGTTTTACAGAATAGCACAAGGATCATTTCACTTGGGGTTTGGGTGAATTTTGTAGATAGGGTTTAGGAAGCATGGTAGGTAGGTGGCTGTATTGGGGTGGTTTTAGAAACTGGTTGTGTTGTTACAGGGGAGTTAGAAGGTTTAAGGAAGCCTGGTTGCAGGATAAGGCAGCTGTAGGACAAGGGGTGCTGGTTTTCTGCCAGCTAATGGTAGGACATTAAAGTTGGAGTTAGACTGTTCCCTATGGTAATGGAGTTGTTGCACATATAGAACTGAATAGTGGGTGGGCTAAGGTGATATGCTATGGTTAACAGGTTCTTGGGTGTGAGACTTGCTGCTAGTTGTTTGACTGGGTACCGTCTTGAGTTCAAGGGGTTATAGTTTGTGGTTTTGTTGCGGTTATAGGCTGTCAATACATTTAGGTTGATCCATAATTTCAGCTTTGAAGGCAGTGGGCTAAAAGGGTATGTGTTCTCTTGGTGTGGTTGTTCCGGTGTTACAATGGGGTCACGGTAATCCTACTTTATTTATTTTCATTATGGTGTGTTTCAGTGATGGCATGGCAAAGGGGTTCATGATGGGATTCAAAAGTGCTTTACAGATGATGGGTACACCAAATGATGTTCGGCTTGACCCTTCCCTTTATGGGAAGTGGATTGAACAATGTTGGGTAGAAGGGAGGGGGAACAGCCTGGTCAGGCTGATTGGCAGAGAAGAGGGATAGGCTTGCCCTCTTCTGTTCCCCCTCTGATGTCTGGGTGTTTATATCAAGGATCTGGGGAAAGGAAATGAGTAGTTGGGAGAAGCTTGCTGAATAGATAAGCAAGCTGAGGTAAGGATGGTGCTTATTTGGTGGAAGGTAATTCAATGGATGGTGTATGAAGTGAGTTGGGATGCTGCTTCATAAGTAAAGTAAGCAAGCATAGGTATGGACCCTGCTTGTTGGGCAGGGTGAGTAAGTACGCTGCCCTGATTAAAATTACAAGGATGTTATACTGTATTTAGAATCAATTATATCATGAATAGTTGTAATTAATAAAGTTGGTGATCAAAGCTATGTTATGGAAATTTAATAAAGGTTGTCAAATGTCATTTGGTGTGATGTGTGTTATTAAAGGGGACCAGGACAATTTACGTTTTCATCTTTGGAGTGCAATGCCACTAGATGCTCCTTCATACGATCAGACAATCTTCTACAAGTTTTACCAACATAGAACAAACTGCATGATTCACAAATCCCTGCATGCACTATAATACTAGAATGACAATCAAATTGTCTATTAAAAGTAACTGTAAATTGACAATGTTGAAAAACATAATTAAACCCTGTGTAAATGAACTTATACACAGCACAATTACCACAAGTAAACATACCCGGAGTAACCTGTGCAACATGAGTATCCAGTAAACAAACATGAGCGTCTTAGTCCTTTTATATGTGAAGAACAGTGAGTTGTCGAGAGCTTCAGACAGTGTCCTATAACTCATGATGACGTCCCATTTGTTACAAATAATATCCTTAATGTATGTTATGTCCCTGCTAATAGGGAGCGGAAAGCTTAAAGAGATGTTGTTTTACGAGTCACAGCTTTTAGTCACCTGAAAACCATATCTAAGAAGTGGCTTGAACTTAGTATAGTGCTGAGACAGCACTTCATTAAAAAGTCTGTTAAGCTGTAAAGGATAATTTCTTTTAGCGAACAACTCACGTAAAAAAGAGGATTCTAAAAGAAACACATCATTATCACTAATAATACAAGACAATCTAATGAACTGTCCTCGCACTGTTAACTTTCATGCAGTGTGGATGTTGTCTGGTAAAGTCAAGAAAATTGTTCCTGTATGTCTCCTTTCTATACACATCAGAAGACAAAGCCCCTGCTAACGGAGCCAATGTGATAAGTGTATCCAGGAAGCTGACTGAATAGCCACAGCCAGAAACCACAAATTTGAAGAAACCAATGTTAGTAGCTAAAAAGCTGATAAAGCAATTGAGATAATTTCTGGAGCCACTCCACATAAAAAATATATTGTCAATGTAGCAATGATATAGTACAGTATTTTCAAAACCTGGTAAATGAATTAAAGCCCATGTATATATATATATATATATATATATATATATATATATATATATATATATATACACACACACACACACACACACACACACACACATACACATGCATGCAAACACACACACGCACACACACACATGTATATATTTATACATGCACACACAAACATATATACATATACACATATGCACATGCACACACACAATGTATACATTAAAATCTTCATTCACCCTGAGAGGACAAAATGAGCTGATCTGGTGTTGAGTGCTTTTGCTCTTTGAAGACGTTCTTAACACTGATAGAATAAATAAAACAACAGTGTGCAACACAACATATAGAGTAAATAGTAATACAGTAGAATATACCACCGAATAAAAACAAGGAAAAAGCTTAATTTAAAAGTAAATTTAGTCAGCAAGCTATGAAATGGCATATAGATATATATATATATATATATATATATATATATATATATATATATATATATATACACACATACATACACACACACACACACACATGCACACATACACACATATATATGCACACATACGCGTGTGTGTGTCTATCTCTCTCTCTATATATATATATATATATATAAATATACACACACACACACATATATATATATATATATATATATATATATATTATCACACACATGTTTTGACTAGAGATTGCGGTACAGTATGGATTGGGAATTACCCTTTTTCCCACATTAGTGTGATACTGGAGTTGAAATTGTAATTTGCACGGGGTATGGGTGTATGTGTGTATATCTCACACATATATCTGTACCAACTCCAATATTGCCATACCTAGAGAGAAATGGGAATATTCTGAGAAATGGTATCTTCGACTTAGTATCCAGTGAGAAACACTAAAACTAATTGTATACCCTGCATGACCACTGCTGGCACTCCATAACTCTCAGTATCTCCAGATGTCAAATGCTCATGTGTATTGTCCTTTTTTGTCAGGCACACACTGGTGCTCAGTTTACTTCAAAGATTACTATAAACTGCTACTGTGTTCACCTAGCACACATTTACTTATCATTTGGACCTCCTTTCCCTATTTGTTTCATTAGCATGTCATTGTACAGTAACTTCCATACATTTTATGTTGTGCATTTGGGCTCACTGCACTGGAAAACAACATGGGACTGTTATTCACCACTTTCCCTTTCCAGTCTACATGTGGCTTATTTTGATGCAAATATGCAGAGAATACTACCCTCTTCTTTGAATCTCAGCCTAAGTTCTATTAAGGTAACCAGATCCCCCAGCATATTCTGTGAATACTTCCTATGAAGTAGAGCTAACTAATCAAAGCAAGAACTTATTGTTTACATGGAGAGTTAATGCTGACTTGGGCAGAATGACAAAGCTAAATATAAAAAATGCTATCTCTTCTAAGCCATACATCTACATCATGAGTTGGGAATCTAATCAACACACATACGCATGCGTGAACACAGACACACACACACATACACACACACACACACACACACACACACACACACACACACACACCATTTTTATATTCATTTGGGAAAAATATTAATTTTCATTGCTGCAGCATATTAGCATCTGCCCTTCTCCACTTACCCCTACATCAAAAATGCAGGTACATAATCAGCATTCACTGACAATTACCTAGGCTACAGGTACCACAAGTGTTGACTGTTATGTGAATCCTTTCAGTGTGGATACCTTTACAAATGCAGACAAAAAACTCCCATATTCCACCCCCAAAGGTTTAATGTCAAGTATTCAGATCCTAAAAGCCACTATTCAAGCATCATGAATACGTGACTACATACTGCAGTGTTCGCAAGTCACACATGCTGACCCTAAATGAAGGGAGCTTTATTTCCTCATATATGATGCTCACATTGTCTTGCTACTTTCCCATAATGTCTCAATAGTAGTAGCCAGTGGAGTGAGGGATGCAGTTCTCATAACATACTTAAACCACCACCAAGTTTCACCTTGCAGTAAAATGTATTCCCATTTCTAAATGTCAAACCATGATTAAGGAAAGTGTCTGTGTGTGTGTGTGTGTGTGTGTGTGTGTGTGTGTGTGTTGTCAGTTCCCTTTTCACTGCTTTTAAGAACTCTGATAGATTTACAGCTGTCCAGAAGATTCCATCCAAGCTATGCAGAGTCTTTAAACAAGGCTATGGAGATTTCAGGATCTTGTACACAAAAGACTGTCACATACCACTCTGGATAAGTACAGTTCTTAATATTAAGACCAATATGTGTGTGGCTTTACACAGACTGTCATGTTTAACATGTTTAAGGGTTTGAAGTTAGTGTGTATTTTACTTTTTCACTTACACCTGGTGCTGCAGTATTGTAAATGACCCAGAAAAAACAAATCACTTTCCAAATACTTTATAATTTTATAGTATCCAATTAATTTCCATTGTACCTGAATCCATGACTGCTATCAATAACATCTCTGTTAATTCATGTCCACTAATGATGTCAAACTATCTGCAAATTGTTTACTGCCAGCAATTTAACTTTTCTGTTATTGTAAACATCAAAACAAAATCTGTCTACCCCTTGACAACCTGCAGATTTACAAAAAGTATACATGGACTAATACCAGATAAACAAACCAATGTGTGTCTAAATTTATACATGCACTGCCATATTAAAAAAATTCTATGCAAGAGATAAACTGTTTTTGAAACAGCTGGGTGTAATGTATAACTATGACATAATTTATTTAGTTATTTGTTCTTTGTTGACCAGATTAGTCCTACTAGACTAGTAGCCTCTTTTTAGGTGATACCAAGGTGGCATTTATACTACTAGGACATATTTGACCACAGCATCAGGGAACTTTCCCTACTGCTACAAACACTTGCAGAGTCTGCTGCCAACTAGTCACAGCATACATTCCTGGCACAGTGGCGGCTAGGAGAATGGCACATGAAGCATGGCAAAGGAGGAGTGTGGAGTACAGGAAAATGTTGACTCCTCAGATTTGTTTCCAGTTTTGTTTTTGGAAAAGGAGGAGGAGAGATTTATTGTGGAGAACTGAGAGGGAGACCAGTTAGAGGATATGCAATATGTTTTTCAATGGAATTTGTCCATTGATTCAAGGGGTGAGAAGCGACAGCAGGAAGATATTATTATTACAACCCTGAAGTCGGGAGAGTTGTGGGATGATGTATTGGTAGAATTTGCAGACCAGTGTGAGCCACAGACTGGGAAAGATGTACCTTGGTGAGACATAATGGAAAGAATGAACATAGAACAGGGACAAGACCTTAAGACAAGGATGTTTGCAGAAATGGTCAGAGAACAGAAAGGAGATTGAAGAAGAAAATGAGAAATGGAAAGAAAGTAGTATGTAGAAAGAATTCAGAATAAAAAAGAAACTGAAATGCACAGGTATGAAATAAAGAGATTTTATTTTGGTTAAAAAAAGAGATTTATTGTGACATTTTGTTTGAGACTGTAGCAGTATTAGAAACTTTTTGGGAGAATATGAAAATAAAAACAGAAGAAATGTATCCATGGAATAAATATTTTGCAAAGACTTTTTTCTGTGAAACACAAAAAAGAGTTAATATACAATTCTGGACAGAAAATGAAAGAGAAACTGTTAAAAATATTTACTAAAGAACTTTTGCAAGGAAGTGAAGGACATTTCTAAAGTATTTGATAATAGAGGACTTTGGATAGCGGCTTGGGACTGTGTGATTTTGAAAATTAAATACTGCACATATTCTTTGTTTGACTGATGTTGACGGTCATAGAGCTGCTGTTAAGTATTGGGGACACAAAGTGTTTTTTTTTGTTTGTTTTTTTTTTAATGGAGGGACATTTTGTAAGTAACTGTGATAACAAATATTACTCAAGTGGGAAGACTTATAATGATGCTGGAAAATATAAAAAATGTTATAAATGCAAACAAATGAAGCATTTATGGATAGATTGTAAGAGAAAGAGAAAGATTCAGAATCTAATATAAAGGGACAGATTACAAGAAAAGTACATAATAAAAAGCAACTGCAACAAGACTAACCACAAAAAGAGAAAGGAGAGAGTAATGACATTAACATACAAAAAGATTAGAATGTGAACAAAATACAAACGGGATGGGGAGAAGGAAAGTGGATCAGAAGTTAGTGATTGAGAAGATATAGATTGGAAATGGTTAAAAAAGAAAAGTTCTATTGGAAAAAGGGTTAAAGACAGGAAATGAAAATTTCAGGATCTAGGCTTGAAAATAAAAAAAGAAAGTAAATGGGTGAATTAATTTATTAAAAATTAAGGAGAAGGAAAGCAAATAATCTTAGAATTGTATCTATCAATGTTAATAATATAAAGAATACAAGGTGGATTGGGGTGTTAAAGTGGTGTAATATGTGTAAAGTAGATTTAATAGTATTAGTGGATGTTATGGGTTTAAATGGAGACAGAGAATAGACACAGGCTTTAAGGATTGAATGCATAATATACAATTCAGGTAGAGAATCATGTTCAAGGATATCTCTGTTATATAGGATGGGAATAGTTAAAATAGGAAGATCAAAGGTAGTTGACTTTAGGTAGAAAGAAAAAGTTTATAGAATTATAGCAATATATTATTATGTAATATTTAAAGAAAGAGAAATTGTTTCAAGAAATGCTGAACTATGTGACAGTGTAAATATAGACATAATAACAGGAGATTTTAATTTTGACTTAAGATGTAAAAAGCAAAAAGACAGATTGTAAGATTATGCTCAACAGGATTTTAAGGTTGAAAGTAATTTTGTTACAAATATGTAACATAAATAAGGTATAAAATAAAGTTTGCTTAAATGCAGAAACAGAGTTTAGTGATATGTGATCAACATCCATACTAAATGACCGTGGCTTGGAAAATAAAAAAATCTGCTGAATGGACATTTTTTTCCTTAAAAACAGGATGTATGCAAGAGCAAAAATGCAAAATATGTTTTTAAAGAACACTGTGACAATGTGTTTTCCTTAAAAAACACATTTTTCTGAATATAAAAAGAATGGACAACAGGACAGCAGCATTGGCAAAAGAACAGATGTTCTTATACAAAGATCGAAATAGAATACAGGATGTTCACACTGTCAGAAAAGCTGGCTTCTTACAAATTCAGCAAAAATGTGACAAGACATTGTTAAAACAAGGAAACTTAAAAATAATATTATTAAGTCAGCTTTTCCGTCAGCAACTGCAACAATTAGTATTGTTTGTACAGGATGAGCAATTCTCCAAAATAGAATACTAAGAGGAAATGTATATGTATGTGCATGACTAAAATTGTATATAAAGATCTGTATTAATCCAGTTATGTTAGGGGTATTGGTAGGGACACATTTGTCCTGAGGTAAATGTTATATCTTTCACATCATCTGTACTATATGAGAAGTAAATTGGAACAGTACTTTAAGCTGCAACGTTAGTCTGTCTGGTTTATTATAAAAAGTTATTTGTTACTGCTCTAAGTTGATGCTGCAAAGTATATTCTCTCATCAGTGTATATTCTGCAAGTTTCTGTAAGCAACAGACTGTGAATGCAAACATAACCAGACTTTGATTTCAGCAGAATCCAGCCAGCAAGACTGGGTGTCTTAAGAAGACTTCAAATCCATCACAGTAAGCAGCACCATATAATTTTTCAATGGCAAGCTAGCCTGCATTTGAACCTAAAATCTGCATTCAAACACAGGGGGAGTGATGGTAAGCCATGCAGAGGGTTACTTCAGTCAAATTGCAGTAACTAACATTTGTATGTATGTGTAAATCCTAAGCAGAAGTATTCCAGTTTATGCAGCTTACAGTAGTAAAGTTTTTTAGACATCTACATCCGGAGTGAGACTGAAGTTCAAGTCGCAGTGCCATTAATTCTTCAAGAAAAGATGGATATCTACTTTGTACAGCAGTCCACTGCCTGTTGTACTTCACCAGCTTCTCAAGTGACTCTTAAATATTTCCAACCATCAGCAACAACAGCCTGATCACCTGTTTTCTTGCTAACTGGTAAGACTTTTTTCTGTGTAACATTTTTAGTATGGATGCTATTAGACCGTTTGCATATTAGACATTTTGGATGTTATTAGACAGTATAGATATTATTAGACATAATTTGTTTAGGAATAAACCAAGCTTTAGTAAATTGCAATGTTGGTATGCACAGCACATTAAGTAAATGTAAAACCTTATTAGGGCAGGTTTATAGTAAGGCATTATGCAAATGTATTACAATATTTGACTGATATCTCAAAGAAAATCATGTGGGGTATGACAAATGTTTATTGTGTGATTCAACAAAAACTGCATTTTGTGAATTATGTCATAAAAATGATTGCATCATATTGCTAAAAAAATAGACTATGAAGACAGATCTGTTCATGATACAGAATTAACTAAGGGTAAAGTGTTTCTATTATATTCAGATGTTGAACAGTTATGTCCTGTCACCACATGCGAGTCAAATCAGTTACTGACATGACCTCTAGTACATTTTGTTACAAAAGAATGTAATAAACTTCTAAAAGTCAGGCACAATAAGTTCAGGAAGCTTAGACAAGTTATACATACATCTTTTCAAAAGTGCATAGGAGTTTCAAATTCTACAGAACAGTTTACTAAAGAATGTCAGAAAGACCATGCAACATTACATGAAACTCTTCAACAGCAGTTGCAGGATAAAGGTAATAAATTAGCTGAACTGACAGAGACTGGGAACTTCCTGCATACACTGCTAATCTGTGCAAAAGAAATATATTTTATAATATGTTTGTGTTTTGAAAATGGTTAAGCATATGTGCTAAGATCTGATGTATGGACAAATCATTCTCAAATATTTTACTTTCATTCAGTTAAAGCAAGACATTTATCAGTAGTACAGTAAAATAGACCATATAACTGCTATTCTAATAGCATAGTCAAAAGGTACACAACAGTTTTAGTGTATAAAAATTAAATAAAAATAGTTACATGAAATAGTTCTATTGCATAAAGTTAAATGAAAATAGTTAATAACAGTAAAGATATAAAGTCACGAGACTGACATGCGTGTTTTTTTTTTTTATCTAAAATACATCTGTTACAATGCACAATAATAACAGGCAGACAACAGCAAATATAAATAATGTAAATATAAGCATATGTTAGTTAAGCTAATATCTATGTGTTTTTTATAATTTTTATATAATTGTATAGTAACACCACACCAAACAGTTAAAGTTCTGAATTTTAAAAAGAAATAAAATCACAGATGGTATTAGTCAAACAGTCTTTGTAAAATGAATGGCAGAGCAGTTAAATAAATAAAAAAAATACTGAAATCCATGTAAGCTAATTGTAAAATAATGTCTATTTATGTAGTATAAATGCAGTTATGCAAATCACAAATACTTATCATATTTCTAAATGTTTTACAACTACATTCTAATTCCAAACTGTAAGTGTATTAACAGATAATTTAAAGAACAATGCTAAAATAATTAACTATAGTTTATAGAGTATAAAATGTGAGCTCAGACGTTCCTAGACTAGATGAAAGTTACAGGAAATGTTGGAAAGATAAGATAAACAAGACTGACTGCCAGACAAGTAGCTTGAGTTTTTCTAAAGCATTATTGTTATTAAAACATAATTGTTAAAATGTTTACATGCAACACTATTTGGTAATTGTAATAAAATGTCACAATTGTGCATAAATGTCACTTATAATCTGTTTGCAAGTAAATATTAAAAGAAAAAAAAAAACCTCAGTTGCATTAAGTACAGCCAGCAAATGGGCTATAGTATACATACAGTTCAAATAAATTGTGCAAGAATGTATAAATACCTACTAGTGGTAATAAACAGCAAAAGCTTTATAAAAATTATCAAATCTGACAGGGGTCTATAGTCTGGTAGCCTAGTGAAGCAGATGTGTGGCCAAAGTATTGGGCTGGTGTACATTCTAAAGCAAATAAACAATACTGCAATATACTACAGGAGGAGAGGCACTCTCTCAGTTTTACACTGACTGTATAAGCAGTACTGCACAAGGGTCTAAAATAAAGATACAGGAAGAAATATTTCATTCCTTCTAGACAATACTATTTTAGGGGGGAGAAAAAAACAGGTATTAGTGTATTAGAAATAATGGTAAACTGGATTAAACCTGACAGGATAAGATAATTTACAAGTGGTTAATAGCTATCATAATGGTTATTATTGTATTGTTTAGTATTAAATTGTACTTACAACCTGCTAAACTGTAAAGCTATACAAGAGATGGTTTAAAAAAACAAGAGATGGCTTAAAATTGCTTTATTACAGCTATACAAGAGAGATTAAAAATATGTAAAATATTGAACAAGACTGGTCACTATTTTTAATATTTTTTGGCAAAACAATGTTGGTATAAAAAATGAATGTTTCTAATTGCTGAGTATGTAGTTTAAAATAACAAGACATATGCCGCTGGTGGCAATTCCACTAAATACTTCTAAAGAGACATAAGAATTTTCCAAAATTTTGCTTAATATTAATGTTATTAAATTTGTAAGATTAGACTAAATGTACTTTATAGTCTCTGTATGTACAAATGCAGAATTCAGTACAAATGATAGTCTTTGCATGTACAAATGCAAAAGAATTCAGTACAAATGAAATTAATGCCTAGCAATAAATATGTAGAGAAAAAAAAATGGATCCAGGGTACCTACTAGCTTGAAATGCATGAATAGCAAACAGTCTGTGTAAATACATACAGTACAGGATACATTGTAATAAGTTCAAAAGTAATTTGTCAAGTTGTAATATCACTGGTTTACCCCAGTTAGAGGAAAATTATATTAAAATATTGTACTCATACAGCCAATGGACTAATATGTACATGGTGTCAGCATTCTTTAGTGTATAAATCATGTTTTTTTTAAATCCTCAAGTATTACATATACTGAAATAATTGCATTCAAATATTTATTATTTAAGCCGAGTTCAGTACTTTATGTTCACTTCACTATCAACCAAGATGTTAATGGGCAGTTCAGAGACATGACCAAAATGTTATGGTTAAAATGACATTAAAACTGTATATTTTTAGCAGTGTATAAATGCTTGCGGTAGCACATAGTTCTTGTCTCTTATAGTTAATTCAACAGTAGCAAAGAGTTAATGGAACAGTTCTAATTCATAAATTAAATTTTGTAATTGCAAAAGAATAAATTAATCAAGTTAAAAAAATACAATTAAAGCAGACACAGCTCATAACTGATAAAGTGTTTCACAGAATGGTCTGTAAAAGAAAAAGTTGTTAGATACATTCAGTTTTGGTAGTAATACTTGATATCATTGTAAAATTGCATTTTGATTTGTTGTATCAAAAGAAGACTAAATGTTTTGTTTCTTAATGTGTTTTCTAAATAATGTAATCAAAAGTACATATCAAAGGGTTTTGAGTACATTAAAATAAAAAGAGGGAATTGTAAGATTATGCTCACCAGGGTTTTAAGGTTGAAAGTAATTTTGTTACAAATATGTAACATAAATAAGGTATAAAATAAAGCTTGCTTAAATGCAGAAACAGAGTTTAGTAATATGTGATCAGCATCCGTACTAAATGACCATGGCATGGAAAATAAGGAATCTGCTGAATGGACATGTTTTCCTTAAAAACAGGATGTATGCAAGAGCAAAAATGTAAAATTTGCTTTTAAAGAACACTGTGACAATGTTTTCCTTATAAAAACATGTTTTTCTGCATATAAAAAGAATGGACAACAGGGCATCAGCATTGGCACAAGAACAGATGTTCTTATACAAAGATCCAAATAGAATACAGGATGTTCACACTGTCAGAAAAGCTGGCTTCTTATAAATTCAGCAAAAATGTGTCAAGACATTGTTAAAACAAGGAAGCTTAAAAATAATATTAAGTCAGCATTTGCGTCAGCATCTGCAACAATTAGTATTGTTTCTACAAGATGAGCAATTCTCGAAAATAGAATACCAAGAGGAAATGTATATGTATGTGCATGACTAAAATTGTATATAAAGATCTGTATTAATCCAGTTATGTTAGGGGTATTGGTAGGGACACATTTGTCCCAAGGTAAATGTTATATCTCTCACATCATCTGTACTATATGAGAAGTAAATTGGAACAGTACTTTAAGCTGCAACGTTAGTCCGTCTGGTTTATTATAAAAAGTTATTTGTTACTGCTCTAAGTTGACGCTGCAAAGTATATTCTCTCATCAGTGTATATTCTGCAATTTTCTGTAAGCAACAGACTGTGAATGCAAACATAACCAGACTTTGATTTCAGCAGAATCCAGCCAGCAAGACCGAGTGTCTTAAGAAGACTTAAAATCCATCACAGTAAGCAGCACCATATAATTTTTCACAGATCAGATAAAAAAATAATGGAAGAAATAATAAAATGTGGGAATTTAGAGTTATGGAACTTGATAACTAACTGGAGTGGTGTGTTCTTTGAAAAAAATGTAGATGGTATTTGGAAAGTTTTGAGAAAGAAACTGAGTGCAAAAATTAAAAAAAAAATGTTTAACATCAGCATCTAGGCACATAACATCAGGGGATTTATTTTCAAAAGAACAAGATACCTGATTAAGGTGAGAGAAAAAAATATATAAACAATGGAAGAGAGGTCGAACCACAACTATGAAAACTGAAATAAACAAGCTGGACAAACAAATTAAGCAAAGTGTGACAAAAGATCAAGAACATTTTGAAGAAAATTTATATAAAGATATTGAGCATAATAGGAATACTTTTTACAGATACATAAAATGTGGAAGGAGTAAAGACATACAAGTTAATAAACTTTGTGCTGACTCTAAAATTTATTCTCAGACACAACATATTATAAATATATTTACAAAATCTTATGCAAAACAATTTGGCTCCACAAAGGGGGTGATAAGCTATCCTAGTGACATCCAGGTAACCTCAGATAATGGAATGAGATTAGATTATATTGAAAAAGAGCCATGCAAACTTGGTCTAAACAAAGCAAAGACAGTAGACAGAATTAGTAATAATGACCTGAGAGCACTTCACCAAGAACTTACAGTTCCATTTTATCTATTATTCACTAAGTCATATAAATATGGGGAAATTCCTCAAGATTGGAGACGTGCTTATTAAACCTGTCTTTAAGAGAAAATGGGGTAGGACAAACCCAGAGTCATATAGACCCTTAAGTATACTTTCATGTTGTGGAAGCGTAATGGAGAAGGTAATATTGTATAAGTTATTGTCAGAATTGGATAGGTTGGGACTTAAAACCATATATCAGCACGCATATGTTGAAAATAGATCTATTACCACCTGTAATATGATGTTCTATAACAATATACATCTATGAATGAAAACTTCTGCTGTGATGTAATTTATATAACTTCAACTTCAGCATTTGACGGGGTCATAAAACACTGATCAAAAAATTAGAAAGTACAGTTTTGTACCTACCATAAATGTAGATGTTCGAGGATCCACATTGCTGCAGTCCTTACTATTGGGTAGTCCGCTGTCCAGTCGGCCCGAATACCAGAGTATATGGCTGACGTCGGTCAGGGCGCATTAGACTGACGTCAGTACGTCAGGGTACTAATGCGCATGACCGACGTCATATCCTCAGTCTTTTCTTGCCCCAGATGTCAGAAGACCCTAAAAAGACAAGGCCCAAAATACCTGCACCAAAAATATGTACAATATATACAAAAATATATACAAAAATATCAACATATAACCTCACCTACACAACCACCCCTAAACACAGAGGGAAGGAGGGAGGGTAAATTGGACTGCAGCAATGTGGATCCTCGAACATCTACATTTATGGTAGGTACAAAACTGTACTATGTTCTTCGTTCCACATTGCTGCAGTCCTTACTATTGGGTAGAATCCCAAAGCAGAGGTAAGGGAGGCTGGCAAATCATAAAGAAGTAGGAGCTGACAACATGCCTTGCAAAACAGCTGTGGCAAAACCAGCCCTAGACTTAGAGTAGATAGGAAGGTGATAATGCTTAGAGAAAGTATGCACTGAACTCCAAGTAGCTGCCTCCAAAATATCCTTAGTTGCCACCCCTTAGAAATGCTGTTGAAGTGGCAGTAGCCCTAGTGGAATGAGGCCTAATCCCAGCTGGAATCTCCTTGCCATGATGGGAATAACAAAATGCAATGCAAAACCCAATCCACCTAGAAATAGTTTGTTTTGACACAGGCTTGCCCTGCGAACTCAAAGCAAAAGAAACAAACAACTGCTGAGACTGCCTAAAATCCTTAGTCCTGCTTAAATAATAACGCAATTGCCTGTGTACATCTAAAGTGTGCAAAATCTTTTCCCCTTTATTTTGGGATCTGCATAAAAAGTAGGCAAATGAATAGTTTGGTTTAAAGCCACACTAGAAACCACCTTAGGCATAAAGGAAGGATTAGTACGTAAGGATACCCTATCCTTATGGAAAATCAAAAAGGGCTCTACTGCCATAAGGGCCTGCAACTCAGACACCCTTCTTGCAGAAGTAATAGCCAACAGAAAAGCAGTCTTCCATGACAAGTATTTCAATTCAGCAGTAGCCGCAGGCTCAAAAGGTTGTAGAGTAAGTTTTTCCAACACAAAATTGAGATCCCAAGCAGGAGTAGGAGCTCTACGTGGGGGTCTTATATTCTTTGCCCCTCTAAGAAACTGCTTGAACAAAGGATGCGAAAACAATGGTGGGTCACAATCATAGTGAGCTGAAATTGCTGCAGCATGAATCTTAATGGAAGAGAAGGACAAACCTTTGTCCAATAACTCAGTAAGATATTGAAGAACCACACTCAAATTAGGCTCAGAAATCTCCAAATTCTTTGCTGTACTCCAAAATAAAAATCTCTTCCATTTTTCTGCGTACACTTTCCTTGTACTAGGTCTTCTAGCTTCCATAATCACATTTAAAACTTGTTGAGGAAGTTGAGACCTGCTGTGTTTCAACACAGAATATGCCAGGCTGTTAGATGAAGAGAGTGAAGCTTGACATTGAGCAGATGACCGTCCTTCTGAGATAACAGATGAGGAATCAAAGGTAAAGGCCATGGAGGCTTCCTTACCAGACTCCTTAGTAGTGGGTACCAGTGTTGCCGAGGCCAATCTGGAGCTATCAAAATCATCCTTGGGTTGTCTTGTCTGACTTTTAATAGCACCTTTGGAAGAAGAGGCAGAGGTGGAAAGGCATACACATGAAGGTTTTTCCAACTGAAAGACAGAGCATCCACTTTCCAAGCTGTGTGATGAAACCCCTTTGTGCAAAACTTTGGCAGCTGGTGGTTTAGTGGAGAAGCAAACAGATCTATGTCTGGAGTTCCCCATGACACTGTCAATTTCTGAAATACATGAAGATCCAGTTTCCACTCGTGGGGATCCATGATTTGTCTGCTTAACACATCTGCTAAGGAGTTCTGTGCTCCTGGCAGAAACCTTGCCTGAAGAGTTAGTTGCAAGCTTAGCGCAGTCTCCCATAAAATCATTGCTTGCCTGCATAGAGGATAAGAATGTGTTCCCCCTTGCTTGTTGATGTACCACATGACAGTTGTGTTGTCTGTTAGAATCAACACCTGCCCTGGAAGAAGTAACTCCTTGAAAGCCATTAATGCAAACTGGACTGCTAACATCTCCTTCATGTTGATATGTAGATGCTGTAGTCTGGCAGGCCACTTGTCTTGTATCCACTTTCCATTTAGATGAGCTCCCCAAGCAATGTCCGAGGCATCTGTCGTTAAAATCTGACTCGCCTCTGGCCGGGTCACAGAGAGTCCCTTGTTTAGGTGACATTCCTGAGCCCACCACAAAAATTCTTTTTGAAGGCAAGGTATTATTTGAATGACAGTGTCCAAATCCTGGCAGTGCTGTGTCCATACATTTTGAGATACCATTGTAGCTTCCTCATATGCAGTTTGGCATTGGGAAGCACCAGAATACAAGATGCCATGAACCCTAATGCTTGAAGGACTGTCCTTGCAGTCAGCACGGACTGATGAGATAGTTGATGGAAGTAAAGTGATAGACTCTTTTGTTTGTCCGGGGTTAAAAAGGCCATCTGGGCTGCTGTATTCAGTCTCACACCCAGAAAGCACATGTCTTGAGAGGGTACTAGACTGGACTTTATTTCGTTCACAGAATACCCTAGGCATCTTAGCACTGCTATAACATATTCCAGATGCTGTAGAAGGTCTTCCTTTTCTTGAGCCAGAATCAGGCAGTCGTCCAAGTAAGGATAGATTTGAATTCCTTGTAGCCTGAAGTAAGCTATCACTGGAGCCAGAACCTTTGTGAATACTCTGGGCGCAGTAGATAAGCCAAAGGGCAATGCAGAGAACTGATAATGAGAATTTCCAGCTCGAAACCGCAGATACTTCCTGCAACTTAGCCTTATAGGCACATGAAGGTAAGCTTCCTTGAGATCTAAAGTTACCATCCAGTGATCTTTGCCCAGCAGAGGTAAAAGCTGTTGTAACGTCAACATCTTGAACTTGGGAATGTCCAGAAAAGTGTTGAGGAGAGATAAATCCAAAATTGGTCTCCACGTGTTCCCCTTCTTTGGTACTAGGAACAGGCGAGAATAAAATCCTAGGCCCCTTTCTGATACAGGGACTGGCTGAATGGCCCCATCTGGAGTAACTGAGAAATTTGCTTGTGAGCCTCTTTTCTTTGTGGAGGAGGAACGTCTGGCATGCCTTTGAAAGGGGGCAATGTATGGAAATAAAACCTGTAACCGTGGTGAATGATATCCAACACCCATCTGTCTTGAGTAATTAAATCCCAATTTTCTTTGAAAAGAGACAGTCTTCCTCCCAAAGGAGCTGCCAGACGAGAATCTACTGGCAGCTGAAAAGGCAGGTCATTGGGTCTGTTTACGAAAGGACTGACCCCTGCCCTCACCAGAAGTTTGAGCAGGTGAACTCCCTGTTCTAGGCCTAAAAGAACCTTGAGCTCTGCCCCTACCACGTCCAGACCTACCCCTAGACTGGGAATCATAAGCAGGATATGTCCACCCCTTAGCAGGCCAATTTCTACTAAACTTCGGTGGCTGCACCTGCAAAAAATCTTTAACAGTTTGCATAGACTTAGCTTTGTCCTCCATTTTCTTTAAAACTGTTTCCACAGGCGAACCAAACAACACATCAGACTGTAAAGGAGCATCCAAAATCCTTGTCTTAACATGCTCAGCTAAATTCTGATCCCTCAACCAGGCATGCCTGCGAAGAACAGAACTAGTGGCAGCCACCCTCGAGGAGGCCTGTACAGCATCAAAACCACATTGCAAAGAATGCTTACCCACTTGTTCAGACACATGAACCAAATCCAGCAACTCTTTACACTCAATACCTTCCGCCAAAGCATCCACCTTAGATTTCAATTGTGAAAGGAGATAATTTTGATATTTTAGCATGTGAAACTGACAATTCAACGCTCTCATGGCTAGAGTGGAAGAAGTATACACTTTCTTTCCCCACCTATCCAAAGCCCTTGCCTCTTTATCAGTGGGAACAGGATTTTTAACCACAGAGGCCTTAACACCTTTAGGCCCCTGAGAAACAGTTTCTGGGTCCGCCCTAGGACTCTTAAACAAATACTTATGAGCTTCGGGCACCCTATAGTACCTATCAGGTTTAACAGGAGCAGGAGGCAAAGAGTCAGGGTTCAGGGAAGCCTCTGCAAAACATCTTCCACCACATTCAACACAGGAGGTATAGCTAAGGGCCTATGCTGGGGTAAAAACAAGAATTCCCTAAGCCTTTTCCTGGAATCAGAGTAATCCTGGCCTTCCCATTTAAAGTGCTCCCTCATGGAATGCAGAGTCTCTGAAAATGAGAAATCCTCAGGAGGAGAAGCTGTAGGAGTGGAATCATCCACATCAGAATCAGAATAAGGAGGATACTCCTGCAAATCTTCCGCAGAAGACTCAGAAGCCTCTGAACACTGTTCAAAACTATCAAACTCCGGTTCCACCCTAGATCTCTTATCAGGAGGGGGCATAGAACCTCTAATCATAGTAATCAAATCTTCTGCCATTTTAAGCATATGTTTCTTAGGTACAGAACCCGAAATGCTAGGAGAAGCCACTGAAGCTGAACTTGGCCTACCTCTCAAAGAAGTTTTGGCAACAGAAGGAGAGGCTCTAACTACCTTGGGAAGAGAGGGAAGAACAGGTACCTGAGAAGCCCCCTCAGCCTGGCCTACCTCCTGAGAAGGCACATCCTGTAACAGTAAAGTTTCTGCCTGAGACTCCATAGAAACTCCTGGCAAAACCTCTGGCTCCACTGAGCCTTCTAAAGAACCGACGTCCGGGACTGCCGGTTCATCAACCCTAGGCTTCGCTGTTTTGTCCTTGCGCTTCTTGGACGAAGCGGGCGTCGGAGCATCCGACGGCATTTTATAATTGCAACGCTTCCCAAACACTAACCTGGCACAGTCTAACCTCCTCTTAATAGTGCGTTTGTTAAACCTAGCACAAGAGCGGCATCCAACAACGTCGTGCTCAGGCCCTAAACAAGGTACAGTTATTCACTTTTTCTGACATCCGGTTAAATACTGAGGCAAGAAAAAACCAAAATGTTCCCCAACGGGGTACTTAGCCAACTCTGATTCGGTCTGAAACTCCGGTTTCGGAAATATTTCAGAACGCCAACCTGCACTCGCAAAACTGCTTCTGCATCGGACCATGCGGCAAAAAAGACTGAGGATATGACGTCGGTCATGCGCATTAGTACCCTGACGTACTGACGTCAGTCTAATGCGCCCTGACCGACGTCAGCCATATACTCTGGTATTCGGGCCGACTGGACAGCGGACTACCCAATAGTAAGGACTGCAGCAATGTGGAACGAAGAACATCTAGGTATTGATCTACTCTTGATAAAATAGATAGGTGCATGGCTTACAAATAGGACATGATAAGTAATACAGCAACTGGACAGGTGAAATTCTTGGTTACAGTCAGGGTGTCCCAGAGGGCTCTTTCCTGGGCCGTTACTTGTTTAGATTGTATCTTTCAGACCTAACTTTTTCATGTGAGGTGTTTTACAGTCTAAATGCAGATGACCTGAAATTCAGTAAACTGATTACGTGTTACAGATAAGGCATATGTGCAAAAGAACGTGACTTAATTGACCATTTGGGTACAAGAGAATAATATGCTGATAAACACATCAAACACTAAGCATGTGAGATTTGGGAGACATAAATTGAAAGGTAAATATTTAATACAGCACACTGTGACTGAAACTGTCGACTCATTTAAGGACTTGGGTATATGTGTATATCCAGCTATTAATTTTTCTAATCATATCAACCAACTGGTTAATGATAGTTATAGAACTATAGGTTGTATAAAATTATTTAGAAAGTCTAGGAAATCAGAAATAATGAAGTCATTGTTAGTTACATTAGACCCAAACTTGAGCATGGGATAACAATATAAAAACCTTAAAAACAGCTTGAACTCCAAAAAAAACTCGCTTGCAGCTCCCAGACACAGTAAATAACTGTGAACGAATGTAAAACTTGTTGATTTATTAAGCGTTCTTTTCAAAATCCACTTTTCATCGAGTAAACCTTACTCAACTTCATCAGATACAAATCTGCTATACCTAACTATGGCAGTTCACACACACATACACTCTGAAGCGGATGGCCTTCGAGTTCCATGGCTTGTAGCAGTTTTTCCTGTCATGACAATAAGTTTTCTGTGTTAAAAAAAAATCCCATGTGAAAGCAGGAGGTTCCAATGTTTAAGCAACTCAACTGGACAAATACTTACTGCCCAAGGGTATTTGCAGGAGCTTCCTATTCTTGTTCTGGATCATGGCTTGGTACTCTTTGTATAATTCTGTGTCACCAAAAAAGAACAAAAAAAGGAAACTACAGAACCAGTGAATAAGTTACTCAGTATAACCAACAGATGGTTTTCTACTTTCCTGAGTTTTTAGTATTAGTACTTTAGGAGCAATATTCTCTGTTGCTCTCAATTTTCTCTTGGGAGCCTACCAGTCATTCAAACACTTGCTATTTGACAGAAGTTTGGAGGGTTGTGCTGAGATGGGGTAGAGGGCTAAAAAGAATTGTTGATTTCTTGTACATTGGCATTGATGAAGTTTTTGTACTCTTCTGGTCGGAGAGGCTTGTTGCATTTTAAAGTTGTGAGAGTATTTAGGCTGTCTGATCTCTCCATTTAAATCATTTCCTTACAATATTGTTTTGGATTGCTAATAGCAATTTGCTTATTTAAGTGTATGGATTTGGCTGGATTACTTGCTATTGTAGCTTGCTTTCTTAAGAGTTTGATAGGTTTGGTGGAGGTTAAATTTATTTGAGTTTTGTTTCCAGGCTGACTGTGCCTTATCCCTCTGTTTCACAAGGGTTTTAATATCACTAGTGAGCCAATGTCATTTTTGAGCCCTCAGCCTCCTCCGTGAACAGGGGAAGCATGAGTCTTAAATGGAGGTGAGGGTATTGCTAAAGTGAGCCAGTGCATTTTTTGGGTTGCTTATGAGATATAAAGCTGTACTTATGCTACGCCTAAAGTTGTTCTTATAGTATGAGGAAAATTAAAGTTCTAGAACACTTAAAAATGAATGGTGAAGGATGAATTACAGAATAATGGATCTGCAATGAGAAAAACAAATGAAAGGAAGGCAGTTTTTTTTTTAGAAAGCAGCAGTTTCCTATTACACATCTGCCCATTGGGATTTCGACACATTTTCTCCAGACTCCAGTACAACAGTATTTTGGATTTTCAGGCAGATGAATTGCAAAACAGTAACATGAGAAAGACTGGCTGGTTTCTCTTCCTTGCACTTGGGAAAAGATTTTAACCTTATTACATTTCAATTAAAAAAAAAGAATTGTAGGTGGGCAATTGCAGCAGCGGCAGTAAAGAATAGATTTTTATTCTGCAAATGGCAGTTGGAAAAGCATACCAAATAGAAAGAAAATGCAGTGCAGAGTACAGCATTTTCTCCTTTAATGACAACACCAGAAGTGGTGGCTGGGGGATATGGCTCCTTATTAAAATGTCGGCAGTTGAAATGCTGATTGCTGACATGCCAAAAAAAGATTAGAAATGCAGGAGAAGAGTGAATCTCAATCATCACTCTTCTCCTTTAAAGTACTTTATTTGTGGGGACAAGCCCCCCCACAACCCCTAAACTTATATACACTAACTCTGAGTTTGCTATACCTCAGAGAAAAGGGAACTATTCTGGGAAATGGCCATCTTGTACTTAGTTTGTATGTCTGTTTTTGGCTATTCAGTCTTCCGGTTTCAGGAATCACTGTAGCAGGTGCCAACATTTCAAATGTTTACTGGGGGGGGGGGGGGGTACTATAAAATGTAACAAGCCACTTTTAGCCAGGTTACTGAGGCCACAGAAGTAGCAGTGAAATGTTGCAACACTCATGGGTATGCTCTTACAGTACAGTCAAACATTTATTAAGTACTGGCAATGAAATTTCTATCAGCAACGGAGTGTTGTCCCCTGCCCTCTATAATGTGATGCTCTAGCACTCGCATCCAGGACTGGAAGTAACGGCAAACTCTTTTTTGATCTAGAGGTATAAAACAAAAAGATACCTGCAAAGAAGCACACGTATTCTGAATGTGCTAAAATGCCAACAAGATTATGGCATATAAACAAAAGAGGAACAGAAATGGGTAAAACAAGATACTATTATGGCTTCTAATATGGACGTCATTGTCTCTGTTTTATTTTAAGACTAGAAACAGTTACACATTTCTTCATTCTCACATTCAGCAAGCTTTTGACTTTTTGTATCCATTTGGCTTACCTAACAATGCTTCAGCATTGTATCATTTGTTATAGCTTGAATAATGTACCCTACAGTTAGACTGTTAGCAGTTGTTACGTCTGTTACTTACAAGCATACTTAACGTGATGTACTTTAGAAAAACCTTCTCTGCTTGTACTTCATTCTATTTAACCATTTATTTATTTTCTTTTTTTAATGGCAACTGTATGAAAAAGAACTGGAAACCATATTCTTTATTCTGAAGCAATTTTTGAGAAAGTGGCAAAAGGCAACTTGCATTTTTGAACAACATAAGTATGCATTCGAGTGTATAAGGTAGTGTTTATTTATGAGGCAAACAGGAAGTAGAAAGTGGTTGCAAATATGGTTTATGTATTTGACTCCACCTTCTACTTAACAGCTGAAACTGATGCTACAGTTAGCATTCTGGAAATGCAGAATTATTCAGTTACTTCATTATTAACGAGCCCAAGAATAGAACAAGAAAGGGGTAATTTACAGACTGTGAGATGATGGAAGGGAAATTATTGGTTTACTTCCTCTTTAAGCTTGAAATGCATTTGACTGCAACACCCCATAGGGCTGATTTGCACAGATGCCTTACAGAACAAAAATGCTTGGCTGGGCCTCTATAAGACTCAGAGGAGAGCTACTGATCACAGATGGTCAAAATCAGTTTAATAGTTGCCCTGCTAATGCACAGAGAGAAGAATGTACTTGAAAATAATTAAGTTTTGTGATACGAAAGTATGTTTCAAGAATTATTAGGTGGTTCAAATTTCACGATTCACGAAGACAAGGAAGGTGTAAAAGAAAATGTCATTTGAGTGTAACAGGCTACCTTATTTCAGACTATCTTTCTCTATCTACATGCAGTAAGTTATTTCTGCACACTCAGGGGTGCTGCATTTATATCTCTCAACCTCTCAGCACAAAAAATCTGGACACAACCAAAAATAATGGGGGGACAAAGTCCCAAAAATAGGTACACCTTTTAAATATTGCTCTTATAAAACTTAGAATGTTGCTAGAATAAAATGTCTTGTGTTACCATGCATTTTCTGAAGGATATGAAGTCTGAAACTCAAGTGCGTGTCATTATTTAGTGAATTCAGTCCTCACTGATTTGCCACAAAATCCAGAAACTCACAAATTTTATGAGGAACAGAACAAAAATATGAGGCGAAAATCTGTACAGTTAAGAGGCATGTGTTGCATAAGCCTGAAGGGGAAGTTGCTTACAATCACTGGGCATGTAGTAGTAATTGTCCATTGCACATCTCCCAGGTAACTCATTGCACATGTTAAATGGTTATTTTGTTTTGCAGTTTACATTTAATGTTTAATAGTTTATTATGACAATTATACATTTTTGCAGTATATTTTACTTAAAATTATTCTTTCTCCCATTTTAACTAACTGCAATATGTGGAGTGCTGCGATTGTGCTTAGAATTATGAAAAAAAAGATAAGTTTCTTATGAACTTTATGACTTTCAGAAAAATACACAAAGCAGAGGATCATGATCAGGTCTTTGACCATAACAGACCTGATATGCTCAAAACATGGATGTCAAGAAATTTTACTCCATTCTAGAGATGAATCTTGAGATTTGCACCAAGTTCTCATAATAAATAGATATAAAGTTCTATTGCAGAAATTCAGTCATAATTCTTCATAAGAGATTTGGGTGTTCTGATATACTACTAGTTACATATGGAGAAATGTGTTGCAAAGTAAAGTGTTTCACAGCTTTCAAAGTGCTGTTACACATATACTAATCAACAAGAGATTCTAAAGCTGTTAAACAAAACTGTTGAAAAGTGAAATGTCAATCTGTATTTCAGCACAAACAGCGTTACTGCTTTAAAGCTTTTAAAGCATTTCCATCGCTCCTCTGTGGTGGCCACCGTGTGTGTTGCAGAGCAAGACCTAATCATAAGTTTTGTTTGTTGTGCACCTTTGCAAGTTGTTATGATCTGGTCTTGCAACAGATCAGTGCATAGCTGTTATATCTTTCTGCTCATTTTGGAGCAGAATTAGTGCACTCCATGTGCAACAGTCTTGTAATGCATCTTTCAGGCATGTTATGATCTAGTTGCATATTTCAGCAGAAAAGGACAGGCACCAGAGAATCATGCCAAAAGCATGTGACAGCTTTGCAGGCTATAACATTCCACCGCCATGAGAAGGAAGGGCAACACCTGAAGTGTCTAAGATCCTTCAAGGCTGTTGGTTATTCAGAGGTGCACTTTGCATCTGGTCATTGTCTGTATAGCAGTGCTAAGTGTGTTACAGTTTTGAAAGTTGTAAAATCCTTTTTGGTATTTCACAGTACAGTGACTCACTGCTTTTAGTAAAGCATATATTACACTCATTATGCAAGCTTACTGTTTGTTTTCTTCCTTTTCAGTCTTTCATATTTCCCTCTTTTATGACTAATAAATCAAAACAGCCAATGCTCCATATACTACAAAGAATTATAATTAGATTTCTCATCATAAAAAGTATGCAGTGCATAGAGTGCCATGATTATGCTCCAAACCTGGGGAAAAAATTGTTAAGGTTGTCCCCAGCATGAGACACAATCTTAGTGTATGGGATTGCTTAACAAGATCAGGTCTCATGCTAGGGAATAAAAGCAACAACTTCAAAAGCCATTAGAGTTTCACTGTCTCACAGACACTTTGTTCTGCCAGACTATCTGTTCATAACAGCTTATACAGCATTTCATTTCTGCCTGCTGTCTTGTTGACAGAGTATTACTGCCTGCTGTCCTATTGACAGAGATAAGTGCTTTGCTGGCTTTCAAAGACATTGAAAGCTGGTAAAACACTATGTGCTTTTACTGTTTTCAGTAACTAGTAGTACATGGAGCATATCAAGCTCCATGCAGTACAATGAAATAAACCTTTATTGTGTGTTCTTAGCATGAATGCCAAGATTTACCTCTTGAGCTTTCCTTCCAAGATGAGTTTCTTCTCATCCATGTCTTGAACACATAACATAACTGCAATAGTAAATGTGAATACCGTGTTCCATGAGTCATGGTCCACCTTAGATAGATAACTGCTTCCTAGTAGCAGATAGAAGGATAGTCTAGTCCACCAAAAACAGCTTATTTGGCAGACTTTTCATCCCTTGGGGATCACTGTTTATCTTGCTAGCTCACACTCAACCCTGTACAGCTCCGGACTTTCATTACCTGCAGCCCAGACACCATGATCTTTTGGGCCTTTTCACTTTTGTTACCGTTCCGCACCCTCATTTCATTGGCATTTTCTTCTTGTTATCCAAACAGGGGATGGCAAGCTAGAGCTTCAGGATCCTTTGTCTCCCAACAGCAGCCATGCAGATGGTCTCACACACCAGATGTCATATTTGGGTCCTTCAGTTAACCCTGAGAATACAATGAAAACAAGAACCTGACCTACCATGATTCAATGTGGCAATCATTAAGTAATGAAGAGTGCAATATAAAGGTGGACTTGAAGGCAACCATTCTAAGATCAGCTTCCATTTTTATCTGTCACAACAGATGCATCATCCTTGGAGTGGGGCACATCAGTGGCTGCCATTTCAAACATAGTCTATGATCTAACCACTGAACTCACCTGTACATATATACTGTAGTGTCAAAAATGGTCCTTCTGGCCCTCTCTACTCATCATCATATTCTCCTTTACATCAGCACTTTCATTTGAATGGACAGATATAGTGTCATTCACAGACTCCATTTTTGTGGCATGCATTTTGACTTAATTTGAAAAATGAAAACTTTACACTGGCTACTAAAAAGCAGCTAATGGGCAAGCGCCTACAAATACTCTTCCCTTACTTAATATAAAACATTAAGGTACCTTTTCAAACTTGACAGAATGATCATCACCGAAGACCGATGTGATGAAGTGACAGACAACATAAAAGACACGTAGCTGTGGTATGGTACATTGGCATGAAGGGCAAGATGCACCTTGTCCCTTCATTACAGGAAAGCAATGGCATTTTTGGAATCAGCATTCTGGAATGAATGCCACATTTCTGGAGACCAACATGCTGGCAGACAAGCTCAATAAGCAGATGTTCATTTCTCATAATTGACTGCTGTACCTTACAGTAACCTGCATCATCTGTGGAAAATGAGGATCACTGGTGTGTGACTTCAGATTCCTGTCCCCTGTGAAATTCCCACAGCTCTTTGTCCTGTATCCATCTCTGTGAAATAAAACGAATGATGCTGTCATGTACCTTTGACAAAGAGGTCTAATGTACACCTTCACTATGCTGCTTCTAATTCTGAAGGTCTCTTGAAAGAGAAGCAGTCGAACGCCAAGCCACCATTTGGGCAAGGATGACATTCTTTCCACTGTTAGCCAACTAACTGACAGTACAACCAATATGCATCCCTTGCCATCCTTAACTCACCTAATGGGTAAATTTTGCCCAGGTATGCATCATCGCAGACTGTCTCTGGCTTGTTCATTTCCAGTAATCATCCAGGTTCACGAGGTCTCTGAAAAGCTAGCTTACATTCCGTCCTCAGCACAGTAACTTTACAGCAAAATGTACAGAGATAAGTGGAAGAGGTTCACCATGTCAGCCTCATCAAGGGATGCCCAGCCATAATCTCCTCTGATCCATACTGACCTAACCTCTGTCAGAAAACATTGATGCGGACTAACTCTTCCACTTTCAAAATCTTCTAGGTCTCCATTTTCATACTGTCACTAGGACTATGTCTTACAAGCTCTGGTGCTCCTCATGGTCAACAAAACATTTTATAGACAAACTAAATATGGAACACCATTCTCCCTTGGACACACACTTCATGCAGGGGAAAGCTCACTCTGCCTTTTATTTTGGGACCAGCCTCATACTTCTCAATGGATTTAAAGTCTCCCTCTTGAAAGAATATCTTTGTGGTGTCCATCACTTTGGCCAGACAGATGTCTGAGCTTCATGCTCTGTTGATCTCAACTCTCAACACCCACCATCATCTCCATGTTATGTTCCATAAAAGACAGAATTATTCTGCACACAATTGCTTTCTTTTATATTCAAGGCACTACCATGGCCAATGTCAATCTTAACCAGATACAACCACAATCATTTTTCTTCATCTGATATGCTAACAAGAGGCAAATGGTTGCTGCACTAACTAGACATGCACAGGCTGTGTGTGTGTGTGTGTGGGGGGGGGTTGTGTGTATGTATGTATGTGTATATTATGCACACACATTTTATATATATATATATATATATATATATATATATATATATATATATAAATACACACACACACACACACACACACACACACACACACACACACACACACACATGCACACACACACACACACACACACACACACACACACACATACACACACACACACACACACACACACACACTCCTCTGCACCCCCCACAGCCCCTGCTAATTAAATACGCCATTTCCGAGATCACACTATAGTGTAGAAAATGGTAAATATCTCCATTTAAAACATTCAAAGTTTCAAAACTCTGATCTTATATTCTTGGTCATTTGAAGTTCAAAGTTTTGAAATTTCAAGCTTCTGAAGGGAATCCATATATACAGTGGATATAAAAAGTGTACATACCCCTGTTAAAATGCCAGGTTTTTGTAATATAAAAAATAACACCAAAATAAATAATTTCAAAACTTTTCCCATCTTTAATGTTACCTACAATCTGTACAATTCAATTGAAAAACAAAAAAAATCTGTTAGGGGAAAATATAAAAAATAAAAAACATACGATACGCTGGTTGCATAAGTATGCAGAACCTTAAACTAATACTTTGTTGTGTGCATAGCCTTAAACTAATACTTTGTTGAAGCACCTTTTGATTTAATTACAACATTCAGTCTTCTTGGGTACACACCTGCCATCAATTAAAGAGACTCTGATTAACCCCAAATACAGTTCAGCTGTCCTAGTAGGATTTTCCTGACATTTACTTAGTTGCCTGCTACAGCAAAAGCCATGGTTCACAGACAGCTTAGAAAGCATCAAAGGGATCTCATTGTTGAAAGTCATCAGTCAAGAGAAAGGCACAAAAACATTTCCACTGAATTTGATATACCATGAAATACAGTGAAAACAGTCATCAAAAAGTGGAAAAAATATGGGACAAGAGTGATGTTGCAAAGAAATGGACGTCCCTCCAAAACTGATGAAAAGACAAGATGAAAACTGGTCAAGGAGGCTGTCAAGAGACCTACCGCAATACTCTAGTAGCTGCAGGAATTTCTGGCAAGTATTGGTTGTGTACTACATGTGACAACAATCTCCCGTATTCTCCATATGTCTGGACTATGGGGTAGGGTTGCCTTTTCTTATACAGAAAAACATCCATGCCCAGCTAAAATTAGCTAAACAATACAACAGGTCTCCCAAAATCATGTGGGAAAATGTGTTATGGTCTGATGAGACCAAGGTTGAACTTTTTGGCTCCAATTCTAAAAGGTACATTTGATGCAAAAACAACACTTCGCATCACCAAAAGAACACAATCTCCATGGTGAAGCATAGTGGTGGCAGTATCATGCTTTGGGGTTGCTTTTCTTCAGCTGCAACTGGGGCTTTAGTTAAGGTGGAGGGCATTATGAACAGTTCCAAATGCCAGTCACCTTTGGCCCAAAACCTTTAGGTGTCTTCTAGAAAGCTGAAGAGGAATTTCACCTTTCAACACGACAATAGCCACAAGCATACATCCAAATCAACAAAAGAATGGCTTCACCAGAAGAAAATTAAAGTTTTGGAATGGCCCAGCCAGAGCCCAGATCTAAATCCAATAGAAAATCTGTGGGGGTGACCAGAAGAGGCATGTGTACAAGAGATGTCCTCGCAATCTGACAGATTTGGAGCACTTTTGCAAGGAAGAGTGGGCAAATATTGCCAAGTCAAGTTGTGCCATGCTGATAGACTCCTACCAAAGAAGACTGAATTCTGTAATTAAATCAAAAGGTGCTTCAACAAAGTATTAGTTTAAAGGTATACATACTATGCAACCCGCTTATTGCATGTTTTTTATTTTTTTATATTTTTTTCCCCTAACAGATTTGTTTATTTTTCAATTGAATTGTACAGGTTATAGGTCACATTAAAGGTGGGAAAAGTTTTGAAATGATTTACTGTGGTCTCATTTTTTTATATCACAAAAACCTGGCATTTTAACAAGGGTGTGTACACTTTTTATATCCACTGTATATATATTCACATACACACCCATGCATACATATATGATCCCCCTTACTTGTTTGAACTGCATGAGTGTGAAAGATTTGATAGGTATTTGAATTTGATCTGCTGTTACAGTGAATGAAATAGTATCAAAATGAAATTTGTTTTTTGTTCTACATATAAAAACAAATTATTACATTATTTCTTAATAGGCATGCTTACATTACTTTTTTCTTATAGTGTTGTTTAGAATATATAATTACTTATTTTGATAAACAGTTCAAATTATAATTTTTCATATTCTTAACTTTTGCAAACATTAGTTACATTTGTTCTGTTTTTGCTGTTTCAAATAATTTCAGTTCCAACATAAAAAAATACCTTAGCTACTTACTTGAGATTAAATATGTACCAATCCACTATAACCAGAGTCTAAAATCTTTTTAACATTATAACCAAGGTCATCTAAGAAAGAAAGAAGGAACTAATATAAAGATAAAAAGGAGAAGATCCAACAACTATATACATTTACAATTTGGAAGGAAGTCCAGGCAACATGGAAGTATTTAACAAACTTGTTTTTTCTCCATTACCATACATCTCTGTCTACTCCTATTTATTCCTTTTGTAGGCCATCCAATTTGCCCATTTCTGCATGTGTACTTTTGTACCCGCATCTCTAACTAATTTTTTTGTCAACCCTTAGTTCTTTCAAAAGATTATCTAGTCCAATATGTTAATGCTGGAGGTTTTTTCTGACTAATTTTTTTGTCAACCCTTAGTTCTTTCAAAAGATTATCTAGTCCGATATGTTAATTCTGGAGGTTTTTTTCTACTTACATGTAATAAATTTACCCTAACAACATTATCAATATTAATACTATTCTTTCTTGTCTGGATACTTCAAATGAATTCTACCAACCCAATAAAAAGTATGGGAGAAATATTGATTTTTACAAAAAAAAAAAGTCCTTACTAGATTTTCCCTCTCTTGTATATACTCCTTCACTTTTGAGCAGGTGCAAAATTATGGTTCTACTAAGTCTCTCATAGGCAGTTAATTAAAGAACTCTACAACTACTTTAATGTCTGGTAAAACTGCTGCCTTTCCATCTGCTTTTATTTTTCTCCCAGAAAATACTCCATCCAATCTATAATCAAGTCTTATGTACCTCTGTTCTGTATCATTCTTTCCACTTTGCCATATAAGATGCTATCATAGTGCAGTACAATATCAAAGTTGGTATAGATACTCTCCCATAATCCCTTGGTAATTCTAACTTGTCCCAAGCCATTCTTGGAGAGTTACTTTCACATATGAAACCTGTCATCTTTTTGATTTTTTGAAACACTTATTTGGGTGGGGAATCACCTAAGACCATCATATTATAAGTGAGTAATGAAAGTATATTCCAATTTAGGGCTTGAAATTTTTTATCTAAATTTAGAGTTAGCCCTTTTTACTTTGTGCTTATCTATTTTTTGCATAATCTGATCAAAACTGCAAGGAACCTTTCATTGTTATCTCAAACCATCTATCTAGGTATTTCAATTTATCTGCTTTAATTGATCCAGAAGAGGATTTTCCCAATAAATGTAATATGCTTCAAAACTTTGGTACTCTCTCAGGCTATAAAATTAAGTTAGATAAGACAAAAGCCATTTTAATTAGCATGCAATACACAGCTAAATTGATCACAACCTTACTTTTTTTTAGAGTCATTAATACAGCATTTGAAAATAGAGACCATTCAGCCTCTCTCTCTCTTCCATTTGTTTCTTTTTACTGGTGATTGTCTAATCCCTTGGGCTAGTGGTTCTAGGTATAGGGAAAATAATGGTGGGAACAATGGGTTCCTCTGCCTAATACCTTGATATAACTGAAATGTCAATAAGAACAGTGCAGATAAATAAATATATAAATATATAAATAAAAACAAGTGACTTTTATTCTCTGATTGCAGGACTTATATTTTCCAAAACTATAGATTTGCCCTTTAAGTAAAAGGTTTGTATTGGACTATAAGCTTCAAAACACAAGTATATATTTTAAGATAAGACATTTTTCATAAGGAAGAACATAAATGGTTAATTTTACTGTTTTATTATATTTACATCGAAAGACTTAACATATTTCATTTAACTAAATGTATAAGTGTATTTCTAAATGTTAAATACTTTTTGTAAGAGGATGCCATTAAATTATAAGCAATAAAGTTAAGAAATGTATTTGTTTGACTTTGCTTAGTGTATGCATTGCTGGGTTAACTGAATGTCAGATCTAAGTAATATGCTAATTAAGTGTTAAAGTGATGGTGATTTTGTTTTCTTTGTTCCTGTGCAATGCATTCCTTTCACAGGTCATTTATGAAGCAAGTAACACTTAAGGAATGCTTTAGAACAAAAGAATATTCCAGTTGTGTCAGAATGCTGGATTCTTGCTTGCCTTGCTTCCTGCCTTCAGCTATTCTGAAGAAAATCTAGATCAAGGTTCATCAATGATGTCTGTGAAAATAGAAAGGAACTTTTTTAGGTATGTATGTGAGAAATCTACTCAAAATAACATATTTTCTTCTTTTCTTAGAAGTAAAGAATTGGTAAAAAAAAAGCTATAGTAACGTTTTATAATGAGCTGCTGCTTACATTAAATTTGCTTGCATTTTGCTGAATTTTAATAGCTTATGTTGTAGTGTCATTAACTTTGTGTATATTAATGGAAAGAAGTAAAGCTAGAGATTTGTTACTGATTAGAACAGTTTAAAATAACAAGAAACATACAGAGGAAATTAGCAGCTGCGGTGAAGTGTCATTTTCACATGCTGTAAGCAAATTCTAATATTAGGATGTGAGGTTTAAATCAGAACAACAGTTCAGAATGGCTAAAATACACATTCAAATTAAACATTCTTTTGCATATAGCCAAGAGTGCTTGTAATACTAGAATTAATAAGAGTAATCAGCATGAATAATATGCAAATGCATAAAATATCTAATATGTACATTTAATAACAGAGCAGTATCAATAAGTTAACAAATATCATACTAAACTATTATACAGAAGGAAAATCAATGCACATATATATATCATGCTAAAATATAGACAATTATTTTATAGATCTAACAGAAGCTCTGAAATAATTTTCAAGTACAAGTGTCTAGATCCAAAACTGTGCAACACTGTTAACATGACACATATCAAAATATTTAAAAATCTTTTAGCTTATTAAACTACTTCATAAATAATATGTATATTACTGAGGTCAAAGAGAATGTCTTGTAATTTCTATGGAGTAAAAAAATTGCAGTCTATATTGCATTCAAAGTTACAATATACTTAATTCAAACAAACCCCATTCTCCCTTCCTGGGTTCAAATACTGACAAATCTCCTTTACTTTCTATCAAAATGGATGCACTGATTCAACAATATAACAATCAAATTTCAGCTCTGACTTATGAAATTAGTTATTTCAGGGAGATATAATTTCAGCTTTCAGATTATTTTCAAATATTTTTATATGATTTTTCTATGTAGATTACATGAGATCTTGTACATTCACATTTCTGCTATATGCAGGTATATGTGCTATATATCTTGCTTATAAGCAGTTTATTTAAATATATTTTTTGTTTTATTTCCCCACAAATATTCTACCTTATTCTATATAACCTGTATTTCTAAAACTTCTCATTAAGGAGCTATTTAATCATCAACTCTCTATTAGAGATTATAGTATGTTTACATAAGATTACATATCACCTGTAAATTTACAGATGTCTTTTTCTCTTCAGATCCCACTCTGTACTTATTTATTTAGAGATTTTGTTATGATAATAGGTTCATATGTTCATAGGTTCATACTAGGCTATCTGCCCTAGGGCATTTATAAGCCTAGCCAGAATGTGTTTGGCTTTCGCCACCCATTTTTAATTAATTTTGCTATGCCCTTTTTTTGAGGTTAGTATACTGTGCCTCTGTATAACAGTGACACAGAAGTCATACCCGGGGTAAACCTCCGATCTCCCATCCACTCATCAAGATTCCTCTTGAAGAGAGTCAATGAGGGACTCTGCCTAACCTGGACTGGGATTTTATTCCAGAGTGAAGGGAGCCTCTGGGTAATGAATCTGTCCCTCCAGCATGTCCTATTTATTTCAGTACTGAGGTTCAGGTCTCTCGAGCGTGTAGCTCGATAGGATTTGGATTTTCTGAGGTGCAGCATGTCCATTAATTTCGGGTTGGACATGGCTTTATACGTCAGGCACAGATCGCCTCTGAACAGGCGATATGCCACTGAGTAGAGCTGGAGTTTCTTTAACTGGGCAGCATATGGCATCTGTTTGAGCCCTTTGATCCTCTTGGTGAGGTACTTTTGGGGTCATTCCAGTTGCTGCAGGTGTCTGGTAAGGTACATCCCAAAAGGGGCATTGTACTCCATTATGGGCCTGATGAGGGATGAGTAAAGAGGCACGATGACCTCCCCTGATCTAGATGTGAATCCCTTCATGATTAGGTGGGCTACATAAAATGTTTTTCTAACCACTTTGGCCACGTGGTTGTCAAATGAGAGATTGCTATCAACTTGGGTCCCCAGGTCCCTAATCTTCTTCTGTACTTAATAGATTACCACCTATGTGGTAATTTGTGGGCACTTTGTTTTTGCCAAAGGGGATGACTATACACTTTTTGGCGTTTAGCTTGAGGCCATGGCTCTGGCACCAGTTGTCTGTTTCTATGAGGCCCTTTTGGAGGATGCTTGTGTCGGCTGGAGAGTCGATTATGGTGCCAAGTTTGCAGTCATCTGCGAACTTGGTCAGCCACAGTCCTTCCGTGTTGGCCTGTACCTCCGAGAAATATATACTGAACAAGAGAGGTCCCAAGACTGGTCCTTGTGGGACACCACTTGTAACTGGTTTGGAGTCTGACATGGCTCCAGCAATTCTAACCATGTGGGTTCTGTCCTTGAGCCAGTTTGCAACCCATCTAGTGACATAGGGGTTTATATTTAAGCTGGTGAGCTTATCTATAATGCCCGAGTGGGGTATTGTATCGAAGGCTTTTGCGAGGTCCAGGTAGGCTGTGTGGACCACCTTCCCCTCGTCAATGGCCTTGGTGACTGTTTCAAAGAAATCAACCAGGTTTAAGAGGCAAGATCTGCCCTTAACAAAGCCGAACTGGGTAGGACCCGGTGTCTGTAGGTCCCCAATATCTTTATTTATGAGGTCCATGATTATCCTTTCCATAGCTTTGCAGACCAAGCTAGTCAGGCTTATGGGGCGATAGTTTCCAGGATCCATTGAGGCACCACCTTTGTGGAGATGGACCACAGTTGCTGTACACCACTCTTTGGGTACATATCCTGTAGTAAGGCTGAGATTGAACAGTAGTTTTATGTTTGGGTTGAGCTCTTCTTACAGTTCATGTAGGACGCAGCCCGGGACACCGTCTGGTCCCATTGATGCTGTGTTTTTTGCTTTGGAGAGGGAGGCTCTTACCTGAGCATCCGCGATGTCAGGGGGGCAGCACTCTACTGGAATAGATATTTGCCCTTTTGGTGGGGGGGGGGGAGAAGTTTGCGCTGAACCTGTCAGCTAGGATGTTGGCAATGTCTGTGGGTTATGTGTATTTTTTGTCATTTTGGACTAATTCTGAGCATATCTGGGAATTACCACCCAGGTTCCTAACATAACTAAAGAAAGCCTTGTGATTATCCTTAGTATCCTGTGCAATTTTTCTCTCGAAGCTGGCCTTAGATGATTTTATGAGTGCCCGTAGTTTTTTGCTAATACTGATCAGAGATGCCTTCCCTTTTTGGAATTTTGCTCTATCATTTAGTAGCTTCCTCCTTCTATTGTATAGCTTGTTTATGGCTGGGGTCCATCAGACAGGACGTCTGCCTTTGGAGGATTGGGTCTTGGTTTTATTTGGGATCACATGATCCATGCATTCCTGAAGGTGTTCATAGAATGCGTTTATAAAGGATTCTGCGGTCTGGGCCGTATTTTCCACAGGCCCGGGGGCTTTGAAGGATTCCACTTCAGTTTTGAGGAGTGTGAAATTTGCTTTAGAGAAGTTTTTCACTGTGGTTTTCTGGGCAGGGGGTGGTGTCGGGATGTGAACATCCAGTGAGATTAGTTTATGGTCTGATCTTACCAGTGAGGGATACACTTCTGGTCAGGAGCATAGAGCCCCTATGTTGGTGATGATCAGGTCCAGTATGTTTTCCCCTCTTGTGGGAGTGGTAACAAGTTGTTCCATAGCATTTGAGTTTATAAATTGTAGGAACCTTTGGGCTAGGGTGTTGGAGCTAGAGTAATTCTCCCAGTCTATGTTTGGGTAGTTGACGTCGCCCAATATAATAGTGTTTGGAGAGACCTTCATATTTTCCAGTGTTCTCATGAAGGCCGAGTGGGGTTCCTGGGTTTGGGAGGGTGGTCTGTAGCAGGCTATAAACTGGAAGGCAGTTTTACCCACTGTTAGTTGCACATGGATAGTCTCTGATGCTTCGTGCTGTGCCACCAACCTTGAGGTGTGGGTATCTTTGACGAATATTGATACTCCCCCTCCTTTTGTGGGTCGGTCCAAGTTTTGGGGCCGAAAAGCATGGTATGAGGTATAACCTGGTAGTGCTGGGGTGCTCTCGGGAGCCTTGAACCAGGTATCTTTTACTGCACAGATATCGATTTTCTCCATGCTAAGGAGAGTTTCGAGTGCATGCATCTTGAGGTTTAGACTTCTGGTGTTGAGTAGCATTACTCTTAGTTTCTTATCCCTTGTGATACCTATGGAGGTGAGTTTGTCTTTTGAGCCTTGCCTAAAAAAGGCACTATGGGGGTAGCAAGAGCCTTTGCCAATATCCGAAAGCCCAGGGGTGACAGGTGCAGGCCGTCCCTAGTGAAGTATCATGGCTTGTCGAGCATGTCATCCCAGGCTGACAGGCATTGGATCCCCTTTGAATGACACCAATAATTAAGCCAATTGTTGAAATTGATCATCTTGTCTTCATATTGCGGCATCAATCTTGGTGAGGGTAAGATGCTACTCAAGGTCAGGGTCATACCGGCCTGGGCCACATGCTCAGAGAGCTCCTCTATGTCTCTTTTCATGTAGTCCAGGGAGGTACGTCTCAGGTCATTCACACCAACATGGACAATGACTGAGTCATATTTGTACTTGCCTTGGAGTGACCTGAGTGCTTGTGTTATGTGGCGGATCCTAGCGCCCAACAGGCAGCTCACCATGACCTTCTCCTTGTTCAGCCTGGTGAGCAGGACGTCAGTGTGCCTGATGATAGAGTCACCTATTACAAGTGTATCAGGTGTGTTGTTTAGCCTTAAGGGCTGTGACTGTTCGGCACACTGGCTTTGTGAGATATGTGTTGCACGTGTTTTGTTTTGGGGTAGCGGTTGCTTGGGTGTCTGCTTTGGAGGTCTCTGCTGCTTAGGCAGATTTTTATTTAGAGCCTCCGAGTATGTTTTTGTGTGTTTATGTGTTTGGTCTGCTGTCGTGGTAGGTCTATGTGAGATTGGAATTGTACTGAGTGTGGTTTCCTTCTCCTCCTGACTGGTTACGCCAGTACTGAGTTGAGAGAGCTTAGCCTCCAGTTTGGCTATATGGATGCATCTCTCACATGTGTTGGAATTTATTGGGAGGAGGAGAGGGTTGTCTGTGTACATGAGGCAGTTGTAACATTGCCTCAAGATTCCCAGATTCACCAGCTGGACCGGAGAGAAGATTGACGACTGACCTTTGGACATGCTAGAATAGTATTGGGAATTCCTTTATAACTGAAAAAAAAAGGGCCAATGGGGAACAAGGTACTCGAGAGGACTTTGTGAGAGTGTAGTGCTTTTAATTTTTTAGTGCTGACTTATATAATTGCTTTAGTGAGCAAGTGCCAGGTAACTTAAATGCAATGTGTTACAGGTAACTTAAATGCAAAAACGACAAACAGTAACTTTCTTTTAAGTGAAACAAGGAAATGAGTACAGTAAGCAATGCAGATATCTCTAGGGATCCACAGAAGCGCTGAAAAGCCGCGGTTTAGGTGGTATTAGCGTTTCAGGGAAATAACAAGCAAACACGCATACAAACAGAGCTAGATTCAGCAGGCCTGGATCTAGTCTATGCTACAGCAAACAAGGTGTACCAATTTCAGTAAGAAACAGTTGAAATATGCAGGCACTATAACCCTTTAACCAGAAATTCCCAGCTCAGAAGGGCAGAGTCCAGCCTCTCCTCCCACAAGAGTGCAGACCACGAACCTTCTTAATGTAAAATAACTGGCCTGAAGCCCAAGTGCTTAAACTAGAACTAATACACTTTTAGAATAACAGACACTGAGCCCTCAATCAGCAGTTCCCAACTTAGAAGGATGTAAGCCACCTGTCCTGCCACCACAGTGCAGGCCACAAACCTTCCTAATGTAAAACAACTGGTCTGAAGCCCAAGTGCTTAATCCAAAAGTCTTAGAATGATAGCTACACTTTAATCAAGTTACTACCAAGCAGTAATAAATAAAATTGAATACTTTGAAGAATGCCTGGATTAGTGCTTAAGTTATACAAACAAAGCTAGATTCAGCAGGCCTGGATCTAGTCTACGCTACAGCAAACAAGGTGTACCAATTTCAGTAAGAAGCAGTTCAAATATGCAGGCACTATAAGCCTTTAACCAGAAATTCCCAGCTCAGAAGGGCAGAGTCCAGCCTCTCCTCCCACAAGAGTGCAGACCACGAACCCTTTTAATGTAAAATAACTGTCCTGAAGCCCAAGTGCTTAAACCAGAATTAATACACTTTTAGAATAACTGACACTGAGCCCTCAATCAGCAGTTCCCAACTTAGAAGGATGTAAGCTACCTGTCCTGCCACTACAGTGCAAACCACAAACCTTCTTAATGTAAAACAACTGGTCTGAAGCCCAAGTGCTTAAACTAAAAGGCTTAGAATGAGTTGCACCAAGAAGTAATAAATACAACTGAGTACTTTTAAGATGACGCAAAAGCAAAATAAATTAGGAAGAAACACAAATACAGTAAAAGCAGAAATTTTTTTTTTTTTTTTTTTTTCAGAAAAGTAGCAAAAACAGTAGTAAAAACAATTCACATGCAGTGCAAGCTGGCACACTTGAGTATGTAGCAATATTAGTCCACACACAGTATGAAAAAAATGTAATTAAATTAAAAAGGACTAAAAGCAAGTGCAGAAAGGGTTTATTAGATAGAATGCGGTAAAGAGATGGGACTGGGGGAGTGTCCTAGATCAAATCTACAGTGGGGCGGGCACTGCAAAAGCCACCAAATTTAAACTACAACCAAGAACAGGGAGGGGGGTGGGGAAGACAGTTTCATCAGAGCTAGATCTGAGGAATCAGTCCAAATTATAAAACCACAATAAAATGCAGGAAATATACTTAAATCAGCTTATGTATATATTATAATATTGAATGAGTTAATAATTTAGGATTATTTAATGAATAATTTATGCTGCTATTACATAAATAGGTATACAGTACATTATTTGTTGGATTATGTATCATTTGTGAATAACAGAAAAAGATTATTAAACATTTACATACTAATGTGGGGAATAGTTTTAAATGGAACAATATATAACTAAATTATTATAAATGACTAGCCATTAACATTCAAAAATGAGCACACTGATTGGTTAGCCCAACCAGCATGCCCTTTCTTCTATTAATATATGCTACAATTTTTCAGTTTTCTTGAGATAAGATGACAAAAGGTAAAAAATTCAGAATCACAATGGTTTATAGGTAAAAGAAAGATAAGACAGAAATACAAGGAAACTGAAGGGTCTGATGAAAGCTTAAAACCAAAAGTGCTTATCCTTAATTGATTTTCTCACATTTTATCTATTTATTTTAGTGTTTCATTTGTTATTCATTTAATAAATCCTTCTCCTCAGTGCAGCAGCTCTTCATTTTCATGAGGAAATTCAGGTGCATTTCTTTAGTTTTGCATAACGTACATGATTTTCCTTGTATTTCTGTCCTGCCTCTCTCGTACTACTAAACTCTCCAGATTGCAAACTTTTTTTTTTCTTTGAAAAACAAGCGGAAACAGTGTGTCTGTAAATGTTTCACACACACTTCCATACTATTTTGTACAGCCAACTCATTCCATAATAAACTGGACGGCAATGTACTTCAAAAGCACCAATAAAAAAATAATCCACCTATCAAGGCTTCCAGTTCCCACAGTGACAACAGTAGGTGTAACAGGGTCCAAATTGGAAAAATAAGTAAAAAAAACATTTAACCAAATAAATCATCAGCCTGATACAATTGAAACCACAGCACATAGGTGGTGTTCCTTGGTGCTTTTTTTTATTTAAAAATTAAAATAATTTAAAAAAAAAAACATGGAGGTCTTCTTTTCTTCACTGCTTCTATACAAAGCACTGATGTACTGCATAAGCATGGGAAAGAAAGTGCCATATGCATGCACAGTACATCATGAAGGCCCCTGAAGGCCCCAGGACACTGGGGAGAAATGCAGAAGAGCAGCATAGCACCGTTATACAAGGACATTATTTATGAAAAATACATAACTTTTTTCATAAAATAATGTCACTGTATAATAGCAATAACCCACGGCTGGGAGTTGGTAATGCTGGATTTTCTCACAGTTCACTTTGGTCACTCGGGCTTCAACTTTGTGACCAAACTATGCCAACCATGTAAAAATCTAGCATCATCCATGCCTAGCCATGGCTTATTGCTATAACAGTCTCTTATTTTTGACAAATATAACAGTATATTAATTATTTATAGGCCACTGTAGCTTTTGGCTAGTTTGATGAATTTGTAGGTATAGGTAGGTAGAGAGATAGTATAATAGTTTGTCTATTCAATAGGCAAACTAGGAACTTTGGTATCCATGGTACATTATGTTTTATTAGCAATATATGCAGTTATAGTTGTAGACTTGTCTTTGTTTCTATTTATTAGTTTTAGTAGTTTAGTTTGTAGAAAGGAAGAATTCAAAAAATGTGAATTTTAGGATAGGGTTGAAGGAATGCCTTAGAGTGTTATATATAATTAAATTAATATGGCGGATAAATAAGTCATAGGTTCATAGGTGTGTACTAGGCTGATGGCTCTGGATCCTTTACAAGCCTTGCCCATAGGATTACCCTGGCTTCGTGCCACCAGACCTTAGTTCCCAGTGCTTCTGTCTAATATAGCCACTGCAGTGATCCGTGGGGTGAATTTTCTTTTTCCCATCCACTCATCAAGATTTCTCTTGAAGAGGGCCAGTGAGGTGCTCTGCTTGACATGTTTGGGAATTCTATTCCATAGCATGAGCAGTCTCTGGGTTATGAACCTGTCCCTCCAGCATGTTCTGTTCATTGTGGTAATGAGATTGAGGTCATTGGAGCATGTGGTGTGGTGGGATTGGGATTTCTTTAGATGTAGCATTTCTAACAGAGCTGGGTCTGACATGGCTTTGTAAGTCAAAAAGAGATCGCCTCTAAGTAGGCAATATGAGAGTGAATAGTTGGAGTTTTTTGAGTTGGTCTATATAGGACAAATGTTTAAGGCCTAGGATCCTCTTCATGAGGTACTTTTGCGGCCTCTTCAGTTGTTGCAGGTGTTTATTGAGGTACATGCCAAATGGGGCATTGTACTCAATGACTGGCCTAATGAGGGAAAAGTAGAGGGAGACAATAGCCTTTCTTCCTGGATACAAAACCTTTAGTAATGAGTTGTGCCACAGAAGGACATTCTGACCACAGTGGCAATGCGGTGGTCAAAGGAGAGGTTGCTGTCAACCTGTGTTCCCAGATCTCTTATAACTTCTTCTGTGTTTAGTGGACTACCATCGATGTGGTAATTCATGGGAACTGTGTTTTTCCCAAATGGGATGACACAGTTTTTAGCACTGAGCTTAAGACCATAGTTCTGACACCAATTGTTGGTCTCAGTGAGACCTTTCTGTAGGATGTCAACATCATTTGGAGAGTTAATAATAGCTCCCAACTTGCAATCATCTGCGAACTTTGTCAGCAAGAGTTCCTTCGTGTTGACCTGGACTTCAGAGAAGTAGATAGCAAACAGGAGATGACCCAGGACTGAACCTTGTGGGACTCCACTCGTGACTGGTCATCAGTCTGACTTGGAGTCAGCTTTCACACTGTTGGTTGTATCTGTGAGCCAGTTTGCAACCCACCTAATGATATAGAGGTTGATGCTTAGCTTAGTGAGTTTTTCTATGATTCCAGAGTGGGGAATGGTATTAAAGGCCTTGGCCAGATCAAAATAGGCTGTATGAACCACTTTGCCTTCATCCACAGCTCTGCTGCCTGACTCAAAGAAGTCAACCAAGTTGAGCAGGCATGATCTACCTTTCACAAAACCAAACTGTGTGGTTTCCAGAGTTTGGAGATTCCCTAGATCCTTGTTTATTAGCTCCATGATGGTGCGTTCCATAGCTTTGCATATCAGACTTAGGCTAATGGGGCGATAGTTCCCAGGGTCTGTAGTCGCTCCTGCTTTGTAGAGAGGGATAACTGTAGCAGTGCGCCATTTGATAGGGACAAAGCTTGAGGTGAGGCTGCGATTGAACAGGGCACACAGGTGACGTGCCAGTTCACTCTGTAGTTCATGTAGAACACAGCCAGGCATATTGTCAGGTCCCATAGAAGCTGTATTCTTGGCCTTGGCCAGTGCTGTTTTAACCTGTGCAGCAGTAATACTGGGTGCCTGGCAATCTACTGGCATTGTGACTGGTTCCTTAAAGAAATATTTTTAAATATACAGTCTAAATAGTTTTAATCTATTATCGATTAATGAAAAATTATTAAATACTAGCAAGAAATGGAAATCATTAATGAGACATCTAAAATTATCTATCAAATGAGTCTCTTCCAAGAAAATGTTTCCACTGTTTAAAGATATACAATATTTAAATAACTTAGGTTTCAAAATGTGATCATCTGCTTCTTTTAACAAAATGAGGACAGGAACTGCTATACTTTAGAGAAAATCTACTGTAATGCTCAAGGTCATGGAATCCATCAATGATCTTAAAGGAATGCATACATTTGTAGTAATTAAATATAATGGCAAACTCTATAAACTAGCTAATGTTTTCTGGATCCCTGGAATAGGTACAAGAGTGACTAAAGATCACTTAAACTTACTACAAAGTCATTGGATGGGTAGTTTAATTTTAGCTGGGGATTTTTTTTTTTTCAAAACAGGTTTATTGTTTTAACATACAAGAGAAATATCATAACAATTTTATACAAGTAATTAAAAATAGATACGATTATAACATTCAACAAAACAACTAAAGTATTTACAAAGACATCCACTACAATCAGATCAATTAATTTAACTAAAATACCATGCTATTGAAATTAGGATTTTTTTAACAAATTTTGTAAATTATCCCATACAATATAATAAGATGTTTTTCTAGTTGTTCTTGACCTAATTGTGTTTATTTCCATATGGCACACTATATTCATAACATTTTTAAATTCATTGAACGAAGGAGGTGTATCTGAAATCCAATTTCTGATTATTATTTTCCTAGCCACTGCTAGAATAGACCATAACAAGGGAAGCTTAACCTTTTAACACTTTGAGGTACAGGTGTGTTGAATAATATAAGAGATTTAGAAATAATGAAATTATCTGTAAAAAGAGCCTGCAAAAATTCATTAATTGACTTCCAGTATTCTTTCAATTTTATACAGTCATAAAACATATGAACCCAGTCAGCATTAATTTCTACATTACATCTCTTACATAGATTATCTTTATTATTTATTTTATTCATCATCAAAGGTGTATAAAAGATCTATGTAAAAATTTCCATGTATAAAGTCTCCAGACAATGAAAGACGTAGTTCTATAGGCAGATTCCAATATATATTGTTTATCTTGTTGATTTGGTGGGTCCCCATTAATAGAAGTGAAATAATTCCAGTATGTATCTACATTGTTAAATTCTTCTTGGCTGATAATTTTATGTATGTATGAAAGTTTACCTTTATCAGAAACTTTATGTTGTAAATTTAATATCAAGTAATCAATCAGTGTTGGAATAGATTCTTTAACTGTTATAGACATTAGATCTATTTTATTAATGAGATGTTGTCTAAAGGTCTGAACCTCTAACCAGCAAGTTTCTCTTAGATCAAATTCTTGTTTTAAGAAATCTAGATTTTTAACTTTATTATCAGATATCAACTGATACCAGTACTTTAGATCATTATCTATAGCTAAATGAGTTCCTTCCGAAGTAGATGACAAAAGCATACCCTGAGTATACATTATAGGGAATATAATAAAATTCCATTCTTTATACTTAGGGTGCATGAATATAAAGTTACGATAGCTAATAATAATATTTAATGGGTAACAAACCATATGTTTAGGTGTAATAGGTGAAGTACAAAATTCCTTTAGTAACCATAACATGGAGTTATTTACAATCATATTTTTATGTGTTAATGGGATTTTCATGAAGTGCATACTAATTAGCTCCCAATAATCTTTCCATTTTACGACATATGACTGATCTATTAATAAAGTAATAACTTTTTCAATAGAAGAGATAGTATATAAATTAAAGTCTGGAAAAGAAATACCCCCTTGAGACCAGCTATTAGTATGTTTCTTTAATGCAATCCTAGGTCTATTAGGTGCCCATAGGAAATTTAACATTAGTGTATTCAGTTTCTTGATAATTATTTTTGTAGGTGGAAGTATTATTGATTGTATTAAGTATAAAATCTTGGGGAATATTATCATTTTAATAATTGTAAGTCTCTCCTCCATAGTAAAAAACATATTATTCCAGGTATTAAAAAGATTTTGTATATTAAGAAAACAGGTATTATAATTATTATATATAATAGATTTAATATCTTTAGATAGTCTTCTTCTTCTTCTTTCGGCTTTTTCCCGGTTAGGGGTCGCCACAGCGGATCACCTTGTCCGCACATTGAATGGCAGTGGAGTTTTACGGTGTCGAGTTGCCAGCCCGGCGCCCAACCTTCCACAGAAGGCACACTCACACGCACACCTAGGGCCAATTTAGAGTGTCCAATCCACCTGCAGCATGTCTTTGAGATGTGGGAGGAAACCGGAGCACCCGGAGGAAACCCACGCGACCACAGGGAGGACATGCAGACTCCGCACAGAAGGCACCCCAGCCGAGGATCGAACCAGAGAACCTCTTGCTGTGAGGCAGCAATGCTAACCACTGCACCACCGTGGCCGCCCTTAATATCTTTAGATAGTATTATACCTAAATAAGTTATCTGACCTGAATTGGGTACATATTTAGTAAAATCACTAATGAGAATATTTTATATAGGTAGTATTTTAGTTTTTTCTTCATTGAATATTAAACCAGAAATACTTTTAAAATTCATCATTTTATCAAATAGAGACTGCATAAGAGAATTAGATCCTGCTGATATAATTAGAACATCATCTACAAAAAGTTGAATTTTGGATGGTGTATTTTCATCTATTTCAAAACCCTCTATGTCAGTACTGTTTCTGATCAAATTAGCCCAAGGCTCCATTACTAAAGTGAATAATAGTGGAGAAAGTGGACATCCTTGTTTTGTACCTTTAAAAATGGGTATTTTTTGTGAAACATATGTTCCTACCTTAATATAAGCCAATGTTCCTTTGTATAAATGCTCAATTAGATTTACAAATGCATCTGAGAAGTTTGTGCACTTCAGTAAGGTAAACAGATAGTCCCAACTTACTGAATCAAATGCTGAACTTATATCAAGACTAATAAGTGTTAAATCTTTCTTTTTCCTATTTGCAAAATCAATTAATGTTAAAGTTCTTCTTATATTATCAAAAGTATTTCTATTTACAATGAAGCCTGTCTGATCTATATCTATAATGCCGGGGATGACTGTCTTCAATCTATCAGCAAAAATACTCATAAACATTTTATAATCAACATTAAGTAATGAGATGGGCCAATATGAAGTACATCTAGTTGGATCTTTATTAGGTTTTAAAATTGGCGAAATAAATGTATATTGCCAAGATGGGGGTTTTATTAACTCAGTTTGGGCCAAAATAAAAACCTTATGTATTAATGAATATGTACTTTTAGAAAGGATTTTATATATCTCTGGTATAATACTATCATTACCCGGTGCTTTGTTTGATTTAAGCTTATTTATTTGTGTAATAACCTCTGTATATGAAATACTTTTGTCCAATAGTTTAATCTGTTGTTTATTAAGCTTTTTATTCATGTTTGTGGTTATAAACTCCTTTATTTTATCTTTAGGTTCCATGTTAATGTTATTATGGTTAATTTTGTGAAAGTGATTTCTAAATTCATCTAGTATTTCTGGTATACTAGAAACATTCTTCTTTATCCTTAGAGAAAAGATTTCTTTGATATGGTTTTGTTTATTCAACCTTTTTGTTTTATTTTTAAGTCTATGTAAGTATTTGGGTCTTATTGAATAAGACAAAAACTTGTATTTCTCTAAAGTTATTTTAACTTTATGAGTTAAAATTTCTTTGTATTTCTCATTTAGTTTGTTTATTTCTTCAATAACTTTCTTGTCCATAATATTTTCTTTATTATTATGTTTATAAGAGTCTAATTTACTTTGAATATCTAACCATTCCTTATCCCAAGATTTCCTTTTATTATTATACCATCTGATACTTTGTCCATATAGATATGATTTTAAGGCATCCCAAACATAGACAATGGAGACTTCAGGAGTATTATTTATGTCTAAAAATGTTTTACTTCTGAAAGTATATATTCTTTATAGTCTTTTAGTTGAGTTAAGTATGCTGGTATCCTTTTGATCTGAACATTATGAGTATTTTTTATCATGAATTCAAAACAATTGAATTATGATCAGATATAGGACATGAAATGATTTTGGAATTAATTAAATCTGTTACCATCTGGTTAGAAATAAAGACCCTATCTATTTTTGAATAAGTTTTGTATCTGTTAGAAAGAAAGGTGTATGGTAATGATTTTGAATCTATCTGATTATTAATATCATTCAAATGATAAGAATTAGCAAAATCATTTAAATGTTTTGCATTATATGTAATTCTTCTTTTTCCTATAGTGGTAGTATCACTTTCATGTAGTATACAATTAAAGTCACCAGCTAAAATAATATCTCCTATAGAGAATGATATGATCTTATCAAGATGATGTTTCACTGTATTAATACCAATTCCAGGTATCCATTATGCATTAATTAAAGTGTAAGTCTTCCCATTAATTTGTATTGTAACCATACAAAACATTCCTTTGTCATCCTGATAAGACTTAATGGTTTTAGGAATGGGCATACTTTTATTCCATAAAATAGCCACTCCTCTTTTTTCTGAGTGTGCTCTGAACTAACCAATACTGTATATTTGTTTGTGGCTAGTTTATCAATATCTTTTTTCAAGAGATGGGTTTCTTGCAGGAAGACTAAGTTGGCCTTATGTAAATTAATGTATCTTATTAGGCTTGCCCTTTTACACGGATTATTCAATCCATTAATGTTTAAAGAAATTCCTTTTAAAGATGTCATTTGGCATTTTTAAAACTTAAGAATCTTATGATCAAAATAACAAATAACAACATAAGTAATGTTACATCTCCTCCTTTAGGTGTACCTTTAAATATAGCTGTATTTATTGAATCTCTTATGGGATTTTGTATAGGATTCAATTTTGTTTGTAGTGACAATGAGTGTACAAAATATATTGTGGATGTCAAAACTATATACATATAGCAATGAACAAGTGAAAATAATGTAAGGATTAAACCTTGCATCCAGCCTGGAGTTAAAAACCCCAACTTAGAGTAGTCTTTACCACTCAAGTTAACCCCCTACCCTAAGCAGCAGTACCTCAGCTACCACCTTATCAATTTAATACTGGTTATATTTAACTTAAATTAACAGCTTTCAATTCAATTATCTAGCAAGACAAGACTACACAATTGATAAAACAGCATCATATAAACTAAAATAAACTTTTTTTTTTTTTTAAAAACTATTCATACTACTATATACATCTATGTAATATAATACACTTGTATTCAAATAGCATTCAAATAATCTTGATATTAGGAACCAAGAGGAGAGAGAGAGAAATAAAAGACGTGAAAGAGGGAGAGAGAAAGAAAGAAAGAGAGAGAGAGAAAAAAAAAGAAAAAAAAAAGGAAGGCATATTTACATATTAATTTATTCAAAGTATGTAAAAATAAGTTCTAACATTCATTTAAATCAAAAACTTTGGCTAATATGGTTCGGACATTACATATATTAAGATGCATCTATTTTCTGTCATGTAAATGCAGTCAACAGCTTCCAAAAAAAACCTTGAATTGCTTGTATATGAGCATTTTACTCATACTCATTATTGTCAATAGAATAAAATATTATATTTATAGAAATTGTTCTAAATCATACTGCATAGTTATGCAAATTCTCAGAAACACTTGCATTATTGTAAAAAAAGCCATCTGTATTTTGTATGTCTATACTACTGCTTTAAAATATATCACATGACAATTTCTTCCAGAATAGAGTTATAAAGTTATTTATGCTTGTCAATCAGATGAATTAAATGAGTTATAGTAATGTATATGTTTGGAACATAAGTTTTTAACACAGATTAGTATGCTGCAGTCAAGTAGATTTTCAAAAACACTTGAATAAATGTTTCATTTTCTATGCCTTCTAAAATAAGACATTTCCTTACTACAAGAAACTGCATCATTTAAAATCATTATAACTGACATATTTTATGAATTATAACATAGATATTTAAGTAATTATATAAAATAACTCACATTTAAATGTTAAAGAGTTCATTTTCCTTCACATAGTTGCATTTGCATCAGTTCTACTTCCTGGTAGAAGCTGGGGATTTTAACTGTATAGCTAGTACAGAAGGTACAAGTAAACAGAAAAAAGCTAAAATACTCGCATCAGCTAAAGCACTAAATAGATGGATTAGTAATAATTTAGTTGGTTTACTAGTAAAAGCAGAAGATAAGTCATTGTTCTTCACTCATTATGTGCATGGGATGCAAACTAGAATTGATAGGATTTATGTCTACAGATTTACTTAATGAAGTGATTTATTTTAAACTATTCTTTGTCTTTTATCTGATCATAATGCACTAAGTATTAACATATTAATGGTTATAAGGAAATTTCAGACTACATATAGAATCTCAATATATCTGATAAAATTAAAATAATTTAATAGTTATCCTAAGGAACAAACTGAGATTTTTTTTATCTTTGAGTGATAATGGTTAGGTTAGAAAAGTCATACTATGGGCCTCCTTAAAAATGCATGTTAAAGATAAAATGGGAAGACAGGTCAGTAATAAAATGATTGAATGGGATAAAGAGTTGCTAGAAATACAAGATAAAATACACAAGGCAAGGTTTAAACAAATTAGATAATACTGAAGTCATTAATAATAATGACAAAATATCAAATAGTTTTAATGTATAATGTGGAGATAGTTTTAGAAAAAAATATAATTGCACAGATGTGCAATAACTTCAAAAATCTATACAGATTAGCTAATAGAAGTAAGATGTTAAGCAAAAAGGCACAAATCAAAATAATAGATATAAGAAAAGAAAACTGACCACCACAGCTGAATAAAAGTCATGTTTCAACTGCTTTGAAAAAAGGAAAAACTAAGACCAGAATATTTAATGATGGATTATAAGTTTGATGAATCTGTTAACCAGTTAATATTATCCATAAATAAGAAATTAAATGAATTTGTAGATATGTATAAAGAGGAACACTATTCCCCCATTATATGAATATATGAATGCTATCATTAAATGTAAATTGAACTACGAAGGAAACTTGTCAAGTTTTACAAGTTAATTATAAATAATTTTGATGCAACATTTTGGAACTTCTTAGACAGTAGTGGATTGAGTTGCTCAATGGATGGTAAGAATAAAACTTTATTACTTAAATCAGTTAGTCAAACTTCATGTTTATAGAGGAAGGTTTTTATGTGGAAACATATACATAGAGTCGTTGTCACTCCCGATAAAATGTCTTAGTTTAGCAAAATGACTTCTTCAGTTTGTTAGAGATGTTGTAAAAGCTGACTGGATGTACATGTTAATGGACTATGAAAAAATTAAATGTATATTGAGAAAAGATAAGCATGTTTTAAGGGGTTATGGTCTGATAATTGTTCTACTAATGAATGTTCCACTTCCTTTATCTGTAAAAGCCAACCAACCAAAATCTTCTGAAGTTTACTGGCAGTAGCTCAAAAAGTCAGTACAAAAAACTGGAAATCAAACTTAGTTCCTACATTCAATGACTTTTTAAATTTAACAGGAACACTAAAATTGAAAAAGAAGTGATCATAATAAGATTTATAAATCATACTAAGACTTTCATTGGTTGGGATAATCTTGAAATGTTTCCACTGAAATACCAAGACTCTTAATGTGTTAATTGTATAAGATTACCTTGATGATTCAATGTATTCTTAATAATGTATAACAGTATGTAATGATGTATACGTTTTAAACATGTTAAATAAACAAATTCTTAAAAAAAGTATTTCTCTCTGTTCCCCTCATAATTTGATTCATGTGCTCTAGCCAAATTTCCTGAAGATCTCTAGCAATCATTTTCCAGATCTCTACTGGGATGTCATCTAACCCAGGGGACTTAACAGATGTTTGTTTTTTAAAGGTGGTTTAATGCTCATCTATTGAGATTTCTTCTGTTAATTCTGCAGTCTGGGTATAGGGCAATCTGTTTAGGTTCAAGTTAGTCAGGTAGTTTCTTTTTTGCATAAACCTGTGCTTTTGCTGGTTTGGTGCAGCATATAGCTAGGTGTAACATTCCTTTAACACTTCTACTACCCCTTCTTCTGTAACCTGCTGACTTCCCATTATGTCCACCTTTTAATTTGTAAACTGTCCTTTATACTTTCTACTGTCTTAGTCTCACAGCTATAGATCTTAGAGTTTTCATTGAGTTTGTCAAGAATATATACTTGTCTGTCTCTAAATCAATGATTTGTAATCATGTATTTTTGTGTCTCCAAATTTAGTTCCTTAATTATGTTTCTCAATCTCTCTGAAGGTTTCCTCTTTAGCTGCCACAGCTCTCACAGTTCTTTCACTTTTTGCAGATATCTCTTAATCTCTTTCCTTTTTTGTCAGCTTAAAACCTAAACATCTTTAATCTGATTTTCATAACATACACACCACTTAACCATAATATATCCCAAGTATCTGATATGTGTTTTTAATGTCTCTTCAATACAAGTTTCATATTTCTTACTCTCTAGATAATACACCGGGAATCTCCACTGCTTGGGTAGCAGTATTTCATCCTTCATTAATCTTTTGCTATAAGTAGTAAAACATGGTCTGTGGTACCCTTAATATTCTGTTAATAGTAGTAAAGCATAGTCTGAGAGGTTGGTGTTCTATATGCATTCATTGATGGATGCATAACGACGCTATGGTAAGATATATTTTGTCTAGTCTTGGCCATTGCTTACATATTGCTGAATAAAATGTATATCCTTTATCCCCACAACATTTATTGCTGACTGTCCATGCATCTTCTACCCCAATCTACTTGAAAAACTGTCACAAGAACTTTCCCTGTCCTGTTAATCTATTTTTCCTAGGCCCTTCTGATACTTCAATTGGTGACCTCCAAGCACAGGCACATGCCCTTCAGAAAAGGTGATAATAGTGAACTTTATTTCTATTTCCTGACTTGATGCTCTGGGTGGGATATAAATGTTGACAACTGTCAACTTTTCTGACCCTATGGATTCTTTATTTGCTACATGTCTCCCTTTATCATCTGTTAAAAGTGGTTTCCAGGTAATAGTTCAATCTCTGCAGTACCATGAGTGCAACCCCCTCTTCTTTTCCCCCGTGACATCTGAGATTTCTGCTACATAATAGCCCACTCTTTTCAATCTATCCAGATATGTTTCTTGTAATCACACTAATGTTGGATTATGTTTTTTAATTACTGCAAATATCCTGCTCCTTTTAACTGTATTATTAATCCTATTTATGTTTCACAACAGTAATTCCCAGTCAGTAACCATTATGGGCTCCTGTGAATTAAACTCTTATGAATCATGTAGTAAATTTTGACATTCTATCTTGGTTTTTACTTTCAATCTCTCTTGCAGTCATTTGATTTTCTCCTGTTTACTGAACTTATATCTTTTTACTTCTCTTGATTTTAATCTAGTTGTTTCTTAACCAAGTGCATCATGTAATTCTAGTAGGCCCTAAAGCTAATGTTTCATGCTGCTACGTAAGCATCCTGAAATTGTTCCAGTGATGCAGTATTCTTGGCCTTGGATAGCACCTTGAGTACCTGCTCTCTAGTTATGGTTAGGGGGATGGTTATGGATGTGAATATTTCCTGAAGTGTATCTGGTAGGCAGGTGAGGTGAAATTGGAGCTAAATTTGCTTTTAAGGTTATGGACATAGCTGAAGAAAACTTTGTGATCTTCCTTAGCCTGGGTCTGGGAAGCTAACTGTACTGAAGTTGGGTTTGGTAAACTTGATTCACCTCCTGAGCTGCTTGTTTAGGATATTGAGGGATTTTTACACTGCTGGGCATTACACCTCCTAATTTTGTCATTTATTTCTTCCTTTTCCTTTACAACATATTGATGTTAGGATTCTACCAGGATGGCTTATTTTTGGATATGATCTTGCACTTAATCCAAGTATGTACAGCTGTCTCCATGCAGCTGTTAATGTGATTATACAGGGTGTTTGTGAATGATGCATTGGTGGGGTGATCTCAGGGATGGTGGAGGCTTGAAATTTTGTCACTGTGACACTTTTTAGTACAACATTTGCCCTAGAACAATTCAAGGGTTAATCAGTGTCCATGGTTTTACCTTTTCTCAAAGGAGACAGTTACGGTTAGACCTGACCAGTGAAGACATTACACTAGGGAGGGTGCAACATTCTGACACATTTGTGAGAATCATGTCAAGGATGTTTGTACCCCAAGTGGGCATACAGGGAAACTGGTCCAAGGTGTTTCCATTTATAAAGTCCAGGAATCTTTGGGCCTGAGTGTTAGGGGATATGTATTTTTCCCAGTTTATACTGGAGTAGTTAAAGGTTGACCATGAGTATGATGTTAGTGTGAATGGGGAGTGTGTCTGGTACATGTCTGTATGTGTTTCCTGGGTCATAGATGGGTGCCTATAAGCTTTGATATGGCATGGTGCTTTGGCCAAGGTAATTTGGACATGGACACAATCAATTGCATCATACTGATGGACCAGACTTAAGTTGTGTTTGCTTACAATGTAAATAGAGACTCCTCCATGTTTGCCACTTGCTTTGCAGTTGCTGGTCTAAATGACAAGAAGGCATTGTAACCATTCACTGCTGGGGTGATCTCCATGCTTTAAACCATGTCTCAGTAACTGTACAGAGGTCTACATTATCCAGGGTGAGGACAACATGCACGGAGTGAGTTTCTTGGTTATACTTCTGTCATCTTCAGATTTTCCTGGGCTGTTTTAGCTACGCCAGTAGGTTTATCAGGTTGACAATATCTAAAACGGCATTATGGGGTGAACAAGGTTTTAGCCAATATTCAAAATCACAGCGGAGAAGATTTTTAAGCATGTAAAAAAATGGTCTGCTGATTGGGTGCTATTGTAGTGATAAAATCAGAATGAAATATTTGTGGTCTGAAAGCTGAGATAAAACTTCTGGAAGAAGAGGCAAGGAACATACTGGAAAAATAAAACTTATTTACCACTTTCATCCAACCTATGTTTACTGTTTTCATCCACTTTATGTCTACAAGGTCAAAAGTTTTATTTTTCCCGGTAGAGAGCCTACCTCTTTCTCCAGAAGATTTTAGTTAACTTCATTTTGACATTTAGGGCCATTTGGATATACATTTTTGGTGAAAGCTGAATTACTCCGAATGCTCCCAAAAGATATTTACACCAGTAAAGTTTTAGAATATATCCATCATTTATAAAATCCAAAAGTGGCTTAATGACTTTATAGTCCCATGCTATAAGGGATTGGCAACTCGTGATAAAGCTTACTGTTTCTGGTGCACCTTTCTGAATTCCTAGAGTACACTTTGATATATAAAAATACAAAAAAAAAGGCAAAGTGCAGCTGCTGTTGAAAACGAAGTAACAGGATAACACCAAGAAATAGCGTAACACTCTTTTTATTTCCGCTTTCGTCCGTGGACTTCATCAGAATAAAATAACTCATCATACTGCCTCCTTAAATACAAATGTAATTAACACACTATAATTGATACAAATTACCAATTAAAGCAATACAATTACTTTAAAAAAAATATAATAAATATATACAAAAAAAAAACATATACAAAAAACTACTCTATAAAATATGTAAACAAATCAAATCATTGCTTTTGTTTATTTTTAATTTTTGATTTTTTTAAAAAACATTTCATGTTGATTGACTCATTAAGACCAGGTAAATGGTCTGCCTTCAGTTTTATTTGCCACTCAGCTTCCTTTTGTAGCAACAGACTTTTATAGTCACCTTCTCTCAAATCTTTATGACACACTTCTAAAATAGAAAATAAAAATTTATGAAAAGCAACACACACCTGCGAATGCTTAAAGAGGGCGTTCTTATCATCCTTAATTTTAATACAATATAAATGCTCTCTAATACGTGTTCTTAGTTCTCTAGTTGTCATGCCCACATAAAATGCAGGACATGATGAACAAAGAGCTATATAAACTATACCTGCACTCCGACAATTAACATAACTTGGAACTGCAAAAATCATCTCTGAAGTGGAAACTGAAATATACGGACCAACAGAAATGTATCTGCACATGTTGCAATCATTGCAACAGTGCATTCCCTTCTTAACTGTCCTAGTGTGTGAACTATCAACATTATGTTGTCCTAAAATGTTCCTTAAACTATTATCATTTCTTTGAACAAATACTGTTTTTTCTCCTAGAATGCCAAACATTTCCGCATTCCCTCTGATTACTCGCCAATTTTTTGTAATAATGTTCTTAATTTCCTTACTATCTGAATTCATACCAAGTGTACACACCATATTATTGGGCACAATATTACTTGTTTTGATGCCACCTAAAATACTTCCATCACTCAATAAATTTAATAATGGTGGAAAATCCATTTTACGTCTTTTAAAAACATCATTAGCTGTTTGCTTTAACTGTGTTATAGGATAGCCTCTATTGGAAAATAAAGAATTGATAAAGTGAAACTCATCAATAACATCAGATTCCTTTGATGTCATCCGACTGGCTCTAATGAACTGGCCTTTAGGAATATTAGAAATAATATGTGTTGGATGCCCACTTTTATAATGGAGATATCCATTATTAAAGGTATTTTTTCTATGAATGGTACTGTGAATCCTCATCTCTACAGGGTCCCACCTTAAATTAACATCCAAAAAATCAACTCTGGTACCTTTACCACCAATAACAAACTTTATATATGTAGATAAAGAATTGATATAACTAAGAAATGCATCATTATTGACATCATTTTGATCTAAAATAAAAAATAAATCATCAATAAAACGACAAACAAATACAATTTTAAATCTGTTCATCAGCAATGGCATAAATTGCTGTTCCCACATAGCCATAACAACATTTGCATATGCAGGCGCCGGAGACTATCGCTACTCCTTTACATTGTCTGTAATAAGTTTTATCAAACAGAAAAAAATTGTTTTCTAAAATTATTTCTAAAAATCTACAAATTAAAGAAACAGTGTTTGTTGAAAAACCATTATAATGTTTAGACAAAAAATCCTGTACTGCCTCAATGCCTTGATCTTGGGGAATGCAGGTGTATAATGACACCACATCCACTGTAAGCATTAAATGTTTATTAGGGTCAAAACAAAATGTGGAAAGAAATACATTTAATTTGGTTAAAAAATGCCAGGAGTCTCGTAAATAAGACTTTTCATCATAAATTGTAGGCCCCAATAAAGCATCTATGACCAATGCCAATCCTTCTGTTATTGAATGGGACGAAGACACAATGGGTCTCAAAGGTGGATTGACTAGTGATTTATGAGATTTGGGAATCCCAAAGAACACCCCAATACGCGGTTGATCTATAACGCAAAATTCATATAGTTCATGGCTTATGTCACCCTCCATTAGGGCTTCATACAAATATGAATGTATGATGCGTTGGCGTTTATGGATCTCTGAAAGTGCAATGGTGACATATTCATCACTGTTGTTTAAAAGTTTCAAAATACCTTCACTATAAGCTTCTCTAGTCATTACTACTATATTATTTCCCTTATCACTTTTCATGAATCTGTATGTACCAGTCAAAGCCTTTAGCTTTTGCAAAGCTTTGCTCTCTGCAGCTGTGAGGTTATATTTACATTTACATTTGCTATTAAGCATAACATCAATGTCCTGTATACACAATTCCTCAAAAGTGTACAGAGTATGGTGCAACCTAGGACAAAAATTAGAAGGCTTGCAAAATACTTTGTTGTTCGTAGTTATATCATGTAACAAAAAATGTAAATTCAATTTTCTTACATATTTTTTAACATCAACCACAGTTTTTACATAATTGGCCTTTGAGTGAGGAACAAAATTCAACCCCAATTTAAGAACATTCATTTCTTCCAAAGAAAAAACATAATCAGTCAAATTAATAACACTAAGATGACTAGAATCTAAATCTAAGTTTCGTCCCCCGAAGAATGAGAGTTCAGAAAAGTCCGGCTCCTTGTTAACACAGTTTTTGCTGAATTTAAATGTTTCTTATTCAAAGTAGTGTTTGGGGCTGCAGATTGATTTAATGCAACATTTTGATTAGGCCCCAAGTTCGATTTATTACTAAAATTAGTATCAGAAACATTCACACTATCATTATTAACAATCTCAGATCTAGAACCACCATCCTTGTCCACAGATGTATTGCCATCTACATTCACAGCTGGGCTATTAATGTGAATTTTCCTACTACTATTAGATAGGCCTGGTTCTATAGTTGATTTCAACGGTGGAAAATTTTTATCAAAAGAACCATACCATTTGCTATTAATAACAGCTTCCACTTCATTAGTAACCTTTGCATTCTTATGAACTGGAAACTGGTTGCCACTATTATAAGTTCTATTAAATTTACTACCAGAAACAAAGTTCATGAATGCAGTATTTGTTTCATATGCTTGTATATCACGTAACAATTTGTTATGCTTCCTATTAATATTCTCGTTAGCAGATTGTTCCAAGTCCTGTAACATATTATTAAACAAGTCACCAAAACTGTCATCGTCGAAATGCTTTTTAAAAAACGACTCTAAAGTTACTATTTCATGCTTGAGTAGTTCCAATTTCCTTTCATTGTTATCAACTAATAACTTAAGGAACTTCAGTCCAGCTTCATTAAAGAAATCAGTCAAAATTTTGAAAAAAAGGGTCGCCAGATTGTACGCCATTCGGGCATTTGAAAAAGCGCAACCCCTTAGGAATTATTTGCAACTCAATACACCGTGTAAAATAACAATTCTCAAAGTGTATAGAATTGTACCTTTGCAGTAATTTGTAAAGCTGTTCGCGTTTGTCAGCGAAATCAAAATGCCATGGTGTATTCTTTGACGGAACACCTCCTTGCCTACCCAACGATCCGAACGGATTGTCTGCACGGTCGAAAAAATGACTCACTGTTCCAACAGAGCCTTTCGCATTCGCGTTAGCAACCAAAATCTGCAATGACCCTTTGATTTCCGTTAATGCGAATGCGAAAGGCTCTGTTGGAAAGTCATCCAGTCCAGATGGCTCTTTTCAAGAGCTAGATACAGTGGTTTGTTTGGACAATTTACCTATAAGTGAAAAGAATGTTGCTACTACCAGCTTGAGCAACGTGGATAAGAATCAACAACGCATCATTGGTCGAGCGACAGTGAGTCATTTTTTCGACCGTGCAGACAATCCGTTCGGATCGTTGGGTAGGCAAGGAGGTGTTCCATCAAAGAATACGCCATGGCATTTTGATTTCGCTGACAAACGCGAACAGCTTTACAAATTACTGCAAAGGTACAATTCTATACACTTTGAGAATTGTTATTTTACACGGTGTATTGAGTTGCAAATAATTCCTAAGGGGTTGCGCTTTTTCAAATGCCCGAATGGCGTACAATCTGGCGACCCTTTTTTCAAAATTTTGACTGATTTCTTTAATGAAGCTGGACTGAAGTTCCTTAAGTTATTAGTTGATAACAATGAAAGGAAATTGGAACTACTAAAGCATGAAATAGTAACTTTAGAGTCGTTTTTTAAAAAGCATTTCGACGATGACAGTTTTGGTGACTTGTTTAATAATATGTTACAGGACTTGGAACAATCTGCTAACGAGAATATTAATAGGAAGCATAACAAATTGTTACGTGATATACAAGCATATGAAACAAATACTGCATTCATGAACTTTGTTTCTGGTAGTAAATTTAATAGAACTTATAATAGTGGCAACCAGTTTCCAGTTCATAAGAATGCAAAGGTTACTAATGAAGTGGAAGCTGTTATTAATAGCAAATGGTTTGGTTCTTTTGATAAAAATTTTCCACCGTTGAAATCAACTATAGAACCAGGCCTATCTAATAGTAGTAGGAAAATTCACATTAATAGCCAAGCTGTGAATGTAGATGGCAATACATCTGTGGACAAGGATGGTGGTTCTAGATCTGAGATTGTTAATAATGATAGTGTGAATGTTTCTGATACTAATTTTAGTAATAAATCGAACTTGGGGCCTAATCAAAATGTTGCATTAAATCAATCTGCAGCCCCAAACACTACTTTGAATAAGAAACATTTAAATTCAGCAAAAACTGTGTTAACAAGGAGCCGGACTTTTCTGAACTCTCATTCTTCGGGGGACGAAACTTAGATTTAGATTCTAGTCATCTTAGTGTTATTAATTTGACTGATTATGTTTTTTCTTCAGAAGAAATGAATGTTCTTAAATTGGGGTTGAATTTTGTTCCTCACTCAAAGGCCAATTATGTAAAAACTGTGGTTGATGTTAAAAAATATGTAAGAAAATTGAATTTACATTTTTTGTTACATGATATAACTACGAACAACAAAGTATTTTGCAAGCCTTCTAATTTTTGTCCTAGGTTGCACCATACTCTGTACACTTTTGAGGAATTGTGTATACAGGACATTGATGTTATGCTTAATAGCAAACGTAAATGTAAATATAACCTCACAGCTGCAGAGAGCAAAGCTTTGCAAAAGCTAAAGGCTTTGACTGGTACATACAGATTCATGAAAAGTGATAAGGGAAATAATATAGTAGTAATGACTAGAGAAGCTTATAGTGAAGGTATTTTGAAACTTTTAAACAACAGTGATGAATATGTCACCATTGCACTTTCAGAGATCCATAAACGCCAACGCATCATACATTCATATTTGTATGAAGCCCTAATGGAGGGTGACATAAGCCATGAACTATATGAATTTTGCGTTATAGATCAACCGCGTATTGGGGTGTTCTTTGGGATTCCCAAATCTCATAAATCACTAGTCAATCCACCTTTGAGACCCATTGTGTCTTCGTCCCATTCAATAACAGAAGGATTGGCATTGGTCATAGATGCTTTATTGGGGCCTACAATTTATGATGAAAAGTCTTATTTACGAGACTCCTGGCATTTTTTAACCAAATTAAATGTATTTCTTTCCACATTTTGTTTTGACCCTAATAAACATTTAATGCTTACAGTGGATGTGGTGTCATTATACACCTGCATTCCCCAAGATCAAGGCATTGAGGCAGTACAGGATTTTTTGTCTAAACATTATAATGGTTTTTCAACAAACACTGTTTCTTTAATTTGTAGATTTTTAGAAATAATTTTAGAAAACAATTTTTTTCTGTTTGATAAAACTTATTACAGACAATGTAAAGGAGTAGCGATGGGGTCTCCGGCTGCGCCTGCATATGCAAATGTTGTTATGGCTATGTGGGAACAGCAATTTATGCCATTGCTGATGAACAGATTTAAAATTGTATTTGTTTGTCGTTTTATTGATGATTTATTTTTTATTTTAGATCAAAATGATGTCAATAATGATGCATTTCTTAGTTATATCAATTCTTTATCTACATATATAAAGTTTGTTATTGGTGGTAAAGGTACCAGAGTTGATTTTTTGGATGTTAATTTAAGGTGGGACCCTGTAGAGATGAGGATTCACAGTACCATTCATAGAAAAAATACCTTTAATAATGGATATCTCCATTATAAAAGTGGGCATCCAACACATATTATTTCTAATATTCCTAAAGGCCAGTTCATTAGAGCCAGTCGGATGACATCAAAGGAATCTGATGTTATTGATGAGTTTCACTTTATCAATTCTTTATTTTCCAATAGAGGCTATCCTATAACACAGTTAAAGCAAACAGCTAATGATGTTTTTAAAAGACGTAAATGGATTTTCCACCATTATTAAATTTATTGAGTGATGGAAGTATTTTAGGTGGCATCAAAACAAGTAATATTGTGCCCAATAATATGGTGTGTACACTTGGTATGAATTCAGATAGTAAGGAAATTAAGAACATTATTACAAAAAATTGGCGAGTAATCAGAGGGAATGCGGAAATGTTTGGCATTCTAGGAGAAAAAACAGTATTTGTTCAAAGAAATGATAATAGTTTAAGGAACATTTTAGGACAACATAATGTTGATAGTTCACACACTAGGACAGTTAAGAAGGGAATGCACTGTTGCAATGATTGCAACATGTGCAGATACATTTCTGTTGGTCCGTATATTTCAGTTTCCACTTCAGAGATGATTTTTGCAGTTCCAAGTTATGTTAATTGTCGGAGTGCAGGTATAGTTTATATAGCTCTTTGTTCATCATGTCCTGCATTTTATGTGGGCATGACAACTAGAGAACTAAGAACACGTATTAGAGAGCATTTATATTGTATTAAAATTAAGGATGATAAGAACGCCCTCTTTAAGCATTCGCAGGTGTGTGTTGCTTTTCATAAATTTTTATTTTCTATTTTAGAAGTGTGTCATAAAGATTTGAGAGAAGGTGACTATAAAAGTCTGTTGCTACAAAAGGAAGCTGAGTGGCAAATAAAACTGAAGGCAGACCATTTACCTGGTCTTAATGAGTCAATCAACATGAAATGTTTTTTAAAAAATCAAAAATTAAAAGTAAACAAAAGCAATGATTTGATTTGTTTACATATTTTATAGAGTAGTTTTTTGTATATGTTTTTTTTTTTTTTTTGTATATATTTATTATATTTTTTTAAAAGTAATTGTATTGCTTTAATTGGTAATTTGTATCAATTATAGTGTGTTAATTACATTTGTATTTAAGGAGGCAGTATGATGAGTTATTTTATTCTGATGAAGTCCACGGACGAAAGCGGAAATAAAAAGAGTGTTACGCTATTTCTTGGTGTTATCCTGTTACTTCGTTTTCAACAGCAGCTGCACTTTGCCTTTTTTTTGTATTTTTATTTGTTCAAGTTTTGGTACCTTGGTTTATTAACACTTTGATATATAAATTAATAAAATTCAGATTGACTGTTTATTTTAAGATAAGTAAACTAAATTCTAAACAAGGATTTGGATTCATTCAGTTCCCTGTTAACAATGAATCATAATACTGAATGGATTACGTGTGAGTGAGGTCAAATAATGTGCACATAAATCAGGTATTTGAAAAGCATTATAGTGTTTAGTGGCAATGCATTTAGAATATTCACTTCCATGAGAAAGCTTGGTTATATAACTCTGAGTATACTAAAAGAAGTGTTAAAAAATTTGATGTAAATAAGAGTTAATAAACTAAAAAAGTTTCAAAAAAGATATTCACTTTGATGACAGATATTTTACTAAATAAAGATGATTTCAAATTGGATAATCTCTTAAGATCTAATTGAATGGCGTGGATTCTAAAACAAGTCATGCTCAATGTAGAATATAATACTAAGCTGGCAAGGCTCTCCTAAGCATAGGCAATTCCAAGACATAATGTCAGTAAGCCCCCACTGCCTCTTCTGCAGATGGGGAATCTAAGAAGTCCATAAATGGAAGTGCAATCCCTACGTTTTCCAATAAAATGGCAACCCACATTGTCCTGAATGTTGTTGTAAGAATGAGTTCACTTTGCACAGCAAGAATACTGGCATGGTACATGGCATTCCTGTGTTAGATGGAGGAGAACATGGCACGCCTGTGTTAGATGGTGGAGAACATGGCACTCCTGTGTTAGATGGTGGAGAACATGGCACTCCTGTGTTAGATGGAGGAGAACATGGCACTCCTGTGTTAGATGGTGGAGATCATGGCATTCCTGTGTTAGATGGTGGAGAACATGGCACGCCTGTGTTAGATGGTGGAGAACATGGCACTCCTGTGTTAGGTGGTGGAGAACATGGCACGCCTGTGTTAGATGGTGGAGATCATGGCATTCCTGTGTTAGATGGTGGAGAACATGGCACTCCTGTGTTAGGTGGTGGAGAACATGGCACGCCTGTGTTAGATGGTGGAGAACATGGCATTCCTGTGTTAGATGGAGGAGAACATGGCACTCCTGTGTTAGATGGTGGAGATCATGGCATTCCTGTGTTAGATGGTGGAGAACATGGCACTCCTGTGTTAGATGGTGGAGAACATGGCACTCCTGTGTTAGGTGGTGGAGAACATGGCACGCCTGTGTTAGATGGTGGAGAACATGGCACTCCTGTGTTAGATGGTGGAGAACATGGCACTCCTGTGTTAGATGGTGGAGATCATGGCATTCCTGTGTTAGATGGTGGAGAACATGGCACTCCTGTGTTAGGTGGTGGAGAACATGGCACTCCTGTGTTAGATGGTGGAGAACATGGCACTCCTGTGTTAGATGGTGGAGAACATGGCACTCCTGTGTTAGATGGTGGAGATCATGGCATTCTTGTGTTAGATGGTGGAGAACATGGCACTCCTGTGTTAGATGGTGGAGATCATGGCATTCTTGTGTTAGATGGTGGAGATCATGGCATTCTTGTGTTAGATGGTGGAGATCATAGCACTCCTGTGTTAGATGGTGGAAATCATGGCATTCCTGTGTTAGATGGTGGAGATCTGTAGGCTAAGGCTGTGCTACCTGACAGTTTATGTGCTGTTTTCCAAACTGCACAACATGATATGAGTATAAGTGGGGGTCCCTGTCACTACATAATAGTTTAGAGACTGAAATATTGGTACAAAGCAGTGGGGTAGCTCTTGCTATATGTAAGCTGCTGGAACACACTGTCAGAAATCTAAAGATAGCCCATATTCAGATACTATGAAACTCTGTATTTAAACTGCTATCTATAACTTGGATGGACAGCTTTGTGTATCACCATGTTTCCCCTTCATCACAATATCTATGCTAAGCATAGAAGATGCTATTAGAGAGACAGGGAGGACTGAAGTAAAATTGCAATGCCAACGATGCTTACTTACCCCAAGAGTATGTGTTGCCCTAAATATTATTAGAAGACATCCTAAACAATATCCTTAAACAGATGGGGGAATAACAGGCTGGGAGCACATTCTGTCAAGACTGTGGCTATGACTACGTTCTGTCTGAAAGAATCATTACTTGCTTTTTTAATCATTTAGTTTTAGTTGGTTTATAAGCTCTATTGTTGCACTGACAGTAACACATCTAGATACAGATATACCCATAAAACTGACTGAATGATTACATTTTCAGTCAAGAGTACAGCTGTTTGCACTAGTTTCCTCTAACTGGCCAGCTATACATCTCAGCTTTACCTTTTTATCTCAGGTGAAATGATTATTAGAAAACAGATGTCGCATGAAGGAAAGGTGAATGACTTAACAACATGAAAGCAATCAAACTACTGGGGTTCATTACCAAGTAACTCATCGATAGTGATGGTCTAGAAATTAAAATTGCAGCAACTGGCTAAATACCTGGTAGTACTTCTTACACCTGTATGCAATGAGTGCTGCTGTATAAAGAAAGTGAAGCACCCAAAATCTAGCCTGTGTCTTGCTTTGGGCAAGCAAGGTTTAGCCTTGCAAATCTAAGAATTAAAACCACTCTCTCCAATGACAATATTCTTTTAACTTTACCTCAGGTTAATACCACCCTTCATAGCTGCTTCCTCTATTACAAGTAATGCAATCCATATGAAGCTTTAGAGCAGGATTGCACACTTTATCCTATCAGAACCATAAATAAAACGTAGGTGTCTGAACATGCCACCTCCTCAGAAAGCTTAATTATTTAAGGAAATGAGAAGGGGCACACTGTGCAATTACCTAACCCATAAGATAATACATTAGGTATGCCTACGATTCTGGGAAAGATTAAAGTAGATGGAAACCTCTGTCAAACTAAAGTCATTTGACAGCCACATTCATTTACATTTATTTTGACTCACCAAGAACTATAGTGCAATCTTGTCATTCAAAATGGCCACACACAGAAATATCCTAACAATTGGCACCAGGGAACACTGTAACCTTCAAAAGTAATATGGGGAGTCACTTTTGGGACATGTGAAAAGAAGTCACGTCTACCAAAACGGCTATGGGAGCAATGCAATCACCCATTGTAAATGTCAGCAGGCACTCCTAAATGAAGTACTGTTAGGATGACTTACTCATTCATGATGTATACCTGCTACTGCTGCAAGAATGTAGAAGATCATGCACAAATGGATAGAAATACAGCTTGAGCAATAGATGGATGGATATACACATAGATGGAGACAAGCAGAGGTTCTTTATGACAGATCAGTGATCAATAACAGCAATGGTGTTGTTAGACTGGGACTTCTTAGTTCTGCTTGTTTGGTTAATTATTTATTGGCAGCATATTTTTCAACTTTCTTGTTCAAGAATTCTGAACAAAGCTAAAAATAATAGGGTACAAAGGCCTCAAATCAGGAACATTTTTTTAAAAATATTACTGTAATTCACTTAAAAGTTGAGAACAACATGTTTTGGTTCATTATACTTTTCATGATCTTTAAGACATATGAAACTATGACGAGCATTACTGAGTGACTGCAATCCTTGGTGATTTAACAGAAAATCAAAAATTTTATCTGGGACATGGCAAAAATATGAGAAAATTCAGGTGTACTGTAGTTAATAAAAGCCACTGAAAGAGAGAAAGGACTGTATCTGTCTTCATTCTTAAAGTAATGTACGACTTAACAATTGGTGCTGTTTACTCGGATCTGAATTAAGAGTAAGCTGCAGCAGTCGAGAACTGAACGAAATACTGCTAAAGGGCCCACAACAGATTTTTCTGTTTCTGTAGTATTTCTTTCATTTTTCTGTCCCTGTCTGCTTTCTAAAGTTTTATGAACAAAATTTTTTTTTTACCTGACAAAGTTATGATTTCTCTCCTTCAGTCGTTTTAAGGTAAGTGGCATGCATTTCTTTTCTGCTTTGAATGCGCAGTATGAGAGTGGGGTTAATACGGAAAATACTGGCATCATACGTATGAAAGGAGGAATGATAGTGGGGTAATAAGACGTTTTTATAATGCCTTAGCTAAACCTGTGTTAAACAGGTATAGCTTATTGAGTGAGAGTGGGGTAACAAAACGTTTTTATAACGCCTTAGCTAAACCTGTGTTAAACAGGTATAGCTTACTGAGTGATAGTGGGGTAATAAGACGTTTTTATAATGCCTTAGCTAAACCTGTGTTAAACAGGTATAGCTTATTGAGTGGTAGTGGGGTATTGAATGAAAATGGGAGCGAGTGTGGGAAAAATAAATGAGCCAGAAAAAGGTACACCAGCTGGTTATATGTTTTATCGGGTGTCCCGGGACAGTTGTATGTTTTTAGATCAGTGGATCGCCCTTACTAAGGATGACGGCGATCTTGCTTTTCCGGAAAATAGTAGTTTTAATAAAGATGTTCTGACTAATTTATGAAAAAAGTTAAAAAAGAAAGGAAAAATACCAGGGTTGTGCTGAGCAGCTTTTAATGATTGGATGCGTGAGGCTAAAGAATGGACAAAAGATTCGGTCGTTAGTAGTCTTAAGGATAGTCAACAAAAGTTAAAAGAGCAGATAAAGGAACTGCGACAAACTGCTAAGAATCTAGATATAGCTAACGGTAAATGTTTAAAAGAACCACCCTTTAAGGGATTAAATCTGGTACAAGAATTAAATAAACTACAGAATCATCTGAAGATGATAATCCATGGTTCCCCCCACCCCCTATGGCTCCTCCACCGCAATATCAGTCTTCGCAACTACAGGATGGAACTGTTAGCTCCACAATACAGAGTGAAGGCCGGTTGAGGGAAGAGCAAATCATTCCTGACCCCAGACTGGGAGATCAGGTGATAGGAGGTCAGTCTAGCCGCCTGACTATAGAACAACCTGACCAAATAGATACAGGCAAATCATCCCCTAGAGTAACCCGCTCTAAGGTAAAGAAACAGCACAAAAGAAAAGTGCAAATGCTTTTTGACCCTAGGTCCAGTCAGCTGAAAATACCTCAAAACAGGAAAACTGTATATTCACACAAGGGTAAATATTATAAGCAATGCCCAATTGTGATTAAGGACAAGGATGGTTACATTAGTCCAGATAAATCTCATCAAGCTTTACTTCCGATTCGAGCATGAGCTCATCAGACGAAGCAGAAGTATTTCCACTGAGTACGTTCCAAATCCAGCACATGCTAGAGATGCGGAACAACCGGCTACTGTAGTCGTACCTAGGGCGTGGTCGGCAGTTGATTTTCAAGCTATTACTAAATCACTTCCGCCCATTCGTAATAACCCAGCAAAGTTTCAACGCATATTAGCTGGACACATTTGTTTACAAAATCCTACTATAGAAGAAGTTAAAGCTGTCCTCCAATATGCTGTTCCCCAATACCAAAGCATAACACACGAGGGGAAAATGGTTTTGAAGCAGTCAGACAATGAATAGTTGATGCTATCATCGTCATAGTGCCACCTACCCCAAATTGGTCTAAGATTAAGTCAGTCATACAGAGAGAAGACGAACCTATAGATGAGTACTTACAACGACTTACTGATGCCTTTGAGGCATATTCTGGATACCCAGAGCCCATCGAAGGGCCAGCTGCTTTTGTGGATGGGTTACGACCTCAAGTGAGAGATAAATTAAAAGAAGTATGTTTGAATTGGCCTAGTCTGGGCCAGCATGAGTTAGTTAAGCAAGTACAATACCTATCTGACCATTTGGCTAAAGAAAAAAAGGATTTACAGGAAAAATTAGTACAAGCACAAATTCAAATGTGTAATGCTTTTGGCCAACCCGGTCACCGAGGTAGAGGATGAGGGCGGGGAAGAGGAAGGGGTAGAGGTCACAGTCCAGCTACTCAAAATATCAAGGTACGCAATCGACCCAACCCCAGAATCCCAGTAATCAGACTGAGTGTTTCAATTGTGGCCAGGTAGGCCATTGGAAAAATGAGTGTCCATATTTGGCTGAACAACCTGCACCATACACTGAGGCGCCACAACAATGGAATTCTAACTGGACGCCAAACCCTCGACAGCAGCCACAATGAAGGTTCCCTGAACAGAAACAGCAGCAGTTGTACCCCTTCCTTCCTGTGGATCAGTACGGGCCACATGTCAGGTTACTGGATAAAAATAAACCATATCCATTTTTGATTGATACCGGAGCAACTAAATCTATGCTAACTAGCAGAACGGCCATGAATATTCCACTTTCTAATAAAGTAACTAAAGGAGTAGTTGTCTCCGGTATACCTATTGAGTATTCTGAAACCATCCCAGTCCCAATAACTTTGGGACCGTTGCAGGATAATCATGCGTTTTTAGTAGGACCCTCAGCGCCTTTAAATTTATTAGGAAGAGACTTGCTTTGCAAAATGGGGGCCACCATTTTTTGCACAGCTGATGGAGTTTATCTCCAAGTACCTTCAGACCAACAGGACACTACTTTAGCAGCCTTGGATGATACCATCACATTACAACCGATGTGCATTCAGTCAGATTCTAACAGAAATGAAGATTTACACTCCCTACCCTCTTACTTATGGACAACTCATGATAATGATGTAGGATTTTTGACTTCAGCTATCCCTGTAAAAATAACCCTAAAACCGGGAGCAAAGTTGCCGCGAGTGCCACAGTACTCTCTGACGGCTGAAGCTATCTCTGGTATAGCCCCTGTTATTTCTGCACTAACACAGCAAGGGATAATACTACCCACCACAAGCCCATGTAACATTCCAATATTGCCAGTAAAGAAACCTGGTAAACAAGCTTACAGATTTGTGCAGGATTTATGGGAAGTTAACAAAGCAGTTATGCCTGTCTTCCCAATTGTGCCAAACCCAGCTACTATTTCACACTGTATCCCACCTACAGCTAAATGTTTTACAGTAATAGATATTTCATCAGCCTTTTTCTCTATTCCAGTACATTCTGACAGTCAATGTTTGTTTGCTTTTACCTACAAAGGGCAACAGTATACTTGTACCCGATTGCCCCAGGGGTATGTAGAATCCCCAACTTTATTTTCAAGGGAAATGCATAGACAATTACAAGATTTACAACTACTGTCACGTTCAGTTCTAGTCCAGTATGTGGACGATATACTTTAGCCTCCCCGGACAGTACTGCATGTAAGGAAGATTCTCTTTTAGTGTTAAAATTTTTAGCCGCACGAGGCTTTAAAGTAAATAAATCAAAACTACAATACTGTCAAGATAAAGTACAGTATTTGGGACACATTATTGACATGGGTTCTCGTCGGATACTCCCTAACCGTATCAGCTCTATTCAAAATGCACCACGTCCTGTAACCCAGAGGCAACTTAGAGGGTTCCTTGGTCTAGCAGGATACTGCAGACAGTGGGTGTCTAATTTTTCAGAAATTACCACCCCTCTGTTGCAACTCTTGAAAAAAGACATTGCAGACCCTCTACCCTGGACGTCACAGCATGATGAGGCTTTTCAGGCAATCAAAACAGCCCTGGTAAATTTTACTGCCTTAGGGTTACTGGACTATTCTAAACCTTTCGTTTTCTTTTGTTGCGAACAAAATAAGACTGCTCTGGGTCTCTTAACCCAGCAACACACTGGAGGATACCGACCAATTGCTTACTATAGCACTCAATTGGATCCGGTTGCTTCTGGTTACCCAGCTTGCTTACGGGCTGTGACAGCTGCTGCCGTCTTGGTAGACATGGCAGCTCCACTAACCCTGGGACATGACACTGTATTAGCAGTCCCGCATGCTGTTCAAGCCTTGCTTCTGAAAACTAAAACACAATATCTTTCAAATGCACGCCTTACTAAGTATGAGATAAGTTTAATGGGAAATCCTGCTTTACAAGTTAAACGCTGCCCACCACTAAACCCTGCCTCTTTAATACCAACCTCAGATGAGGGCGAACCACATGATTGTGTGCTAGTGATTAACTCTGTTCTTTCTCCTAGATTAAATTTATATGATACTCCTTTGCAAAATCCTGATTTAGTTCTTTTCGTTTATGGATCCTGTTTAAGAACAAACTCCGGAAAATTCCAAGCTGCTTGGTCAGTCTGCACACTGACTGAAGTATTGCAATCAGCACGATTACCTACAGGCGCCTCCATGCATGCCGCGGAATTAGTGGCATTATCACATGCATGTAAATTAGCTAAAGACAAGTCTGTTACTATTTATACTGATTCCCGTTATGCCCATGGTGTTGTTCATGATTTTGGTATATTATGGAAAGAAAGAGGGTTATTAACATCCTCTGGAACACTCATTAAAAAACATTTTTATATCAATAATTTATTACAAGACTTAATGTTACCTTCTGAAATTGCTGTTGTTAAATGTGCAGCCCATCAGTCCAATGACACTTTCGAAAGTAAGGGCAATAATTTTGCTGACTGGGCTGCTAAACAGGCTGCTTTCTCACAAACTGTTCAGGGTCACTTTCTGCAGCCGTTACAATCTATGAAAACTTTTGATGAAACAGTGCTAAAAGCTTTACAAAATGAGGTCTCAGTATCAGAAAGAAGAACATGGCTGGCTCAAAATTGTTTTAAATGCTCTGATTTAATTTGGCAACATCCAGATTGCAGATTGGTCTGCACCTTATCCATGCTAAATTCTCTCATTAAAGCTTATCATTTGCCAGCCCATGTTGGGGTACAAGCTTTAATAAAACAAATCCAAAAGGATTGGTTTGCCCCAAAGCTTTCTGCTTCTGTACAGCACTTTGTGAGCACATGCTCCATTTGTTTACAGTACAATATTTCCAAAGGCACAATGGCTCCCGCACAACACTTACCAAAACCATTAGGACCATTTTGTGCTTTGCAATGGGATTTTATTGAATTACCACTTTATGCACATTTTAAATATATTTTAACTGTTGTTGATGTTTTTTCTGGATGGTTAGAAGCATACTCTTGTGCGAAAAATTATGCTATCTCAGTTGCTAAGAAACTTTGTTATGAATTTATACCTCAATTTGGTGTTCATGTTATATATATTCAGATCGTGGAACACATTTTACAGCTCAATTAATTGACTCACTGTGTACTATGTTGGGCATCACTCTAAAATTTCATTGCCCATATAGAACACAAGCATCTCGAATTACTACGGAAACAGGCCTCACTTGTGTACAGGCCTTACCACTAGCTTTGCTCTCTATGAGAGCTCAAGTACATCCTACTAAAGGTCTTTCTCCTCATGAAATCCTAATGGGCCATCCTATGCGCATGCCCATGACACCACCACCACCCTTTTCTGAGTACGATACGTTTGATCATGATGTTATTGTATACTGCACTTCTCTTGTTTCTTTCTTTCTTACAGTGTTATCACCGCCAAGTAGCAGTGGCACAGCATAACCCTGATCCTTTCACGTCTTCTGAACTACAACCAGGTGATTGGGTGTACGTCGAGTCTTTCTCCAGAAAAACAGCACTGCAACCTCGTTGGAAGGGGCCCTACCTGGTTCTATTGACAACATCTTCAGCAGTACGATTACAAGGCTCACCCACCTGGATACATATATCACACGTTAAGAAAGTCATCCCTTCCGAAGATCAAACACCTCTACCTTTCATAGCTCCAGATTCTCCACCTATTGCTTCCTGTACTCGAAGCCATACTATCCCTGCACCTGATAATGTCTGACATTTCTCCAATCGGAACACTTCTCCATTCCAACACAATTCAACCGAAACCACCATTTCCACAAAACTACTGTACAGCTATTTTGGTGGTTATTTTTGTTGTTCTCATATTTCTACTGTGGCCATTTCTATTTTCTGCTACAGTAACACCTCATGCCAAAAGAACTACATGGCATCCACCATTCAATACCTACCAAGCTATAAAATATACTTATGCATCATCCCTTAATGTCTCCAATTGCTGGATCTGCACTGCCATCCCTGCGGTTCATGGGGGATTGATGCTAAATATAGTTCCTTTAGGGATTGAAGCGACTTGGATGAATCTGATCTACGACACACCAAGAGTTATTTCAAAACACAAAGTAGCATTACAGTTGTCTGTCCATCAAAATGGAACTGTGTGTTTTCAAAAACTTGATAAAACCAGAGTAGGGTGGAGCCATTGCAACAAAACAGTGGTATATAACTGCACTGCATGGGGTTGTGTAACAGATTTCTCACCTATATTAAGAATTGTTAAAAACTCTATAGCTAACCTTTCCCAGAAAATAGAAACTGTCTACTGGAAAATGTTTGAAGGGCGGCAGAATACTGGGAATCACTGTAAGTCTATCAATATCACCATTAAAGTAGAAAACTGTTATTTTGTGTGTGGAAGAAAAGCATATAAATGGCTACCAGGAAACTGGTCTGGCAGCTGTTTCCTGGGTTACCTAGTTTCAGCTATTCAAAATGTATCTACATTACCTAAGGGAAAAATTCGGAACGTTCGAGAGGTCAAGAAGCCTGCCAATCCAGTATGCCAAGTTGATGCTTCATGGATCTATCATCATGACTTAGCTTATGCTAGTACCAAAGGACTGTCCCATATGGACTTGGGTGATGATGTCATATCATGGGCTCGTATAATTCCATCATACAGAGCAGTGAAATCAATTTGGGAACTGAGAAAGTTATCTAAACTGCTCGAAATTTTGAGCAATGCTACATTTTCTGCCTTAGAACTAGTAACCAATGAACTGAGTGCTATGAGGGCTGTAGTACTCCAAAACCTTATGGCCCTCAATTTCATCCTAGCGGCAAAGTGAGGAACTTGCGCTTTAATCCAGGAGGAGTGCTGTACTTATATTCCTGACAATCAGCACAAAACTGAAAGTCACCTTGAAATGATTCAGAGAATTTCCAAACTCTCAGTGGCCAAAAAGGCTGATAGCTCAACATGGGCTTGGTTAACCAACCTGTTCTCAGGTTGGGGAGGTGGACTGTTGAAGCTGATTTTGTTAATTGCAGTATTAGCAATTGTTGCTTTTATTGTCTTATTTCTAATCAAAGCACTGATCTTGAAATTAATGTCTTCAAAAACTGTGAAGAAAGTGCCTAAGTTTTATATGCCTGCAACTATGACTATAGATAATAAAATGACAATGTCTCTCAATGATGAAAAGACTAGTAGCATGGTTATGCTAGATTTGTGGCAAATGTATGACAGGGTAAATGATGATGCCTACACAGCATCAAATGGGGGATTGTAGAATATGAACAGTTTGTGAAAGCATGTGTTCAAGGGAATTGAGTATGTGACAGTTTGTATAAACTGAGATGCACTGAGTACTGTGAACTCTGAACTATAAGTAATGAAAAAATACTGAACAAACAAGAGTCTGTCTGAAAGCAGGAAACTGCGCCTTTTATGGAAGTATATCCGACTCTATCTGTCTGCCTAGAGATATGATGATGTGAATTGTCTTATGTTTATGGGTAAACCTTTGATTGGTTAATTGCCCTGTATAATGGTCTAATTGGTTCATTTCTCTATTTTTGTATTGTCAGCAATATTACCAGTATATAAGCTTGTTTATTCCTTTGTTCTGGGAGTCTCCCTGGTGCTTTCCATGAGGCTCCTGCACGTGTGTACTGTAGTTAATAAAAGCCACCGAAAGAGAAAAAGAACTGTATCTGTCTTCATTCTTAAAGTAATGTACGACTTAACAATAGACTTGACTGTGTTTATTTTAGTCATGTACATTTTCATTAACCCATATTTTGTGAAATAGGGAATTCTATGGTATCTCATAGAAACCACAATATTGTAAAAATAAATAAATAAATAAAAATAAAAAAAATCCACAAATGTAACTAAGGGGCTAAATACATCAATAGCTCTTGTAGTCTACACACTGTTCATCTGAACCTCGCCTTGTGCAACAGACAACATTTTTTTAAAGGACATGATAAGACACCTTGGAAAGTGACTTCTAAGACAGTGAGCATCTTCTGTTAACAAAAATAACTGGAGGGCAGCGCACTAGCCTGCCTCAGCTATTAGCAGTCATACAGAACAGCAGCATGCTGAGTATGAATCTGAATGCATGTGGTGGGATAAAGCTGACTGTTCAGCAGAGCTGGGGGTATGAGCTAATGACAAAATGCAATAGCTTGTGTGTCTTTGTGTTTTAGGTGGGGGGTTTAGCTTCTAAGGCACCTGAGATGAAGCAGCCATATATACTAGTGTTGTAGGATAATGCAGAATATGCAGAAATGTGTCGTGCATAAATCATTTTTCATTCTAGTAAAAGTAAAGTATACATCCTTTGTAATAATTAAAGTCGGGTAACTAGAGAGATGGTAGGGCAACACCTAGGTGGGTTCTCCATTAGATGTTGCAGCCTGCAACCTCTCCAGAATGCAGTACAAATCTGGCCTACCTGCTACAGCCCTTAGAAGCACTTGTGATGTAACTATTGACACAAGCAAATTATCAGAAAGGCTGATCCTAAATGCAGGCTGTTACCTGTTTGTGTCCACGGTAGTGAAGTTAACAAGAACGTGACTTAATGTGGAAGAAAATGGTAATCCTCTTACTGAAGCTCCAGTTTAATACCTCAATACATATTTTAAGAAAGGATGCAGACTGATATTTCAAAAATAAATTCCTTCAGGTATAAATAGAGTAGTGATGTTGAATCCTGAAAGAACAACAGTGCACGTTTTGTACTTAAAACTGACACTGTTTATTTTGTCGACAAAATGTTTAAATGTATCTGTTTGCAGAAGCAGCACACATGCTCTGTCATTTGGTAATAGCATCATACCCCTCTTATTTTAATTAGACACATTTGCTTTTCTTGTTGTCACGCAGTTCAAATATATGCACTTTGGAGAAGCTCATTACTTTTCATGTATGCATGAATTGTGTTGGTATGTACATCAGTCGTGAGTGGAAGGATTCTTTCTATTAGTAATGCAAAATATTCATTTTATTAGGACTACAGAATCAGCCCTAATTGCTTGCCTTCTTTTACCCCAATGACCAATTGGTTCCTACATTGGGGTTTTAGACTTCCACCCCATTTACTGGTAGTGAGAATCCAATGTTAGGGAGTGTGCCATTCTGCAGAATCTGTGGACTGCCCTATGCCCATCCCCATGGCAGCCTGTGAGCTCCATTATAGCTGCCTCAGGAGGTGCATGAACACTTCTGTGCATGTGTAATCTCAAAACAAAGTAGCACACTGCATACAGTATGGGCATACTATACTCTTCATACCACTTTGATACACCCTCATTGTAGCATATGTCAGCAAAGCAGCAAGCCAAGCTGTCTCCTTCTGACCAGGATGGGCAAGTTGGTACTGGATACTTGATCCCATCCTCCCCTGCCAGGTCACTCCAGCACTCATGCTAATAATTAAGCATGGGTTACTTGGTCTGCAGTCAGGGATTTATCCCTCTGTGCTGCTTTGATGGTAAGGCAGATATTTCTTAATCCTGGGGATTTCTTTCTGATTTTCAAGGAACTGGTTATGATATATTTAATCAAGCGACCCAAGTAGTTCTGGACTGGTCAAGTTAGGACAGTCCTCTGTGCCACATGCTGTGGAGGACAGCATCCTGTCCAATGACTGCAGCAATGGAAAGAAGGCAACTCTAGTGTAATACCTTATCTGTTTAAAGAATATTTTAGAGAGTAATTGTAGAAAAAGATGACAAATATTTAGCTACAAATATCTTGAGCAGACAGACAAGCATATATATATATATATATATATATATATATATATATATATATATGGATCTCGTACTATTGAAAGAAAGTTCAATAGTCCGAATCCACATCTACCGAACACACTTTAGCGAAAGTGCTTTTAACCGAAAAAGCGCTTTCGCTAAAGTCCCTAACATAAACAAAAATAAAAATAAAAAACACATAACTAACATTTACGCAGGGGGAAAGCCCCCCTGTGCCCCCCACACCCTCCTACTTGTATATTCTTACTCGGAGATCACACTACAGTGGGGAAAAGGGAATATTCCCTTATTCCCACTGTACTCCGATCTCTGCAACAGCCATTCCCCGCTGATTTCCCCTATTTTTTTATCATACTTTCGCAAATGTATGATCAGCAGTTTCACTTTCGGTGAAATTGCCATTCGTGCATAAGTGTGGATCCTATATATATATATATAATATATACACACATACATACAGACATGAAGTTCCTGTGTAGCCAACCAGTTTGATATAAGTAATATTGCAGTCTTGTTCAGGAGCTAACTAACTCTAAATACAAGTTACCCAGGTGGAATCACAAAATCAATCGGAATCATGGCAAAAAGTAGGAGGTGCATCACCCAGCAGAATAAAAGCTCTCTCATTAAAATAAACAAAGCACTCAGAGGACAAATGAAGTCTACCAAAGCCAAATTTGAGGCAAGTTTGGTCTCCCAGGCCAAGGACATCCACAAAGCATCCTTTAGCTGTGTCTGCAACCTCAAAGGCAATACACAATTGTTTGCAGAGCTCATTGTAAATGGAGCCACCTATACTGAGCCAGGAAGATATAGCAAACCTACTGGCTGATAAATTCAACTCCAACATTACTCCTCTCTCCCACTCAACCTTCCTTCAAGAAATGTCATCAAATATAACTTCCCCTACTATAACTAGGGAACAGGTCCTTAATGCTCTCTCTAAGACCAAGAACACTGCATCAGTGGGCCGAGACAATATCCCGGGATGCCTTCTAAATAGCATGAAAAATGACCTATCAGGGCATCTGGAATTTCTATTTAACTGTAGCCTCCAAACAGGCTTCATGCCTCATGAATGGAGAAAGACAACAGTCATCCCTCTGCACAAAGGTGGGCCATCTACAGACCCTGGAAACTACAGACCCACAAGTCTCACTAGTCTTACATGTAAAGCCATGGAAAGAATTATCATGGAGATGATCAGCAAGGATATTGTAAACGTCCACACACTGGACCCAACCCAGTTTGGTTTCGTAAAGGGCAGATCATGCCTACTCAACCTGGACGACTTATTTGAGGTCACCAAAGCAATGGATGAGGGCAAAATCATTCACACTGCCTACCTTGACCTGGCCAAGGCATTTGACAATACCCCACTCGGGCATTGTTGACAAACTCAAGAGGTTAGGTACAAACCTGTATGTCACCCAGTGGATAGCCATCTGGCTCACAGACAGGACCTGGCAAGTTAGAATTGGGGAGTCCACCTCTACAAAGAGGTCAGTCACAAGTGGAGTCCCTCAGGGATCAGTTCTTGGACCTCTCCTTTTTAGCATTTACTTCTCAGAAGTCAAGACCAATGTCAGTGGTCTCTGGCTGACTAAATTTGCAGATGATTGCAAATTAGGAGCTGTCATTAAATCTCACACTGACACAAATGTTCTGCAGGAGGGGTTGACACAAACAACTGGTGTTAGAGTCAAGGACTAAAACTAAAATTAAATGCCAAGAAATGCATAATAGTATCATTTGGGAAGTCATCCATCCCTGGTAACTATCATATTGACAACACACCCCTTAGAGTTGACCCAGTAGTCAGGGACTTAGGGACACACACACATAGTAATCTAGCCTTTGATCATCACGTGTCTACAATGGTGAGGAAATCATTCTATGTTGCACAACATATAAACAAAGGTATGGCATTTAACTCCAAGTAAGTCATTGTTCCACTGTATTCAGCATTCATCAGACCTATCATTGAGTACAATGCCCCCTTTGATATATACCTAACCGTCCATATCCAATAACTGGAACATCCACACACGTTCCTCACTAAGAGAATACAGGGCATAAGTAATATATCTTATGCAGACCACATTAAGGCCATATCCCTGTATTCTGTCTTCTACAGGCTTTTATGGGGAGATCTATGCCTGGCATACAGGGCATTGTCATATCTCACTCTGATGGACCTCCTGCATATCCACAAAACAAACAGTACCATAATTACCTGTTCTAAAGACTTAGACCTTGCCTGTGATATAAGAAGGACCTGCTACAGATGATAGGCATGTATCCCAGAGACTACCCTGTCTATGGAACAGACATATAGAACTATTTTCCTTCAGTGGAGCACTTCAAAAAACATTTATCCATGGCCCATAGCACTGCTACTTTTCTGCAGGGTAACCACAGTCCCTCTTACTCCATATTACCTGTGGGTTGTGGCATAGCCTTCCTTCTAGGAGGGTACTTACTGTTAAAAAATATCCCTACTGTGATTCAAAAGCTTCATCTGATTCAGCTTCTACCAGCCATTCTAGTAATTTTTCTCTGTGCCCCCACAATAGTGCCTGCTCACTGTCACACTTCATCAGTTTTTCCCTTGTTGCACTGACCACTGCATTCCAGATCACTCTGAGTCTCCTACTCTTCAGCTGAAATTAGCTTGTAGTGCCCAAATTCTATGGCAATCACTTGTTTGGGAGTGTGTGTGTGAAATCTAACCATTGGAAGAAAAACATCCAGGCAGCCATACGAGATGGATGCTTTTCTTCTAGGACTCAAAGATCTCTGCACGAGCTCCACTTAGTTATTTCATAGTGTCAGACCCCTGCACGTTAACACTGGCAAAGCATTAGCCCTAAGCAGATGTGCCCATTCCCTGGCCATTTTCATTCCCAGTAGCCATAAAAACAGGCATCTGCCTGGTGTCAGTACTGCAGAGGAATAAGCTGCCATCTCTTTTCCCAGGGTGGGCAGATTGGTGACCATCACTTTTTCCCACCATTCACTGACAGCGCTCTTCCAAATATATGTGCCTATTTGATTACGTTTCATCTGAGATGCAGTCAAGGCTTTATCACTTTGTGCCATGGAGCTGACCATCCATTTTAACAAATGAATCTACAAGTTAACCACCCTCTGTGTGACAAAGTATTTTGCCATGTCATGATTGTCCTATGCCCCCTTGTCATTCTCCACAACCCCCCCCCTTCTTCCTATTTACAAGTACCTTATGTAATTTACAAAGAGAATGAATTTCCACCATTTTAGTCACTTTCCTCTAATGTTTGTGGGCAGGAAGAGGAAGAACAGGCAGCTGAAAATGGTATATATAGAACAGATGTACTGCCACAAATGAAGCACCAAAGCAGTACCACTATTGCACTGTGAACACTGATAAACATTTTTCTTGTAAGATCACACCTGATCTACCACTGTCATACTGTGAACACCGATGTGTACGTTTCCTTGTATGATCACATGTGATCTATGCAACACTTTCAAGCTGAATGTTGTAATCACTACTGTCACTTAAGTAGCAGTCTGCTTCTTGATTTAGGCAATGTAAGCTACACTGAAAGGAGTGTGTGACAAGGGTGGGTCTAAACAGAAAGCAACCTAGAATGGCAGATGTTAACAAGCAAGCTTGCAATTATCTCTGTGAAGGATGTACACTCAGCAGGCCAGAAGCACCACTTGTCAGCTAGTTCAATTTGTTCCATTAAAGCTAAGGAACTGAACAGCCTGAAAGGAATCATGTTACTGTCCTGCAAATTGGACCAGACTACTAATGCCTACCATCTGCAACAGAATGTTTCTTTTCTAAATAGCCCATCGCAACACAGATTTTCTTGTCCCTGTTATGCTGCATTCAGGTTACAGAGTTGTTTTTCTCTTGGGATACGTTCAACAGGTTTAAGAGATATGGGGCATTTTTGCTTTATTACTGCCTAGAAACTAAACTGCACACTTGTACAAGACAGAGAACAATGACCTTTCAGCATTCTCTTTGAAGATTCTTGCATTTTACATGGTAGCTACAATGGCAAAAGATCTAGGACTGTTTCTAGTTTCTGACAATTAGAAGTGTACAGGACATCTTATGGATCTCACTATGCAGGGTCCAGAATCAAATAAAGTGCTGAAACACTGTCCCTCTGACCATGATTTCCAAACATTCAGGAGGAGTGAAGCTGATATCCATTTTATTTTGAGAAGATTATGTATTAAAAACTTCAGATAGAGAGGGAGATGATCAGTTTTGCCCCTTTCACTAACAAAGACTGGTGTGTGTGTGTGTGTGTGTGTGTGTGTGTGTGTGTGTGTGTGCAAACATGCACATTTGAGGAGGCAATTTGTTATCTATTTATTAAACTGATCTGCAATTTAAAGAAGAGGGATTCTAGTTCAGCAAGCAGTGTGAACATCTTAGACAGGATACTTCAGCTGTGAATATCAACCATATGTTTCTTCTTTCTGGGAAACATATTCAGAAGACCACTTTGCATTTTACAGCAAAGATACACATCAGTGGAGGCATGAGGGTGTGTTAGTGGATGACACTTTAAAGACTAGCAGGTACTGCATAGTAAGGAAAGTTTGTCTCCATTACAGAAGAAAAAAAGGTGATTAGCCTGGTGACTCCCCATGAGCCAGTATACTTGTCATGGGTCCATTCAGTCTAAACTACTAGAGAGGATTCAAGTTTTTATGCTACAGCACAGGCACAGTTTGAGAGGAGGTTTATGAAAAACAATGAACAAAATGGCTCTGCCAGCCAAAGATAGTTACTCCCTTAGGATATAATCTTCCTGCTGGGTGTGTTTCCAAGGAGCTGTATGTAGCAGTACTGCAAAAGGTGCTTATAGTTTCACCATACAATGATGAGGCCTGTAGTCAGTTAAAAATATCAATGGCTTTTACAGACAGTACTAGAGACTCGCTACTTAAATTAAAAACTAGTAATAAGAAATTAAAGCCAGAATTCACAGGCTACCTATCAAATCTCTTCTTTAAAATGTACATTTATAAATACAAAAATCCAAGGACGAGATTCCAAAAGAGTTGCTGTCTGCGCAAGTCTCCCTGATTCTGAATAACTTGCTCTCAGTGTAAGTGACTTACATGGAGATCAGGTCTTTGGGAATTGGGCCCCAAGTTTTTCTTGGCACATTTATAAATACTAAATCTAATGATTTCTTAATATATGTATTAATACTAACTGCAAATATCTCTTAATTCCTTACTGTCATCATTACAACTAAGTCAGGACATGGAAACTAACATATGTGAATGGTTAGTGAATACCTAGCTAATTTTTTAAGTACAATACATTTATATGTGCTGTATAAAACATTTTAAACACATGTATAGTCATGTTTGATCTAGATAAAATAAGACCATTAAACACAATGGCAGATTATGTTATTGTGTTATTTTAAAATGTATCAGCTCAAATTTGAAAATGCATTGGTTAAACTATAAATTTACCACATTAAAACTTGTAAGTTTCTGTTTCAGTAAAACTTTTCTCCTAGCTGTTCAGTACATACAGTTATCACCAGTACTTAGAAAAGGAATTAGAATTAATTGTAACAACTAAGTCAAACAAGTAAAGGAGTGATACTGTAAATAAAAGTCAGCAGCTCTCATGACATTTACACTTACTGCTTCCTAAATATTTCATTGATTGAAGCTCATCACATCTTAGGTAGTCCAAAAGCCTCTTCAATTACAAAAGCTCCAACATCTAGTATAGCATCCTTCCAGACAGCAGTTACTTTTTCTCCCTAAACTGACCTAACATAAAAATATATGACAGCAGATGAACACCGCCTGAACCGCATAGACTGCAAATTTCTGTAACTTTCTGGACAAGGTACAGACCAACCATATCCAGGAGAACATATCTTCCTTCATCCACTTACCCTCTCACTACTGTCTTACATGTTTCTCAAGCATTTCTGAACTGTGTTGTTAGTGTGGTGACACCACCACCTCAAGATGGCTGCTAGCCATCATTTGCTGTTCCCCTTTAATTGCTCTTAGGTGTGCATGTGTGGGTGTATGCATCCTGCCAGGGATTAGTTCTCTTCTTTACACCAGCTGAGTGTTAGGGTTAGGTTGCATCTGCCTCATGCCTTAAAGAGAATAATGTAAGCACTGGAAAAATGATTGAATGTCTAGAACTATGGATTTGTTTGCATGAATTATGTGCAACACTACTCCTCCTTTTCTGGCTGGGATTCTCTAACTACTGCTAGTCCATTTCCACCATATATAGTACTAAAAGCTTACCATCTTCTATCTCGGAATCGGACTTCATTTTGATAAGCAGCTATTTTACTGAAATGCATAATAATAAAGCAGATTAAGAGAATGGTTTTATGCAGATCTAACAAACTCAAACAAGTTGTTTTTAGAAGGTAAACATCTGCTTTTTCTTTCCATTTCATTTGTGTTCAGGAACCTTTAAACACGTCTACCCTTTTCATAAAAAAGCAGTCCTTTTACTCCACACCACTGGCATAAGAAAAATACATTTGCCTAAACTGTCAGTGGACCAAGTTTGACTACAGTCTGTGTGTGTGTGTGTGTGTGTGTGTGTGTGTGTGTGTGTGTGTGTGTGTGTGTGTGTGTGTGCGCGCACCGACTGGCCATAAGCAGCTGTCCTTTTATTGGAAGGAGAGTAGAGGAGAACTCTATCTCACAGATGTATTTTTGGTAATGTTATAGACAAATTCCTGGCCAAGGGACACTAAGAATGCAAATAAAGCTGTTCGACATCCTGGCTGGAAGCGTGAGGGTGGTACTCCCTTAAACAGTATAATATTCAGCATTAGAAAATACAAGGTAGTGTAAAAAAAAAGGAATACTCAACGCATTATGAGGACCTTGCCCACTGCATATCAACTCTCGTTCTTATTGGTCTCCTGTGGAGAACAGTCAGTGGTCTGCTTCTGACTGCAAAGAATCTCCCTACAGTAGCATGGAGATATTAGTTCGTACAACAGTACATGAGAGAATTGAATCATCTGGGGACCAGAAATCCAGGATTACTGGTTAGCTAGTGATATACAGGATAAAAATAATTTACATCCAATGATCTTGCACTGATGTGCTAGCATTATAATAAACCAGTCCCTTTAATATGGCATTACCTCACAATATACCTACGAAACTGTTTAGGTTTCATTAGATGAAGTGTAACTTGCCAGTTATTTTATATATCAAAATAGTCAAGTTATTAAATATAGTACAACAAAACAATCAACAAGTTATTAAATACAACACAGTAAAATACAAATGCTGCCAACATTTGAATGCAAGTGCATAGAGCTTTACCTGCATGATCCTGGCAAAAACATACAATGTGTTTTCCATCAGGGAGCAGGGAATCACTTTTCCCATTACTTCATTAGAGATGATACAGAAAGACAAGGCTATATTTTAAAATTCATAAAGTACTGAATCAAGATGAGGCAAACACTAGATACAATAATCAGCACATGTTGCATGCTTACTGTATAGCAACAAAAGACCTTTTGGCAATTGTCATTTTACATGGTGAATTTGCAATCAATACTAGTCACAACTGATATTCTGCCTTTCATGAAGCCACAATCCTCAAAGGAGTATTATGTCATACCACTCAAGAGATGTTGCTGAACTGTTAAGTGTCTTCTTAAAGGCGTACCCTGCCATGGAGATCTCCGCTAGATAAAGAGCATCTTCACAGTTACACAGTAGTCACTGAAAACAGCACAATTTACAAAAATCCTCATAGCCATGATGAAATCTACACTATACAGTCTTTAATTGCCAGAAAAATAAGATCTCATTCCCCACATAAATTTATATAAGCAGCAAGGTGAACAGAAATATCTTTGTAATTGCAACATTAGCACAGAGTTTCTGTTTATTGCGGTTTGTTTCATCTTATACTCCAGTTCAAGCCTCTCCACAGTATAATCTAGATTAATTACAAGTAACACTGCAATGGTCTCCAACATCTTGTATGTGTCTCAGCTCTACTCAAAAAATAGATTAAGTCCTGTCTTCACACTACTACACATTCCCACACATACTTCATACCCAGCTCTGCTGCCTTGACAAAGCACCATGCAATATTGTGCAACATACACAAAGCATATTATACTGTCAACTCTATTCGGCAATCTTGTAAGTATTCAGCTAATTTCTGACTGATTTTATACCAAAAAAATATATGAATTATGGCTCCCAACTCTCAGATCATTTAACTTCATGTCTAGACAAAAAGATTGGTTTCAAGAAAGTGTAACCCCCTTTTCCAAAAACATATGACTAACTAATGACTTTCCTGTTGAACCATTCTAAATAAAATGAGAGGTCACTTACTTCTTGTTCACCTTATACTGATGTACACCTCAGCACCAGTGATAGTTTGTACAGCTGTGACCTGCTGTCTTCTACAATTTGCCATACTGTCCCAGCGCCCCCTCTTCTGACCTTATATAAACTATGTAAAAAAATAATCTAAAATATTAATAAATAGTGATATAGTTGACCTTATATCCCAAGATGCATGACAGTTCAGTTTTGTAAAAGTCAGATCATGCCTACTCAACCTACTTGGGTTCTAGAAAAACGTTACTGAACCCATGGATAACGGGCATGCAATCCGCATTGCCTACTTGCATTTAGGCTTGGATGTTTGACACTAGACATAAGAACTAGCTTTAACTGCCCCATGCCCACCTCCCCAAGCTAGATCCTAGTTAAATTCTGGTCAGAGGACGCATGGTCAGAACTTTAACTATTAAGTTGGCTACTGGTTTAAACAACAATAAATTGCAAGGTGGTGGATGCTACATATTTATAGTTCAGAATTCATTCTCATGTAAGTGTTTTGTATAATGCTCTAGAACATCTCACAGTCTACATATTTTTTTCCCCAGTATGGTAACCTTGGAAAAATAAATGAGAACATATTCGGTCTAAAAATGTATTCTCTTTAGAAGTAATTCTTCTTTTGGGAGATGCTGACATTTTCTTCAGTTTTAAAAGAAATGTGATGATGGGGTTCTGCACTCAAAAGTTTGTGACACTGCTGGGACTGCAATCCTAAAGGACCTGCTGACTTAGAATTATTGTTATTATTATTACCATTTTTCTTTCAGTTTATTCCTGTGGCATGCAGTTCAAGAAAGAGGAAAGCACTGCAGTATTACATATAACTTATGTTACTACAACAACAGAAAGGGATGGCAGAGCAATGAAAACAGTGCGCTAAAAATAGTAAGGATATAGAGCTGTATCTCACCCAGCCGTGTTTCCACATACAAAATATCTCAACACTGTGTACAGTTTCATAAAGTGCAGCAACACAGAAGGACAAAATAATTAATCAAAAGCCTCCACTCACTACACCCCAAAAACAACTGAAGCACTCCTTACTCACAATTACGTCACGTCACTTTAGTTCTCATGTCACCTCTGTGTCCATTGTCCAGCTCAGGGCTGAAGTTTAATGAATTCATTTATGTACAGTATTATCCATCAGTCCATTCTTTGTTTCTGCTTCAGAAGCTGGCTGTGCAGATGCCAAGAAAACTCCACCATCTGCAACTATTTTAACCTCTCAGCAGGTGGTACTCAAACACTAAAAGTCGAGAATACTTCATACTTTATGTTACCGATGCACTGCTAATAGCTGCATAGTAAAACACTGCCCTGCACTGCTTTTCCATTAAGCTATGTGTATTGTTTTATTTAATTATTTACCTATTGCCATTTGTGTATTGGGTAATATGTGTATTGTTTTATTTAATTATTTACTTACTGCCATTTGTGTATTGGGTAATATGTGTATTGTTTTATTTAATTATTTACCTATTGCCATTTGTGTATTGGGCAATATGTGTATTGTTTTATTTAATTATTTACCTATTGCCATTTGTGTATTGGGTAATATGTGTATTGTTTTATTTAATTATTTACTTATTGCCATTTGTGTATTGGGTAATACACAGGTCCGAGGACCCTTTTTTCCGGGCATGACCTGGGATACAGCAGCAATGCAAAACATAAGAATAAATAAGAAGAATGAAGCATGAGATTAGTTACATAAAGAGAAAAACAATAGTTTACAGTGTAGAAATGTAGGGAAAATGTAGATATAACACTATACATTTAAGAATTAAGACTTCTTTCAAAAGCTTTATTCACACATACTTTGGGATTTAGAAAAAAACTCCAATGCTCGTTGTAATGGCTGTGGCAAAATGCCCCATTTCCATGATGAGTAGATTTGCAATTGAAGGACTCATTAGTCACATTAAGGAAAAAAACCTCACTATCAGCTATCTTAACTGCCTGTGAATCACCTTTAACTACTGAGAATGCGTATCAGCACTTTTCCGTGATGGTTAACACTGTGGAATCATGCCACGTTGGCTCAGGCTCTTCCCATCACTCCATCTGCCAGACACATTTACACAGTAGAATACACATCCACCACATACCCCTTTCTTGCCCGAGTTGACAGAGGGTCCAAATGTCTACACTTACAGTGTCACTGCCCTCGTAAATCACAGATGAGTACACTCCACTATTAATGTCAGACCACAGAGTTTCAGACTTCACATCCTTCAGTAAATACTTACTAATGCAAACACTGTTATCCTTGTTACTTTCAAATTTTATAAGGGAATAATTAAATCCATCGCAGACTCTGTGTCTTTGTCCCACTCTTATTTTGTGCTTTGTCTAAATATCTTTCTGCATGAGGTTGACAGGTATGCATATATGTGTCATATATGTGTCATGTCCCTCTCCCTCATAACCCACAAACTACTGCTGGCCTTGAATAATGCCAAAGATCCTCAGTACACTATTAAAAAATCTCTTACTGAGCTAACGTCTGAATCAACATAGCAGGTTAATGCTGCTCTTTTCTATGTTAAGGGTGCAGAGTTTGAAGCCTTCCTTTCTCCTTTGTAACTTCATTTTTTAAGGTTTTGCTGCTGTTCTCTATTTTTTTCCTGGCATTCAGCAGAGGACTAATAATTTGTGAAAGGTGGGAGGGGGCATGGTTTGAACCTTTTTAGTGCCTTAAAGGAATTATCCCTAGTGTTGAGTGGTCCCTGACCCACACTGTCTGTTTTTTTTAATAAGTGCCTTTATGGTACACTGTATAAAGTATATTTAGTATCTAATGCTTGAACCGACCCCTGCCATATTAAAGGAGAGTCTCTTGTGTCTAGTGCTCCCACCCGACCATCATCATATTAAAGAAAGATCCCTTCTGTCTACTGCTCCTGCCCCTGACCAACATCATATTGAAGAAGTATCCCCGGTGGCTGGTGTGATCCCCTCTCATCCCAAAATATTGCAGATGATGCTCTTTGGTCTATGGGACTATGCAGGAATAATAGCACCCCCCAAACACACATGCACACATACAATTTATTCTATATATTTACTCACACACAATCCCCTTCCTAGAAGATCAAACTTACAGACAACCACACACGCACCCCTAACCTATTCCCTCACTAACCCCTCCACTACAACCTTTCAATCAGACACACAAACACCCATGCGCGCACGCACACACACGCACACACACACAAAACACTATAGGTCTGCTAAACTCCCTGATACATACCTCTACTGCAATGGATAAACATGAGCTTTTGACTGTAACCACCAACATGAGTGGAGAGGCTTATTGCAGGCAGTTCATAGGGACAGCATGTTGATAATTAGTATATGCCTCTCCCCTGGAATGCCTCATTAGCATTTAGCATGGCTACAAACACAGCCCACTGTGGTGCTCCATCTCTTCATGTTGCAGCATCGTGGAAGTCTGTCTCTGGATCAAAAATGGTTAAAGTGAGTTAGGTATACCTTGCAGTAAAGTTTCTGAATTGGACCCATACAGTACCATGTGCAATGGCAGACAGTAGCATTTTAAAAATATTAAAATAGAAGGTTTCACCCTCATAATTTGCATATGAATAAGATTAATATGAGCAAAATTCTTAATTCCTGAACTGCGGTGGTGGTGCTGTGGTAGCGCTGTCCTGTTCGATTCTCAGCTAGAGCATCTTCTGTGTGGAGACGTGTGTGAATGGGCGTACCTTTGTTGAAGGTTGTGAGTCAGAGCTGTCTACTCGGTACGTAAAAATCTACTGCCAATCATTAGCGGACCGGAGTTCCGCTGTGGCGACCCCTAACTGGGAAAAGCCGAAAGACACAACAACAATAACAACAACAACACAACAATATGTTGCCCACAACTGCACTTTGCAGAATCCTTATCTGTTTTTTTGCATAATGCCTGACAGTGGGCAGTTCCTGCTTAGTGGGAGCAAATCAAATAACAAAAATAGATTAAACACTGCAACAAAAGATTTACCAGATAAATAGCATCACTGCTGAGGCCTCTGCTTCAGTCCACAGAACATTTCACATTCCTGTCTACCCATGCCGACCTCCACACTTACATTCCCTGATTGTATCGACAGTAATATCAAATTCTCCCTTGACTCAACCTTCTGTGTTGGCATTCCTCACAATAACAAAGTGAATACCCCACCTTTATCACCATGCCCCTGATTATGACCAAAATAACTATCCATCTCTAAACCATCTCTCCTGTTGCAAAAAAAAAAATGGAGGTGATGTGATACCTTCTTTAAGGCCAGCATAGACTTCAGAATGCATCATCATGTTAACTCTAGTGCCATGTTTTCTGTCAGTGGACCAGAACAGCATATCTCTCTCGCTCTCTCTTTTTATTTTCTCAAGACTTTTATAGGAAAATTTCCCCTTATGCCAAATCACTCCATTATGCAGGCTATAACCTTACACAAAGGACTGATACATAAAACATCTGTAGTCTGCTTTGGTTTCAGTATCATGGGAAGAAAAGATGCCCAATCATGCTCAAAGAAGCAGTAAACTTCCATTTCCACTTACTCCACCGTGGTGGCGTGAATCACAATCAAAATGATAAATAAACCTCACCTTCCACCTCCATTTTCATGGCTCTGTTCATGCTTAGAATGATCCACTTCCCCATTGCTGTTGTCTCCCACAAGATGTTCATGATAATGGTGCTCTGTGATTAATCTACTGTTGAAGGTGGATGTTTGGTAACTGCATAAAAGCAATGTGACAGACAGAGCACTGTTTTCATACTCTGCAAATGCGTTTGTACAGGCAGGATGAGAGTGAGTGACAGCTGTTATACTGAACTTTCTGTGGACAGTCTTTCAGTTCACTGAAAATCTACACTCTGCCCAGCTTTCACAAGCACCCCAACCCTTGTCTGCAAGTATTCAAGTTGTAGTGAATAAGTGTATATCACGTATGCAAGGATTATTTTGAAAGTGCATTTGTCTCACACTATGCATTCAAAAAATTGACATGTACATCTAATATACAGATAAAACACACTTTTTTCATAAGAGGCTTGAACCATTGCTGACTGACAGATAGGAGGACTTACAGCATTGTAATCCAGGAAACATTTATTTGCACTGCATTCAGCAATGCAGATGTTTTTTAAGGAAACAGTTGCTAAGCTGTCATACAAAAGTTAATACATTAAAGTGGCTGTAGTACATAATATGCTCAAAATATTTTTTCTCTCTTGCTCATATACTGTCACTTCATAACTGACAAGCAAACATTTTTATAACATTTACAAAAAACTGGGGACTCCATTTGTTTTGTAATGTGTCAGTGCGTGCAATGACGAGAGGCTGGCAGCCATCAATAATGAAAATTATATTTATCTTCAGTAAAATCATTAAAAGAGAGTCAGTTGTATATACTGCATGTGGTAGCACATTCATAAAAACAGGAATATGATGTTTTAGCAATGATTTGGTTCTTGTCTCTGCAATTTAATTTATTTATCTTAAATATTTTTGGTTCCACACAACTGATACTGAATCCAGGTTCCACAATGCCTGCTTCCATTGTTCCTCATCTCTGCAGCTCCCAACACTTTGGTGGCTCTTTGTTGTAAATGAACCATTACTCATGGAGGCCTCCACTCTGGCATAATGGTTAAGGTCTTCCTCACAGACAGAAGGTAAAAGGTTTGATTCTACCCTTGGGCTACTGGCTAGGCTTAAATTGGCCCTTCAGGGCAGTTAGCATAATATTCACCTATAAGGTCATACTGACACTTTGTGGTGAGGCTTTTTGCTTTGCCCAAACCCCTCAAAGAGTGGAAATATTAGGCTGGGGAAGCAATTTGGAGAGGCTTGAAGGCATGTCCACCCCACTTTGTTAGATCAGCCCATCTACCTAGCCATCCCACATGCTAAGCCTGGCAATCTCATTGGCCTGGGCTCCATTCTTTTAGATTTTATCAGTTAGATGAACTATGGCTGTAGCAATTACATTGTTTCACCATGTAAATAAAAGTGCCAAGTGCCAGAAAAAGCCACACTTACCCTACGCATTTAGACCATCTCCACCCTGTGCTTCTGCCTACACTCTATTGAGTCAAAAAAATATAACAGTCCTTAAATATATGTCACTTAACACCAGTGGAGGTGGCATCACTTCCAGTTAAAATAAATGCTAGAACAAGGGATACAACCTAATACTTCTAGGGTAACCTGCATGAGATACCTTCTTTAATGGCTACTTCATATTCAGACTGTTGTTGCACTAATTGTTCCACTGTGATAGAACTGTTACTATACTAAAAACAAAACAAACAAAAAAAAATAATTATATTGCTTGACTAACAATGCAGGGGGTTTACTGACAATGGCATGCTGAAGACTATCTCTCCGACATACCAAACTACAAAGCCAGCGAAAAAGATGCCACCAATCTTGTATTAAATAGTTTATTCACACTGAATATCACTCTAGCGCCTCTGCACAGCTTGCCACCAATCTTGTATTAAATAGTTTATTCACACTGAATAACACTCTAGCGCCTCGGCACAGCCTTCCTGGGTAACTCCAGGAAGGCTGTGGCGAGTTCTAGAGTGTTATTCAGTGTGAATAAACTATTTAATACAAGATTGGTGGCATCTTTTTCTCTGGCTTTGTAGTTTAGTGTGCTTTAACACTTGCTTGGTGTTTTTTTATACCTCTCCGACATACATGCATCAGCCTAGATGATTCTTTTCTTACGAAAAAGTGGCCATTCTAATCTAGTTTGCATTTAGTGTTCATTTGATTTACTTATTTTGCTTTTGTTTACTGGGTAGGTGGGCTACTGCATTTTCCCTTTTTGATTACAGCCTATGAGCTACTATATATAAGCTATGCATTTATAAGAATTGCTTTCTACACATAGGTTGCAAACATAAAACTTGGATCACACTTTATTGTACACATTCTTTATTACTGTTCAAAGGATAGCACACAGACTATGCTATAAGAATTTTCCGACACGGTACAGCTGTATCATACTATGCATTCCACAGTAAATGTAGATAATGATTTATGAGTTTGTACTGTATTTGTACATGGCAGAAGTACTACATTATATGCTTGTGTATGTTCAGTTTTTGATCCCCTACTTTGTGCATAGATGTTTTTGTTAAGCAGGCTTAGCTCTATGTTACTTACATAAACTTGTATGCTCTGGTGGGGAAGCTGTGACATGTTAATACTGACTACTGAATGACTTTTTTTATTTCATACAGCACCTGAATTCATCCTGGCTGAGCAGACAGCAGGAGAGAGAATTACTGAAAGTGCTACTTTCTGCCGAGGACATTGATTTGTTAGATAGGAGGTTCCCTATGCATGATGCCGTGTACAGAAACATTATTTTGTTCTTACCTCCTTAGTGCTGCTGTATTATTTGTATGAATGAAGTTGTGTTGTGTAAAAGGATTTTCACTTTGAATACAAGTGGGATACAGTAGTCACTGCCATAAGGTTGAGGAAAGCTGGCATATTAGCCATTCGTTATAAAGGTTTGTGGAAAGGTGCCATGGTAACCAGTCAGTACAGAAGTTTGTGAAAAGCTATGCTGGTAAACAGTCTGCATTACTAACAGGAATGGTCAATAGTTTATTATTTTATTTATTTTTTTACAGTTGGTTGGTATAATGACATTAATCCATCTAAGAGCTCTGTTGAAGAACTGGGAATCAATGTAATGCTTTGGAATGTTTTCCAACTAGTTACATTTTTATGCATCTTCCATATTTTCTAACCATAAGTAATTCACACACTCCTCTACACAAGTTGCCAGTTGTTGGTACAGTCACCAAATCACTAAAATGTTATACGATTATGTAACAATCTTGCAAACACACACAGAAACACACACACACATATATATATATATATATATATATATATATATATATATATATACAGAGCCAGATCATGGTCAAATGGAGCTCTAGGCAGGGTAATGGAGCAGGGAGTCAACTCTGCAGCCATTCCAGTGTCACACTACTCCCCCCCCCCCCCCAGTCATCATAAACACTCTTGAACCTGTCCATTTGCACACTGTTATCTTCTTTTCTTTTACAGTGATTTCAGAGGTTTGGATTTTACTTTAACCTTTTATTTCAAATATCATAGCTCAATCACTGATGTCCATTTGCTAAACAAAACACTCTCACACTGAAGAGAGACTTAACATAAGCAACAGTAAACTTCTCCTCCCTTGTAATTCATATTCATTAAAAATCCATTAGGCCAGTGGCAGATTAAATGAAACCTGGGACCTGTTCTGTTTTCAAACCATGTGCCTCCCATGCACATTTTTCAGACTACTCATAAATGCATGTGTTCTTTGAATCACCTGACTGCTTTACATTATATTTCTAGTTTAATACAGCAACATTTGTTAGACTGTTTTAAATGTGTAATTTTGAACATTTTTCCAGTAAGCAGTGAATCAAAATGTATGCAACAATAATGACAAAAGTACCCATTTTAGAATATTTCAACGATAAAAGATTCTGAAACTGCTGTCATTATAATCCACCAATATCGATACTCGACAGTTACGGCCACTTTATTGACTATATCTATATATCATGTCTGATTATGATAAAAAAAGGACACAGCAAAGTATTCTAATTTTCTTTTCACAAATGTATGCCAGTCCTGCAAAGACAGACTACTGACTTTTTATCTTTATCAGGACAGTCATTTTTATCCAGAGACATTCCTCAAATCTAGCAGCAGTTATATTGTTGACTGCATTCTACTCAGACGTCCATTTCACAAAAAAATAACAATAATAATGATCAAAGTCACATTTCAAATTTGCTTCACACAAGCACAATAGCCAAAGTATTCCAATTTAATTCTCACACTCGCAGGCACACACACACACACACACACACGTGAATACAAGCACACTAGTCCTGCAAAGCCAGATTCAAGACCGCTTAAAATGACCAGATGATAAGAACAAAATGTACTTTCATCCACAGACATCCCACCAAGCAGCAGTTATAGCCACTTTTATGACTGTGCACACCCCTTATTGTTATGAAGAAAAAATTACATGTTCTTTCTTGGTAGCTTCAGATAAACTACACAAAATTATATAACCATCACTAGCATCAGTCCATAAGAGCCAGCTATGTATAGCACAGTTTAAACTGAATGCAAAAGAATTTTTAACCACTCGATAACATATATTAAGTCAATATGCCCAATCTCTGCACAATTAAAAGTTAACTGAATAATTTCACATTAAAAACAACTATTATTAATACAGAGGCTGCTGCTGGCAAACAAATTTGCATTTCAGTGCTTCATCCATAAATGCAGTGCCTACTGCCTTGAAGAATAAATTGCCTAAGTTAAATTAAAAATTATTAATTGGTGATATTATCATATCATTTCCTGAACTAGATCAGATATTCATCAGAGAATGGCTGTCAAACAATGACGGTAGATGCATAGTTACTAGGCACGTATTCCTGGAGACCATTAAGGAGCACAGTTCAGACTCTGAGTTGTTCCAAAGCACTGTCTGGTGAAGTGACTTGCTCAATGTTACATTGATAAACAAAGGTGGAAAGACTCAAACGCTACATCTTTGTCGGAGGAAGCAGCTCTTTAACAAGCCATCGATTTTGCCCTTTGTGCTAGTTGCCAGAGAAACAGTTTTTAAATAAATGCTGAAATCCTTTACAATCTGATCTTGTCGAGAATATTATATCACAGTAATATGAAACAATGATTACATAATGGATGCTGAAGGGCAGACTGTTCTGATCATCACTCCAGATAATGCAAACTATATAACTTGACAAATATCAACCCCTTTTGCAATTGTTGGAAGCTATAAAGATGGTACTAGATAATGTATTACTAAAATATAACATGCTTAGACTGATAAAATGAAACACATATAGACTGTAATATACAGTCCAAGTGCATTAATGAATTAATTCATCAGTTAGTGCAATGGATGAAGCAAAACAATTACAGGCAAATAAATATCGCAGTAGCTTTTGTTTAACAACCCACAACTTGTAGGCCACAAGTCATACAAAAATTATTACTGTACACAAATTTGGGGTGGGCTTACATACTTGCATGACATCTCCATCTCATTTTTCATCTCACTATGTCCTCTCTGTCGCTGTGAATAACTACCCCATCTGATATCACTCAGTACAGGTATGACCTACTTGAATGGTTAATAATGCTGCATTATTGTAGCATACACCTCCAGAGTCAGCACAGCTGGATCGTATACAAATGGCGCCCTATACAAGGTAACACATCATGCCCCTGTCAGCCATACCAATTATCTCGTTACTTGGCTGCCTCTCCTCCAGTCAACATAAACACTGTTCAAACCTGTCAGTGTACATACTATAGTCTTCTTTACTTTTACAATCACAGAGACTTGGATTTAATTTAACAGTTGTATTTCAATTTTTATAGAAATGACATTGTCAGCTGTTTTCTAAACAAAACATTAAAAACAGACTTAACATGAGAAACAGGCAAATTCTCTTCCTGTGAAACTCACATTTACTGAAAATGCATATGGCAACCCATTAAACTACAAGACGTGCTGAGATTCATCCTGAAAATAGCATATAATAAAGTATTAAACAGCAGATATGAGATGGGTGCAGGAATTCAACAGACCTTTGTGTAAAGCATTTACTAACAACCTGGGAGACCTCACTGGACACAAGTGTTCCTTTTCAGGAGCAGCCCAGTAATACTGTCTGGTAAAATAACTTGGCATACTCGCACAGAACAGCAAGCGAGGGAATCAAACCATGTACTATAGGAAGCACTTCTTCAACATTCATTGCCTTACTCATCTACTCTAAGTGCTAGACAAACTGTTGTAGCACAAACTAAACAGCTACGTCCTGACATTGACAGATTGTAATTCTCAGTGGTTTATAAAAAGAAGAAAAAAAGCAAAGAGTTAGAGATGGTGTGGCAGTTGGTATGGTGGACTAAGGTTCTTTCCTCCTACACTTAAGGTTCACGGTTTCATTCTGAGCAAGTCATTTAAACTATACACACACACACACACACACACACACACACACACACACACACACACACACACACTTCCTTCTCTTGTAAGGTACTTACACTCAGTTGCATGACATCTTCAAAAATTTTTTGCTCACACTTGATTTCAGTGAGAAATGCTGTAAAACATCCTCGGATTCTTCACTTGTAAGTTCATGAATTTCATTAAAATTCACACGGGTTAAGAAAGATCTAAAACCTCCCAGACTTTATCTCTAAGGGAACTTACGTACACATGGTTTTTTGCAGCAAAAAAGGAACTCTGGAATATGCTTGCTAAGGTGTATGTAGGCAAATCTTCAATTGCTGCAAAATGGAATGATCATTTTTAAGTTGCAGATAACTTTTTTTTTTACTTTTATTTTTTTTAGCCAGCTAGCCATCCTCTCCAGCCAGCAGGCCACAGGCAGCTGCCTAGGTTACCTTGTGCTAGATCCAGCTCTGCATATGTACCCTCTGTGAGGAGTCTGCATGTCCACCCTGAGTTTGTGTGGGTTTCCTCCAGGTGCTCCAGTTTCCTCGCACATTCCAAAGACATGCGTCAGGTGGATTCGACACACTAAATTAGCCACAGGTGTAAGTGTGCATGTGAGTGTGTGGTGCGGTAGAACTACTGAGCAGGGCTAGCCACCCAACAGTACAAACCTTGGCTGTAGATGATTGTCACTACTGAAGTGACACCCTAACCCCATATGCAAAAATAGGAAAAAGGGGTTATGGGTGGGTTGATCGATATATATATATATATATATATATATATATGGGTCTACTTTGATTCACTGAAAACTCATTTCACTGAATTTCAATTCACCCTCAAAAAATTGCTGAAAGCTCAAATCACTGAAAACTCATTTCACTAAAATTAAGCACTGTTGGGCAAATACATTGTACATGCCCTTTTCCCCACTGTAGTGTGATCATGGAGTTAGTATATATAGTTGGGAGGTGGGGGGCACAGCCCCCCACATTTGGGGGTGTAGGGGCATAGCCCTCCCCCACTTAGCTTTTATATTTATGAATCTCATTTCACTGAAAGCTAACAATATAAAACCAAAAGTAGGTGGGCAGGCAGCAGACAACTGCGTAAATGTCAGGAAAATCCTACTAGGACAGCTGAACTTTATCTGGGGTTAATCAGAGTCTCTTTAATTGATGGCAGGTGTGTACCCAAGAAGAAAATGTTGTAATTAAATCAAAAGGTGATTCAACAAAATATTAGTTTAAGGGTGTGCACACTTAAGTAACCAGCTTATTGTACATTTTTTATTTTTTATATTTGCTATATTTTCCCCTCAACAGATTTGTTTTTCAATTGAATTGTACAGGTTGTAGGTCACATTAAAGTTGCGAAAAGTTTTGAAATTATTTATTGTGGTCTCATTTTTTATATCACATAAACCTGGCATTTTAACAGGGGTGCGTACACTTTTTATATCCATTGTATACACATATACACACATACGTTTGACTGACTAACAATGCAGGAGTTATACTTTTAGGTCTTAATTCACCTGCCTAAAGTACGTAGTGGAAAACTGATTATGTTCATTCAGCTCAAGGACCTGTAGAATCAAACCTTGCTTATCATATATGTTGAAAATACTGCACTGTAGGAAACCTTTTATCACAACCGACTAACACAGCAGTAGTAAATGAAAGGCTATGTTACATACACAGAGGGATTTGCTTAGCACTTACCTATGAACTTATAATATTATATATATATATATATATATATATATATATATATATATATATATAAACATACACACACACACACACGGATCCCCTTCAGAAGTTTGAAGTTTCAAAACTTCAAATGGCCAAGACCATAAGATCAAAGGTTTGAATCTTTGAACGTTTTAAATGGAGATCCCCATACAGCGCTGAATGGGATATTTACCATTTTCCATACTGTAGTGCAATCTCAGAGTTGGTATATTTAATTTGCAAGGTCTGTGGGGGGTGCAGGGGAGCTTGCCTCTTGCAAAAATGTAAAAATAAATAATTTTTGTTTTTATTTCTTTTTTAATTTTGTTTTCAAAGTTTCAAAAATTTGATCTTTTGTTCTCAGCCATTTGAAGTTTTGAAACTGAGTTTTAGAAGTAGATCCATATCTATCTATCTATCTATATATATATATATATATATATATATATATATATATATATATATATATATATATATATATGAGTCTACTTTTAAAGCACGAAGTTTCAAAACTTCAAATTTCTTATGGTCAGGACTATAAAATCAAAGTTTTAAAACTTCGAACAGTAAATGGAGATCGCTGCACAGCGACAAACTGAAAATTTACAGTTTTCCTTACTGTGGTGCAATCTCGGAGTTGGTATATTTAATTAGCAGGAGGTGGGGGGCTGCAGAAAGTAAAAAATATATATATTTTTTTTTCGAAGTTTCAAAACTTCAGTCAGCATTTTTTTTTATGTCTTTTCCATTTTCTAATAAGTAAATCACATTTCTACGTATGTTGTCACTTTATGACACAGTCATCAAGACATTAAGGTTTTAAAATAATATTTAACAGTGTCTTGCACAAGCACACACACACACACACACACACACACGTTTTATATATATATATATATATATATATATATATATATAGAGAGAGAGAGAGATACACACACACACACATTTGTGTGTGTATATATTTATTTTGGTGTATGTTGCTTCATCGAAAAAAGCAAAACACTAACCCACAACTCATCAAGTAAAAATGCACAAAAAGCAACCTATCAAAAAATAATACTAATCATGATAATAATCTAAAATCCATTTCTTATTATAGGGAGACAAGCTTTCTTGCACCCTGCACACCCCCCCCTGCTAAATATATATACACATACTTGGAGATCCCTGTATACTGGGGAAAAGGGGAAATTCCCCACTGAAGCGCTGCTATGTAGATTGCGGTACAGTGGGATTGGGAAATTTACCCTTTCCCCTACTACAGTGAAATCTTGCAGTTGGTATATATAATTTGCAGGGGGTCTGGTGGGAGCAGCCCACCACATGGGGAGTGCAGGGGGGATTGCACCCCTGAAAAAAATGTATTTTTTTTTAACTTAGAGGTTTCAGAAATTTGATCACATGCTATATAGAAACAGAAAATATTTGAATATTGTTGCATAGTCTGATGTGGTAAACAAGCCACCAAGGATTTTTATTTGTATAGGTTACTCATTTGTTAATTTTTTTTTCTGGGGCAACCTGAGTGCACTGTATCTGGTTTAGTGATACGCTCTTAGTCACAAAGTAGACAAATGGAAGTTGTGAGAATCAAGCCATGGACAGCACAAGGAGGCTCGTTAGCAGCTGACAGCATTAATCTTCTACTTTAAGTTCCAGACCCAAACCCAGAAGGTTTGTAGAAACAATGTACCAGAGATATCAAGAAGCACTTGTGCATCCTGCAGCATCTGTAAATGTTACAGATGATATTAAGTTAATAGAGGTAACAGGCAAACAGGAAAATGAAGAAACATCCTGGATCACATACAGGGAAGGTTGAGATAACTTGTGTGAATTACTAATAGACTTTTGAATAAGGGTAAAAAAATGAATATTAAATTTTAGAAGAAACGTGTCAACTCTACAGCATAGATGGAAGGAGGTCTTTGCATGACCCAGGTGACTGGGATTCAACACTATAGGAGCTGATGAGGGAAGGCAGAGGAATGAATAGGCTGTGCCAGCTGTGAGGGTTGCATATCAGGTAGATATGAAGCTGTTGTTTTGCTAGTGTACTATACCCCAGAGAACACACCAGCTTGTAGAGTGGGGGGGGGGTAGGACCAACAAGAATGCAATGTGCTACCACTAGCATTGACTAGTGTTATCCCATTGTATACCTTCGGAAAGTGGGACCACAGACAGGTATGTCATCACAAGTCTGGATGCCCAGGGAAAATCTGGAACCAGCATATGGAGTAGAGTAAAATCCAGCAGTCTGCAGAATGATGGTCTCTCCTTGACTAAACCAACCCTCATCCTTGTTGGCTGAAGGGTAATGAATGGGAAAGTGGGTGACAAAAAAAAGAAAATGATAGAAGGCCCTTGTGAGAGGCAGAGGAAGAAATGGGATGAAATCATAGTGTCAACATGAGCATGTCACATGTCAAGTGAAACAACATTACCTTAGAAAAACTTGCAGTAGAATCATTTTCAGTACTCACCATAGGGTATACCCAGTATAATATGTTAATACCTGCTCATGAAAGATAATTTATAGTTCTCATAGCTAAAATGGGAATGAAGAAACAGAATATTTAATTAAGCAATTACCATTTGCAAACATGATTACCATATCATATGATTCACAAGAAATGCCCAGTCGAGAACAATGAATTTCAGTGATACGAGGAAATGCATTAGTAATAGATGCCATGTTTACTGAAAGAAATAGTGGAGAAACAATAGGAAGAAGCACAGCTATCATCCCAGACAGATACCAGAGCACTATTCAGAGCCAGACAACAACAGAAAATGAATAAACAAAGACGAAAGAAAGGTGGAGACTAACCTGAAGAGGAAGGCAATCTGCAAATAAACAGAAATGTCAAATAATCAAAATGGCAACGCATACCATCTAAAGCAATGGGAAGGAGAAGCACCTGGAACCAGAAAACATTTCAATCTGGAAAGAAGAACTTCCTGTTATGAAGGCAAATAATAGTTCTAAGAAGGAAAGCAAAAGAGTCGCAGTGGCACTGAGGTTTGAAAAGGGAAATGTTTAAATAATGAAACAGGAAAGAGAAATAATGAAAAGTTACTTTTTTTTTTTTTTACTAAAGATGATGAATCTGTGATATGCAGAGTAATTAGATGAAAATGTCCTGTAAAGTAAAGTTATTTTTGACCCTTTTCTTTGAAGAAAGCCTCCTTTTTAAAATAGCAAGTAGATAAACAAGAACAAGCAATGACATTCTTCTGCGAATTTTGGGGGTAAAAAAACTAAGTAAAGACTTAATGAAACAACTTACGATGTTATACAGCAAATCCCACAGTAAGGTGGAGTGATTCCCTTCATAATGCAGAAGACAGACGTGACTGCACTTCATAAGAGATGAAACAAGTGTCTATAAACTATCTACTGGTTATACACACATACCTCTCAACTGTTCAGATTTTCACAGATTGTCCAGATTTTTTGCCTCATATTTTTGGACTATTCCTCATAAAATTTATAGTTTTCTAGCAAATCATTTTAGGCCTGAAATATTGACAGACATTTGACTTTCAGACTTCATATTATTCAGAAAATGCATGGCAATGCAAAACATATTACAGCAATTTTCTGTTTATAATTACAATATTTAAAATTTGTCCGTATTTTTATTACAATATTTAAAATGTGTCCATATTTTTATTTCTCTTTACCTGCATTATTTTTGGCTTTGTCCAGATTTCTTGTTGTAAAAGGTTGAAAGGTATGATAATATGTATGTACTCGAAGGCAACACATATCAAACACCTAATGCAACTGAAATGGAAGGTCCAATGTGTTACGGATTCACAGCAGGTACCACCATCTATTAAAACAAATCTTTCTTTAGGTGAGAAAGAACAGTATTCTAGGGTTAGTCAGTGAATGTGACCATTCTATTTGTTAGCAAACCATTTCTTAAAAATGCTACAGACCTGGCAGGTGAGAATGGGCATGCGCATTTTATAAGAAGGATGGATCAGTGCTGCCCTCCTACTGCCATATTCCCACAGAGAAAGGGCAGCAATGCAAATGCACAGAGTGGCGGCAAGTATTAGGCAAACAAAGCATGGGTGTGAGTAAGCATGTTCTCACAAGGGAAGGTACTGAGAGTCTCTGTGATGATGTGGCTTAAATGTCCTGCCCCCACCCATGGGTGAGATTAGGGCCATTACAAATGTCCTCATTGTCGAGAAGCAGGTAAGGGTACAAAACATCCTCATGTCTGCCTTAATGATGGCTTTGTCTAGACAGATCTCAGCATGAGATGACAAAATAGCTAGTGTTGGGAAAAGAATGATCAAGTCCAGCTGTAGGTAGTTTTGATGTTAAGCAGGCATGGGGCAAAAAAGCATATAGAAAAAAAGAAATATATAAAACGGCAGCATGTGATGAAATAGGTTCATAGGTTCATACTAGGCTATCTGCCCTAGGGCATTTATAAGCCTAGCCAGAGCGTGTTTGGCTTTCGCCACCCATTTTAAATTAATTTTGCTATGCCCTTTTTCAAGGTTAGTATACTGTGCCTCTGTCTAACAGTGACACAGAAGTGATACCCGGGGTAAACCTGCGATCTCCCATCCACTCATCAAGATTCCTCTTGAAGAGAGTCAATGAGGGACTCTGCCTAACCTGGACTGGGATTTTATTCCAGAGTGAAGGGAGCCTCTGGGTTATGAATCTGTCCCTCCAGCATGAGCTATTTATTTCAGTGCTGAGGTTCAAGTCTCTCTCGAGCGCGTAGCTCAATGGGATTTGGATTTTCTGAGGTGCAGCATGTCCATTAATTCCGGGTTGGACATGGCTTTATACGTCAGGCACAGATCGCCTCTGAGCAGGCAGTATGCCACTGAGTAGAGCTGGAGTTTCTTTACCGGGCAGCATATGGCATCTGTTTGAGCCCTTTGATCCTCTTGGTGAGGTACTTTTGGGGTCTTTCCAGTTGCTGCAGGTGTCTGGTAAGGTACATCCCAAAAGGGGCATTGTACTCAATTATGGGCCTGATGAGGGATGAGTAAAGAGGCACGATGACCTCCCCTGATCTAGATGTGAATCCCTTCATGATTAGGTGGGCTATATAAAATGTTTTTCTAACCACTTTGGCCATGTGGTTGTCAAATGAGAGATTGCTATCAACTTGGGTCCCCAGGTCCCTAATTACTTCTTCTGTACTTAATGGATTACCACCTATGTGGTAATTTGTGGGCACTTTGTTTTTGCCAAAGGGGATGACTATACACTTTTTGGCGTTTAGCTTGAGGCCATGGCTCTGGCACCAGTTGCTGTTTCTATGAGGCCCTTTTGGAGGATGCTTGTGTCGGCTGGAGAGTCTATTATGGTGCCCAGTTTGCAGTCATCTGCGAACTTGGTCAGCCACAGTCCTTCCGTGTTGGCCTGTACCTCCGAGAAATATATACCGAACAAGAGAGGTCCCAGGACTGAGCCTTGTGGGACACCACGTGTAACTGGTTTGGAGTCTGACATGGCTCCAGCAATTCTAACCATGTGGGTTCTTTGCTTGAGCCAGTTTGCAACCCATCTAGTGACATAGGGGTTTATATTTAAGCTGGTGAGCTTATCTATAATGTCCGAGTGGGGTATTGTATTGAAGGCTTTTGCGAGGTCCAGGTAGGCTGTGTGGACCACCTTCCCCTCGTCAATGGCCTTGGTGACTGTTTCAAAGAAATTGACCAGGTTTAAGAGGCAGGATCTGCCCTTAACAAAGCCAAACTGGGTAGGATCCAGTGTCTGTAGGTCCCCAATATCTTTATTTATGAGGTCCATGATGATCCTTTCCATAGCTTTGCATTCCCACCCAGCTTCATCACATGGCTGTTTTTACACTGCCTACATCCAGGAATGATTAATGTCTCAGAAGTTGGATGAGCCCACCCAGGAGGGAAGAGATAAAGGAGATGGCATAGCTTGGAAAACATGGCTGTCCGCATATACACCCGCAGGGAAGGGTGGAGCCTCACTGCAGGACAACCATTTTGGTACTAAGCTCCTGGTAAATGTGGCTCAAGGGTATAAGCTCACCATGGAGTACACAAGCACTTTAGTAGGGAACCGAGGGTATCTGTGTACTAGCACTAGTCTAAGTCAAAGATTGTAGACACTGCGCAATATTTCCTGACAGTGAACTAGGCAGGGGAATTTCTGTCATATGTTAGTCATAAGCCTTACTTTTGAGACTGTCTCTCTCTGGGTGTCCCAGGATATGCTGGTTGTGAGAAAGGAATGGTGGTGGTGGTGGGGGGGGGGGGGGCAAAACAAAAAAAGAAAAACATTTCCTTTTGCTCTGATCATCAGCTGAAGGGAAAGGGAGGAAAACTACAATGATACGCTGTTATTCAGTAAAAATATGCATCCATCCCACTTACCTACTCTAGGATGTATTTACTGTAAACCTTTATTTTACATAAACTCACATTTTAAAGCATGATGCCAACCATTTCAGCAAGCACCTTTGTGTACTTCACTTTGTTAAGCTTTTAGTAAAGTTTGCCTAATACAAATGGGGAAGGGATGGACACTACAACATATTTTCTTATAAGGCACCACTTATGTATTTTTCAAATGGTATAGAAAGCAATGTGCGATATTAAGTGACCCGATATTGGTGTCAGAGGTTGCCAGTGATAATGCTTAACAAAATGAATTAGAAAAACTACCACATGCCAGAACAGTTAGCACAATTTGATCATTTTTGGTGGTACAAACTTTGTGGATAAATCTGATTAAGTTTTTCTTTACATGCAAGACATTTTTAATTAACTATATCAAATAATGTCTAGTTTAATGCAGCTACTTTGGAAATATAAATCAAATTTACTTTTCTGGAAGGCGGTTTTAAAATAATATCAGATCTGGTTTGCAAGTTGGAATTAAGATTATGCCGCAATTCATATATATTTTTTAATAATTGCAAGCAAACATGTCCTAAAATACCCAACCCTACAGTAACTGTTTTTTTTTTCTGTATTTTCTTTTTAATCATTTCTGGTTCATATTCATTCATGACTTAATGACGTTAACATGAAAGGAAAATGGAATGTAAACGGGTGCAGAAAAGAAGTGACACCAGGTGTTCCTAGACTAGATTTTTTTTATAATGGAGGTTAATAATAATCCATTCTTTCCATTCACTGTATTTTTAACATCCTGTGAGTTATGATGTTATTAACCTCAAACTACCATCCTGTCATCACAAGCTGTTTACTAGTTGAATATAATCTTTGCATGACGTGCAGAGTTTCCTAGCACAGTAACAAGAACAAACAAAAACAATGTTGTTAAAGAAAATAATCTAATCTGCAGATAATTTGTTAACCCTTATAAACTGAATGATGTTTTAAAGAATGTTTTAGACTATCGTATTTAGCAAATGTATTGATTATTTCCTTTCCTAATAAAGGCTGGTTCATCCCTCAGAACAAAACCCTTGGCATCTTTGAAGGCTGAATTATTACATCAGCTGAAATAAACCATAATTTCCCAGGAGTTTGCTAAATGGTCATGATGTAACCTCTTGTACATGGGGTTCCTTTTAAAGCAGCATCTGTGGGATTGCTTCAGTCTGTGCCAGTGTGGGAAAATGTCAGAATCCTCACAGGACTATAGAAGGGTTTGTCTAGCTGCAAAATTGAATATAGTCACAGATATACAAATGATAAATGTGTAACATACAGTTAGCTGTCATGGAGCGGGGGGAGTGAAGTGAACTGCCAACCCTTGTAACGTAATCAGAGTGACTGTGTTTAATAATGTATGTAATATTTCACAAAACTGCAATAATCAGGAAGCTGTTATCCTGTGTAACAAACAATGGCAGATTCCCAATTATCCTTGGCATTTCTCTCTACAGTTTGTAAATGCTGCCCCACTTTTTTGAGTTGTATGTACTATCCCTATTTTGGGATAACAAGAAATACTTAGAATACAAAACAAACTTGCTGAATAAACAGTACCATTCTTTAGGCACAGCTTTTATAATTTTTCAGCTGCCTTTCACAGTTCTCATAATGACATCAGAATCAATAGAATGTGTTTTGCTGTAAACGGATTTAAGGCTTAGCCTTAACTACTCTACAGTAAAACATTATTTTTGTTTTACATCTATCTCTTCAAGCGCAACCTTGATGAGAGGATGAAAAACCACAAATTTGTCCCAGGGGTTCCACCTGTGTCCCTCACTGACGGGGGCGACAGGTGGTGACTGAGGTTTCTTTTTTGGAGACAGACTCTTGGCTAGGCTTGTAAGGGCCCCAAAGCCATTAGCCTAGTAACTTCTTATGATCCTATGATCTGGCGCTATATCACTGTGTTAAAATCTCTTTGCCTTAAATGCCGAACATTGTTTACATAGCAGCATGTGTCTTGTGCATTTAAAACACAAGTAATTTGAGATATGAGAGCTGAACAAATGTCTTAAATATACAACACTCTATTTGGTATATAGTCATGCTTTTAAATTCCATGTTCCTGAAAAGGTATACACATTCAAGACAAGTAGGGATGCTGCTACTTCATAGAGCACAGAGAATGCTATTGACTAACTGTTTCAATGACACAGAAACCATCTATTTAATTAAGGTGGCATATGTAACTCCATTACTTAAAAATGTAAAATGAGAAATTTAACTTATGCAAGCATGATTTACTTCTTAAGCTGAACTGGCATGTGTCCATTATAATAGTACCCATTTGGACATGCAATCACTTTTCAGGGGTGACTCAGGAACAACGTCTGCATAAGTGACTTGGTTAAAGCCACAGAGTAGGCAAAATTAGGACTTAGGGACTCAAACTTTGGACCACAGGAACTACAGCTCACAACCTTAACCCCCTATGCCAACTACCAGGTAAGGTCACCCATATCATTGCTTATTAGTTCAGCTAAAGTACATTCCATAGCTTTGTAACTAATGCTTGGGAGGGTTTATAGGCCTAAAATTATTGGTGTCAGTACAGGGTACACTTTCTTCTATACACCTTAGGGATACAACTAGTGGAGAGATTCAGGCAGAAGAGATGACAGAGGTAATGCTACATGGGGCCTAGCACTTCTTAGTAGGCATCAAGGAATACTGTAAGAACCAATAGAACTGTTATGTTTAATTCTGGAAAAGTGTCAAAAGAACTTTGTCCAGTGTGATTTCAGGAGTTCAGCGAGGGGGACAGGGTAGGGCGGAGGGTGGGGGTAAGTCTGAAAGATAATTTCCCAATGAAAATATTAGCAATGCCCTTGGAGTTAGAGAAAAGTATCATTAGATAAAAGTTTAGTACAGAATTGTTGGCTACTTCAAAGCTAAACAATATAACTGTAGAAGGCCTCCCAGTTGCTTTTAACTTAGCTGCACTTCTAAGATTATAATTGGTCCTGCACTGAAGTTTGAGGGACTTGATGCCTATCTTTAAATCCTTTTTATAATGATGAATTGGCAATCTTTATACATGGCCAGACACCATTTATTTTTCCTTAACGTGTTTGTTGACGTGGCAGTTCCATCACATGGGTCTAGTTTCAGATTGACATTATTCTTACATTTAACTGGTAAAAAACATCGCAATACATCTAACCAGGAGGGAGTAAAATTCAACGTGGCGCCATCCCTAGGTACGAAATGTATTGGGAGTTCATAGGTTCATAGGTTCATAGGTTCATACTAGGCTATCTGCCCAAGGGCATTTATAAGCCAGCCTAGCCCATAGTTATTTGGCTTTCGCCACCCCTTTAGTTTGAATAAAACTATGCCTATTATTTTGCTGTGCCTCTGTCAAGCAGTGACACTGAAGTAATCCCTGGGGTATATCTGCGATCCCCCATCCATTGGTCAAGTTGTACCATTTGTGATTGTCTTGAATATTGTGTGGGCAGATACCTCATATACAACATTTTGATTTACTACTTAACTTAAATGGTAAACTTTATTAGTTAATTTAAATAATAAAATTAGTACTGGAAGAAAATATAGTCCAATCTACGTGCACATGAAGATAGTATTGTACTGAATTTTGAGGAGACTTTAAAGCTGGAACAGTGCAGCCCTCTAAATGGTGTAATGAATACTATTCATGGGTTCACTGTTTATCTATACTGTATTGTCAGGTAAAACATATTATACTTAATAGTCTGACTATTTGAATCTTCTAATAGTATCTTCTGAAAAGGATCGAATCCTAAAAGATGGTGAGGCTCAGAATAGACAGAAGCCTAAAGATCAATGCTTCATCATATGCATGCGTTGTTAAAAGTTAATCCAGAGCCATAGCTGACTCCTGTATCACCCACTGCCAGTGCCCAAAATAGTGCACCATCCCATAAGCTCGAGAAAGGAACAAAAAAAATTAAAAAGTCCTCAACTTTTACTGTAGAAAGTCAACTGGTGCAGCAGCAAAATCTCATGCCCCCCACCCCCACCCCAGCTGTAACAGAAGAGCAAAAAAGGACTTTGGCTTACACTGTAAAAAGCTGTTTATTACAGATTGATATCTCCCTCTGCTCCTGAAGTGCCTTTCTGTACCAGCATTTCAGAACAGAAAAAAGGAAAGCAGAACTCCTGATTGTGCCCCTTAACACTGAGCTCACGGTGGCTGCCCCTTTTGTCCTACCCTTGAAGAGTCATCTCGTCCAAACACCTTTAATTTATACCCTATCAAAGCAAAAAGCACAAATTACTGTATACAGGGCTTTCTCATAACAGGATAACTTTGTTTTGACTTCTGCTGTACATATATTACAATGCTGTCCACAGGTAAACTTCATCATCTGATGCAGCAATCATGCTTCATACTTCTTTCAGAAAACTTTCATTGTAATAACTGGCATAAAGTTTTCAGCTGTCACAAAATAGTGCACTTTTTTCTATAAACAAAGAAAAAAAGGTGATTGTCCTTGTATGTTTTATTAGCATATTTACAGATTTGCTTTTTTATTATACTCACTTTTATATATATTTAATTTTTCTCGCTAAATCTTTTATTAATAAGAATTGAGAATACAAACATAAAATAATGTAGTGTACAGTGTGACAAACTGTTGGTAAATGGAGCCACTTTCACAGAACCAGGAGATGTAGCGAATCTTGTCTGACAAATTCAGTTCTAACTTTATCCCCCACACCCAGCCACCTCCCCCAGGAAAAACAACCCTAACATAACTCCTCCAACTGTTAGTATGGAGCAGGTCTTATATGTGCTGTCTACGGCCAAGAATGCAGCTTCATTGGGCTATGATAATATCCAAGGATTCATCCTAAATAGACTCAGTATGACCTATCACTCACTGGAGTCTCTATTCAACCACAATCTCCATACAGGCTTCAGGACACATGAATGGAAGACTACAACACTCATCCATTTGCACAAGGATGAACTATCAATGGATTCCAGAAACTGCTGACCCATTAGTATGACTAGTCTCATTTGCAAAACAATGGAAATGATTAAGAATGGCATAAGAAGCCTTCATCCACTGGACCCAATCCAGTTTGGCTTCATCAAAGGCAGGTCATGACTACTGACTCATGACTACTGAACCTGGAGGACTTCTTTGAGAAGGTCATCAAGGCAATGGAGGAGGGCAAAATGGTGCATACTACCTACCTTGACCTAGATAATGCATTTGATACAATGCCCCAGTCTCTGAATTAGGTGTAAACCCCCATGTAACTTACTGGATAGCCATTTGGCTCACAGATTGGACTCTGGAATTCAGAATTGGAGAGGTCACCTCCACAAAGAGGCCAGTCAATAGTGGAGCCCTCCAGGGCTTTGTGCTGTGTCCGCTTCTCTTTGGCATCTATTTTTCAGAAGTCAAGGCCATTGTCAAGGGCCGCTGACTTACCAAGTTTGCAGATGATTGAGAGCTAGGAGCAATCACAGAACCCCCCCCCCCCCATACATTAACATCTTACAGGAAGATCTGACCCAGAAAAATGACTGATGCCAAAGCTAAAGCTTAAAACTCAATGCAAAGAAATGCAGAATGGTACCTTTTGGGAAGCCGGCACCATAGAGAAACTACCACATTGATAAAACACCCCTAAAAGTAGACAAAGTATAATGCTCCCTTTGGTATGTACCAGACTAGGCACATGCAACAACTGGAGCATCCACAGAGGTTCCTCACAAAAAGAATACAGGATATAAACACAATGTCCTGTGCAGATTGCCTCAAAGCTCTTTCTCTATAGTATGTTTCCTGCAGACTGCTGAGAGACAAGTTATGCCTGGCATCCTTGGATCCTGCTCTGATAGACCTTTTGCATATCTGCAAAAGTAACAGCACTAGAACTACCAGATCTAAGGATTTAAACTTAGCTTGTGACTTAAATAAGACATGCTGGAGGGAGAGGTATGTATCTCAGAGAACCCCCATTCTCTGGAATAGTCTTCCCATCCATGTGAAGCAGAGTTCTTCTCCAGCCCTATTCAATTGCAACTTAGACCAGTTGTTGGGAAATCAGAAATTTACCCATGGCTTACACCTATGTCTGTGATGGATAGAAGTAATTGTTAAATCATGCCCTATAATATCCTCAAAGGCACAATAACTCACACTTGGGGTGCATGGCTAGGCTCATAATGACCCCAGTAGCCATTAGGCTAGAATACACCTATGAACATATGAACCTGAATAGCAAGAACCTCAGGTAAACTATCACATTAAAGTTATTAACATACCTTTTGGAACATTGGAAACACTGCAGAAAAAGAAATAAAATGAGGTTCAGAAGTCACATTTCATTCTTTAGACAGTAGACAAATATATCTCAAAAAACAGAAGCCATATTCATAACATACAAAATAAGCATTCTTCAGCTTATATAGCAATAAAACCAATTGGCTTAGTCGGTCTTTAGGAACAGTTTTCCAGCTATGAAAGATGATGGCAGCAACCTTAAGTGTAACATGATGGAGCCAAAGTCTGCCTCTGCAGTAGACAAGGTGAAGTGTTTTTATCGAGATCAAGTAATTAAAATTCCAAACTACCTCTAGAACAGTTTGTTCCTCAAGGTTAGTGTCCCTGCATCTACACCCTTTCCCAGATTAACTTAATTGATGGGAAATGTTACACCACACACAAAGAAGAGAGAGTGGGTTGTTTATACCTTAATATCTGTCTTCTAGTAAGACTCATTATTTGCCACACTGAGTGGAGGTAAAGTTCCACCTATGAATTAGCTAAAAGTAAGGTAAAGCAGTCCCAGGCATTGTCTTACATTACCTCCGGGTTTTTATTAGCACACTGTTAGCCCAGTTCCTCTGACTATGTCTGCTTAAGTCTTACCAGCACTGTAAAGGTTTACCAATGATCCTTTGATATAGGTCTGTAAACAGTCTCTTTAGGACCCCCAATTACTGAAACTCCTAATGATTAAAACAATAATGTTAGCAGTACTACCACAATGGACTTATTATGGAAGGAGTTCTTTGAATACATGCTTTATATGTGCAGACAATAGGGCTGAAGTCATAAAAAATCTATGCAAAATATATATTTTTTCCAAACAAATTGTTTATATTCACACACACACACGTGTGTGTGTGTGTGTGTGTGTGTGTGTGTGTGTGTGTGTGTGTGTGTGTGTGTGTGTGTTCGTGCGCAGTGCATGTGTTTCTCCCTTCTTGGCCACATACAGACCTCCAGCTTTTCTCCTGTCCTTCATGCCTACCCATTCTTCTCATTCCCCAGATTGCCCATCCTTCCACCTCTAGCATGACACTTAACCTGATGGGCCTCGACTCCATGGGGAGTTGACTTCAAAAGTAACTCAGCTATAGTCTCATTGGATAGGGGATCCATCGAGGATCTGCATGCATGAAGCTGGGGGCATCATTGTCATGGCAGATAGTCTTTAGCTGAGGAGTGTGGCTAATGCAATGATACCAAAGATGTTGTTCCCACCCTTTGTAAATCTGAGTAGACACAGGCATCAGGCTTCTCCCAGCCACCCCTGCAGGACAGGGAAACAACCTCACTGGCTGCTTCCCCCTTCCCCCTAGTTGGACCACTGCAGACAGACAGCCTCTGTATCATCTGGCTGTGCTTTTGTAGTTCATTTTTGCCAGTAAAGGGGTGATGAATCAATTAAGTATAGAGTCCCAGATGCTTTCTCACAAACCCACTCAGCTTAAAGTGGTCTTAGTTGTCAATAATCTAGTCCTGATCTTTCTCTTGCGTGAATATGGGTTGCATACCCTGTTTTGAAGATGTAAGACCTTGATTTAAATACAGAACCTGAATTATGAAGAGCTCAGGTATTAAGATACAGGAAGGGAAAGTGTAGTAGCTTGCAGCACATGACAAGGACACAGGTAAAAAAAATGTAAGAATGGAAATCTGGGACTTGTAAACCTCCTGCCTCAGTGACAAACATTCATTTCTCAGAGACGAGATATGGGGATAGAGCTGCAAATAAAACAGAAATCATTTTTTAAACAAACAGGAATAAAAGGAACTGTGCAGATGGAGCAAATGCCTGTCTAGAAATACGAAGTTACACAAGCAGAATGACTTGACTACAATCAGTTTTGCCAGAAATGAGAGGTGCAAATGTGGCCACTGTTTAAACAACAGTTTAATGCTAAGTAACATACGTTGCATATTTTTTTTTTAAGTATGAGTGTCATGTCACAGCATAAATGTACATTCTTGTAGACATAGCATGTGGACATGGAAACTGAAGTGATGAGAGTATACTAGGAAGGTGCCACTAAGTTTCACTATGTGGAAAAGTTACAGACTTCCACGAGTTTATGCTGAGTTCTGAAAGAAGTCCACATTCCTTAGTAATTTTAATGACCACAGACACTTTTTAATCATAAGTTAGCCAAACTTCCCCAAATTCAGCAAAGTAAATAGATGTGACCCATTCTGTAGGTGAGATTTCTATTGCCATAGATGATAGACATTATCAAGCCCCAAGAATCTCTAAAGCTAGAACAACTGACACTGTGGACAGGAGACAACTATGTCGGGTACCTTGTTCAAGCGAACATAGACTATTGTTAATGACTCTCACCAGTAGCTGTGTGTACAACTGTCATCTAGAAATGGGCTTCATATCCCATATGCTCTGTGTGGTGAATTAATAGCAGAATGTTTTCTAATATTTTAGCTAAGATCTTGGTGTAAACTTTTGTCTTCTCAGTGCAGCAGACAGATGATCTGTATTTGACAGGTATCTTGGGTGTATCTTTAATCAGCAAAAACATAAAGGCCAGACATGCAGAGTGCAGTTATAGACTTAGGAGCGGAGTCAAGATTCTGAAATAACTGGCATACTGACAACTATAAGGGATTTTGTATGTTTTATAAAAGTCTGACAATAACCTAGCAGCACCAGATACCTGTTATCATTTGGGAGATTTTCCAATGGGATAAATTATTTTCGTTTAGCAGCCACCATCTGTCTCATCTCCTTAAATCTATGTGTAAGCAATTAGGTGGTGGTAATCTCTTTCACTCAATGGAAATGCTGCCATCTCCGAAAACTATAAGACACACACTGAAAATCTGTAGCTTATCAGTTGTTTTTCAGCTACTAGAATTGTCATGATAGGAGTCTAATGAAGCAACCATCCACTTTGCATGACTTCTTTAATACTTCAATGTGAGATGTTAGTTCCATAGCTGTGTTTTGTTGCTTCTTTATAAGGGAACAGAAATTTGTTTAACATTTAATTTAAAAAGTTCCTACCTGGCTTTAACAAGAACCACAGCTCTGGCCAGAGCCTTCCAAAAATATTCTATTACTTCACCCAATGTCTTTATGTTTTTATTGGCTTTAATTACCAAGATATCTAACCAAACAGAATAGGGTTGTCGAATGCCAATGCCCCAAATTAGAACATGAGAGTGATCAGAAAAATGACTGGAGCCATGTCCTGCTGATAAGATCCTTGTAATAAAAAAAGAATCTAGGCTATTAGTCAATCACCTGCCAGATGTCAGGGAAATGAATCTCTGTCCCAAGATGTACAGCCCAGTATATATTGCTTATGGCATGCTCCTTGGCAAAACTGTGTATCCCCTCTTCATAGCCTTTAGTATTCTAATATGCCTTACCAGGATCATATCTCTTCCCCAAATTAAAAACTGACTCCTTTCTCACACAGCTTTTACAGTATCACAGACGTGATTAGTTGGGCCTACATCATGACAAAAATGTCTTAAATAATATATCCCCCTGGAGTCCATACCTTAAGAACTAGACAAACACAAACACCTTGCATATCAGCTGGTAAGGTGTCAGGTAACTGCCTCAGTCTTTCAAATTGGTGTCATTACTCCTTTCTGGCTAAAATCTCACAGCTGGACATATTCCATTCCTGCCACCTTTTGAAGAAAAAATAAGTAACATTCTCTGTTCAGTTAAGTTTCTTGCCAAACATAATTGGGTCTTATTACCAGGAATAGCTTTTTATCTGGACGCCATTAATAATAATCTTTTGTCACTCCATAGCATTATTTTTATGGATGATAGAAAAATATTTGCTGATATCATTCTGTAACTTAAGCCTATACATGTTATGATGGGGGAGGAACCACAAAACCTGTCCTAAGGCTGGCTGGATATTCCACCAAAAATCCTGGGTAAGCAAGCAAAACTAATCCTTATTATAAAAAAGACACTGTAATGAAGAAAAAATGCATCTCCAGAACTAGCAAGAGAACAGAACCATGCTTTTGAGGTATCCAGTAAGAAATTTTGCAAATAACACTGTACAAGTATTTAAGAAAATTCCAGTACAGAGTATTTAGGAACATTTCTGTAAAATAAAAACATTTCAATGTGTTAAATCATCTGCAAAATATGAAACCATCATTTACAGTTAATTCAATAGGGTCAAAGAAAGACAACATTCAGTCATGGTAGCCACTGCTTCCAGCAGAGTAGAAGAAACTCATTATTTTGACAATTTCCAACTGATTAATCTTTTCAGGTGAAGGGTGTTGTCTTCCATAGTCCATAGTATCACGAGAACTGGCTTGAGAGACACTGTAACAGCAGTTCCCCACAGAGAAAAGCTTCTGCTCTCCTCTGGGTAACAAATGAGCTGGCAAGGTTGCAGGCTTCATCAGTGTGTTGTTTTAGTCCTTTTACTTAAGGAAGAAGTACGGGAAGACCCAGAGGGCAGTCGGTCAGATTCTGTATTATCTTTGAATGGACTATGCAGTTCCATAGCCATCAAATATTCTGTGAATTAATTAGTGGTGCCATGAAAGGATAAAGTCTCAAGAAAAGCTTCCACCTTTAGAGGCACATCAAAGGGCTTGTTTTAATTACCACAGCAAACCACATACATAGAAGGGAAAGGGGTCCAAATGGAGAGATGAAAAGTCATCAAGCAAAGGAGAGTAGTAGTGCTGAAATTGAATTCATCCTCAAGTCCTGGTGCTTACCTTCACGAGATGGACCCTGTATTTCACAAAATCTCACCAAGGCAACACTGATATATATACTGTATTTATATAGCAGATATCATGGACAGAAGTAGGTCTAAAACTAAAAAAGACAGCTGGGTGCACAAGACCCAGGATAAAAAAGTGCCCAATCCTGGTAGGCACACTGGTGCCAGGACTGGAAAAAAATGACAGTGCAGAATCCTCAAAATACGGAAACATTCCTACAATGGGGCCATGCCAGGCCCAGGGGGAGGATGGCTGCCCTGTTGTAGAAGGAAGTAGCATTCCACAAAAACTGATAGGCCAAAGAAGAGCCATAAAGATGACAGAATGGACCACTGAGGATAAGAAAGAAATTATGTATTGTTACTATTATGCAAAAAAACCCAGAATTTCCAGACACAGGATATACAAAAAGATTAAGAGATAAATTAGAGGAAAGAAAAAATACTTCCACAGGAAAAACTATCAGAAGCTTCAAATGAAAATTTGCATTCATTAATACAACAGATTTTTGAAAACCACTATATAGATCAGGAAACCTTGATCTGTTTGGAAAATGAAGCATCTGAGGAAGTGCGAAAATGTAAACAAAAAAACCTAGAGATATTTGAAAAGTATAAAAAAGAAATATGGAAATGAGAAAGAAAGAGATTTGATATGGTGCAATATTTATCCAAAGGAGAAAGACAAATTAATCAATATAAAGAAGGCAGCCCCAAAGATATTCAAAGAGAAATACAAACAAAGGCATCCAGATATGGAAAATTTCACAATTAAAAAAATAATACCACAAAGATGGAACGTAGAAAAAAAGATTAGTAAAGTAGAAGGTAAAAATAGAAGTTGAAGTTATGGAGTGCCTGCGAACTGAAGGATTTAATGTAGACGGTCTAACACAGAATACATCACAGCATGATGGAGTGAGTTCCCAAAGTAAGGAGAAGCAGGACAATCAGGACACATCTGAAGAAGAAATATGGACATGGGAAAGAAAAAGAGATTTAATATGGTGCAATATTTATGCACAGGAGAAAGCAAAGCTAACCAAAACAAAAAGAGCATCACCAAAAATATTTGAAGAAAAATACAGGCAAAGGAATCCAGATATGGAAAACTTTAGGATTCAAAAAATAAGATGACAAAGTAGAAAAGGAGATTAGCAATGGACAAGTTAAAGAAATAGAAATTGAGGTTACGGAACACTTGCAAGGTGAAGGATTTAGTGTAGAAAATCTAATGCAGAAAGCACCACAACAGAATAGAGCAATGGATATCCAAATTAAGGGGAAACCAGTGGAACAGGAAGCAATTAGTAAGGTGCCATATTAAGATATTTTGTAGCCTTCCACAGGAAACCAGTATAAACGTTCACGCAAAGCTTGACAGCAAGGGAAGGAACAGGAAACTGTGGAAACTCTGATGCAGTCAATGTTGAGGAGTGAAAGGCCAGTGAGTTCCCAAATGACAGAGCAACGGATGGCACAGGATGAAATTGAAGAGAAGGTGAAAAAATGATATACCACATCTTCTGTTGGATTCTTGCTATTACTTGCATTTGCATGCAAGCATACCACAGTATATTTAACTATTTATTGTGACCAACTAGTCTCATTACTGTATTGTACTAAGTACAATAAATACATGGAGACAAACTGCTTCAGTTAATACACATTTATTATTACATTTTTCATTTGGATCTAAAACCAAGTAATCTCCGTGGTATCCCCGAAGTCTCAAAACAACCCACTAAGGTGTAGTAGGTCCAAAAACAAGACAGTGTAAGAAACGTCTCTGTGTGGAAGATTTTCAGTCCATATATTTCTAGTTAATCACTATATATTAATCAGATCAGACAATAGTAGTAGAAGTAACGAACTTAAACTCGTCTTAAGTCAAAACAAAATAAAACAAAAAATAATAATAGAAAATATATAATTGTACAGCATTACTAAGTATTCGAAAGTAATCCAAGAAAGGCAGGCAGTCTGTTTCCAGTCAAAAATCCTTTAAGTACACAGACAAGCGATCCAAGTAAAACAAAAATAGAGTAATAATTTCCTCACAAGCTTTCTAAATATATATATACTTTTTTATGAGACATGGGAGTGGTTTATTGTGCTGTAAAACAGTGTTATTGGTACACATGTTAAATTCACATCCCTTCCCCCATCAGTGTGACATTCAAGCTGGTCCTGGCCTACTTAGCAGCTGTCATAATAATATATAAACCTTTATGTACTTTAAAGGAAACAGACTGCCTGCCTTGCTTGGATTACTTTCAAATACTTAGTAATGCTGTACAATTATATATTTTCTATTATTATTTTTTGTTTTGTTTTGACTTGAGACGAGTTTAAGTTCGCTACTTCTACTACTATTGTCTGATCTGATTAATATACAGTGATTAACTAGACATATATGGATTGATAATCTTCCACACACAGAAGTTTCTTACACTGTCTTGTTTTTGGACCCACTACACTTTAGTGGGTTGTTTTGAGACTTCGGGGATACCACGGAGATTACTTGTTTTTTGTTGGTACTTTGGTTTTTGAGACCAATGTTTTTGTTCCGTCAAAGGATCCTTGAATTGGTGTGGAATTCCAGCATTTTAAGACATGGATAATGACAGTCTAAAAGATTTACTAACTGTACCTATCTGGAATAATACAGAAGCAGATCAGATACAGAAAATGGACAGGGAAGAATGGGCCCAGAAAATATGAATTCAAGAGACTTTTTCTAAACTAGAAAAGCAACTGAAACGCATGCAGGGTCTCTACTGGGAACACATTTATTTACAACAAAGCATAGATAAGAAGAGACTACCTCAGGGACTTAGATTGAACAAAAGACCAATGTGGAAAATTATGGATGATTCACTTTCTAAGGAATGGGTAGATATTTTAGAGGATGCCAGCCACAAACGTATTTGTCTGCTAGTAAGGAACAACCTTAGTGTGCAGGAAGTTACAAAGGCTGACATCACATCTTTAAAATCAACATTGGAAAATGAGAACCACAATGATCTAGATGCTAAATTTGAGCTGCTTAAAGAATGAGTGAAAGGATATGAGCAGTCCATTAAAGAAAGAAAATTAATAAAATGAAACGGGATCAACTGGACAAAGATGATCCTGGGAGACTTACTAGGCGGTACTGTAATAATAACAACAACAGGAGAACCAACAACAGACAAGGTTATAGTTATTATAGGGGATATAAGGGGAAAGTATAACCATGCCAGCAGACCTCAACGGGATTTTCCCAGGGGAGATCCTCGCACAAAACCAGACAGGGGCACAATACAGGACCACCAGGAGACTGCCCCTCCAACATCTCATTCCCCACAATCCCCTCTGGCTATCAACACTCCACAGAAGCCTTTGACATCACAGAAAGATCAGGACAGGAACATAAGCCACAGTGGCCACCAGAACCGACAGAGAGTTCTACAGGATGAATTACAGGACTACTAGGACAACCGGGACCACAGACAATCCAGCTACCAGGAGCACCAGCACGTTCACAGAGACCAGTTTCTTCAGGAAGACCAATATCGACAACACAGACATCAACCACCACACCAATACCAAAGCCAGCACCAGTATCAGAACAAGAACGACGACCACCACCAGAGCCCCAGAGCTCGTCCATCTTACCAGGTCCCTCCATACCACAGCGAGGAATACTACTACAACCCACCGAGATTCCAGAAAGCAGAGGAGGAATTCCAGAGGTCTCATACTCTATCCACGAACTCCCAGGGAGACAGGAGAACCAAACATTGGACAGGGGTGAAGGAAATACAATACCTGGGCAATCCCGACTGGAACCCCGACTACAACCCAGGTCCCAGGCTCAGACGGAGCAACCAGCCACAATAACAGGTACAATAACAACAACAACAGGTGCCACAATAACAGGTGCTCCACTTATCTGGAACCACTCTGTTAAAGAACTGACTGAAGAGGAAATAAGTGTGTTGTCCAAAGGACTTACTTTTGTACTGAGCTGCAGGAGTGAGGTTGCTCAGGTACTGATAGACCTTAAAATGTTTGTGAGGAAGCTCAACCTAAGGGTACAGTTTCATGGCAAAAGTAATGATATTGAAAATAAGCCTATTGATGAAACTATAAAAAGGCCTAGAAGCTATTGTCCACCACTACATCAAACACTAGCTGCTTTCGAAGTGAAATGTGAGATGGATATCAGGAAACTTCTTAAAAAACCTCCTAAGAAAAAACTTTATAACTTAACACAGGCCAAAAGAAAAGCATTGATTGAGCTAGGCAATGATAAATCCAGGCATGTAATGAAGGCAGACAAGGGTGGAGGTATACTTGTGACTGATGCCACTAGCTACAACCAAAAGATAGAGAACATACTGGAGGATAACAGATTGTATGAGTTATTTACCATGGATGACATAAATAAAGCATATGATTTATGGAACACTAATCTCACCACATTATGGGAAGAAAAACTTATCACTGAAAATCTTTATAATTATTTATGGAGCCCATGCCCACGTTTACCTTACTTTTTTGGAATATCAAAGCCACACAAGAACAGAGAAGACCCACCTTATAGACTGGTGGTAGCAAGTGGAGGTTCCCTTACTGAAGCCACAGCCATTTATCTTGATTACTTGCTGAAACCTCTAGCAGAAAAGAATAAGTCATACATAAGAGATTCAATGGATTTTTTGAAGAAAATAAAAAAAAACATTACAGTGGAATCTGACAGTATTCTATTAACTACTGATGTGGAATCCTTGTACACAGTGCTCCCTCACAATTACTGTATAACAGCAGCTATGGAGTCTTTTAAGAAACATAATCAGGGTACACAGGCACAACTGCAAAAGTTAAGCAAGCTCATTAATCTTGTACTGGACTTCAATTTCTTTACTTTCAATGACAAACACTACAAACAAAAAACTGGTATAGCAATGCGGGCTGCCATGGCTCCCAGCACAGCTAACATAGCCCTGGTCAAATGGGAGGAGGACTTTGTGTTAAACAACACAGACTACATGCAGCATATCACATGCTATTTACGTTTTATTGATGACATCTTTATTGTGTGGGAAGGTGACACCTTGCAGCTTGGAGATTTTATCACTTACTTCAATCAAATAACCCCCTTCCTGAGGTTTACCTCTTCCCATAGCTGTACTTCAACCACTTTCTTAGATATGCAAATTTCCAAGAACACCAACAATAACAGAATCACCACTGATCTATTCAGAAAACCAACAAGGGATAACTTATTACTCCACAGTAAAAGTCTACATCCTACAAAAAACAAGTATAATGTAGTGAAGTCCCAAGGCTATAGATTAGCTAGAATTACCACAGAGCTGGAACCATTTTTGAGAAACTTGAACAACTTAGAGAATGATTTTCTAGTGAGAGGCTATGAAAGTCAGATGTTAAAAAACATCCTGGAACCCATTATAGAACTGAAAGGGTCTGAAGCACCTTCACTCAACCTCCCCAGTAGAAAAATGTTAAGTAATTCCACAGAGAATAACAAATGCAAAAATAGTTGCATCCTGACATACACTTTGGATTATCACAGTATCCAAAATATTATTGAAGAAAACTGGGACATTGTCACAGGAAACCCTTTTCTGATTAACATCTTAGGTGAAGCCCCATCATTTGTTTATAGGAAGGCCAGGAACATTAGAAGTTTTGTTGAATTTAAACCTAGACCATATGAGAAAAGCACTAAAAGATGTGAAACTAATTGTACATCTTGTATATTTATACAGCAAGGTGATAGTTTTTATTGCCCTTATTTAAAGAAGATCATTAAAACCAGTTCAGGGGGCGAGTGTAACACTACAAAAGTAATTTACAGGGCACAGTGCAATGAATGTGATGTATTTTATGTGGGCAAGACTATAAATAAACTCAAGTGTAGGATTTCATGTCATCTGTCAGAAATCCGCTCTGGATGTAAAAATAATGCACTAGCCAAACACCTTTCTCTTCATAAAAGACACACAGGTTTTAAGTTTCAGATCCTGGATCGCATATACATGGGTGATCTTGAAGGAGACATCCCGAATATTCTGGAGAAACATGAACTCATGTGGCAATTAAAGCTGAACTCTTTTAGGAAGCCTGGACTAAACTACTACTGTTCAATTAAAAGTGCACTGGAACTTAGAAAATCGCCACATTGTTTACATAAATAATTGTATTTTATTTTATTTTATTCTACAAATTGGTTTTAAATACCATTTTAAATCAGTTGAAATGTAAGTGTATATTTTGTTTCCATCATCATACATACATTTTTTCTTATTTTTATTTTTTTCTGGTTCTTTTTTCCACTTTCTTCAAAATGATGTGTAATAACAATACTAACTAATTACACAATTATATATAGTTTTTTTATAGATTGTTTTAGGGTTCTTGTACACAGACCTGAAGAAGTCTAGAAGGACAAAAGCGATCTTTGTTAACAATAGGTTATGAAAATAGAAATTGATTTTTACATGTAAAATGTATATGTATATATTTATATATATTTTTGATTGCCAAATGAACTAAGATTTATATATTTCCAGCCATGTAATATATTGTCTTGGATAAAAATCACAGACTTAATAATCTACTTAATAATCTGGTTAAATAAGAGGTACCACATCATTATAAATTTGATGTAAAGTACATAAAGGTTTATATATTATTATGACAGCTACTAAGTAGGGCAGGACCAGCTCGAATGTCACACTGATGGGGGAAGGGATGTGAATTTAACATGTGTACCAATAACACTGTTTTACACCACAATAAACCACTCCCATGTCTGATAAAAAGTATATATATATATATATATTTAGAAAGCTTGTGAGGAAATTATTACTCTATTTTTGTTTTACTTGGATCACTTGTCTGTGTACTTAATAAAGGATTTTCGACTGGAAACAGACTGCCTGCCTTGCTTGGATTACTTTTGAATACTTAGTAATGCTGTACAATTATATATTTTCTATTATTATTTTTTGTTTTGTTTTGTTTTGACTTAACACAAGTTTAAGTTCACTACTTCTACTACTATTGTCTGATCTGATTAATATACAGTGATTAACTAGAAATATATGGACTGAAACTCTTCCACACAGAGAAGTTTCTTACACTGTCTTGTTTCTTTTGGATCTACAAGCATGCAACACAGATGCTGTCAGCTCTCTATGGCAAATTCTCAAAGCTTGTTAATACACACTCGTATTTATACCAAGACGTCTGATTTTTTTTCCCTCAGTCTGATGTATTACAATCTTCCTTTGTATAACACTTTTCTTTGTTCTTCTAATTTATGATTTGTCCTTGATTCTTTCAAGTTTGGTGGTCCAAGGAAACTCAGTTATCTGAAACTTGGTGTTCCAGCACTATCTGAAACTTGATGTTCCAACTTTATCTTGCTTGATGTAACATCTCTTTACATCATTGATGTCCTTCCAGCTGCCATCTGCTCAGTTATTTTTACAGACTTTGTTTCTCAGTAACATACTCCTTTACATGGATGCCAATATCTAATTAAGTTATGCCAGCACACTTACTACTTCCTATTTTTCAGCATTTTATACTATTCCTAAATTAACCCTTTATATTTCATATTATTATTGCAGCTTTTTATTTAAGCTAATAATCATGCTAGCAACAGTTCTGAAAAGACCGTGAATACTATTATTCTTTCAGAAGGTGTCACATGAAGATGCTATAGAACTTTCTATAGAATGCCCACAGGAAATGGAAAACAAGGGATGTGTCCTCAGTTTGGAAGAAAATGAGCTAAGAGAAGAGTTGCTTGATTTAATAGACATAGACAGATGCATCAAGATCAACAAAAGAAATAGACTGCAGATGGTCAATAAAATCCCAAAAGTCAGGAGACTGATAAATGAACACAGTAATTAGGACTGTCCATAGATCCATGCAATATAACAGAAGTAAACAGGATATATTACTGTGCAGCTAAATTAATAACTGAAAGTTCAACCACAAGAATATAGGGTAGTGAGGGAAAGGAAGAGGGGGAATCGAATACCGTCATGGAATTATCGAAAAGAGAAAATTCTTAAGCAATTAAGACAAGAAGTGTCACTGTTCGAAGACTATAGAAGAGGGACAGGTCAACAAAAATACTAAGAAAGATAGATGTGATAAAAGCAGTGCGCAGTATTAGAACAGACCAGGATCTATCATGCAACTAACAAGTTCAGCACATGCAGAAAAGCTTAGAAAATATGAAGATAAACATAAAAGAAAATTAGAAAATAAGTAATTTATTGATGACCCAAACAGGTTCTACAGAGAATTGGGAAACAAGGTAAAAAGAATTGAAAGAATGCCGACAAAAGAGGAAACAGATGTATTTTGGAGAAGTATCTATGAAGATCCTGTGGAACATAACAAAGATGCTAAATGGAAAAAAGTTAAAGAAAGAATAAGAAGTTTAAAGGTACAGGAAATGAAATGGGATGAAGTAACAGCCAGAGAGATTGAAATAAAGTTAAGAAAAGTCGCTAATTGGAAAACCCCTGGCCAAGATGCAGTACCCTTCTTTTGGTTAAAAAGTAGAGGCTTTAACCATGACTAAGAACTAATTATATGCGCACCCCAACCAGACACCAACCTGGCAAACAGAAAAAAAAACAATGCTCCTACATAAGAGTAAACCTGCAAGCTACCCTAAAAATTAGACCAAAAACTTGTCTTCCGACGACGTATAAACTTTACATGGGAATTGATGCAGACGGAGTTTATAGTCTTTTAGAAGAAAACTCAATTATGGCAGTAAAACAAAAGGGCAATAAAAGAAAGTCATATAGAACAAAGGATCAATTGTTGTTAAAGTCATAGTGGAGAACTGCAAAAAGGGGAAGAATCTAAGTATGGCATGTACTGACTACAAAAAATCCTTTGATAGTATCCTACATTCATGGAATAAAGAGTGCTTAAAATGTATAAGATACATCCTACACTGACTGACAACATTACAGTGACAATGAAACAGTGGCAGACCACTTTGCAATTGAGCCATGATAAAGGACAAATTATTATCTCAGGGACAAAAATTCAAATGGAGATATTCCAGGGTGACTATTACTGCTGCTATTCTGCCTTGCCCTTAATCCATTAAGCACTCCTAGAAAACAACAAAGTATAATGACTTCTCATCTTTTTGCCGATGATTTAAAACTGTATAGCTAATCAGATGAGAAACTGAAAGATCAGCTGCAGGTTTCAAAACTTTTTCAGATGATATAAGAACGTCATTCAGTCTTGATAAATGTGTAAAAGCAAACTTTAACGCAGGAAAACTGCAGCACCAGGAAATCATCAGTTTGGGACACAAATGTAATATAAAAGAACTTGAGCAAGAGGGAGTGTATAAATATTTGGGAACTGGTGATGGATCAGTAATAAAACACGAACAAATGTGAATAAAACTTGGTAAGGAATATTTCAGAAGAGTTAAATTAATCCTGAAAACAGCACTGACATCTAGGAACAAAATCCAAGCTATAAACCGAATTGCTCTCCTGTCCTAACTTACAGTTTTGGAGTGAATGACTGGCCCCAAAATGTGTTGGATAGATTAGATACAAAAAGAAGGCTGCTTCATGCTCAACAAATGATTTATAAAAATTAGTGCACACCAAGATTATATATTCCCCTGTTCTGAAGGAGGGATGGGCCTCCTAGAAATTGATTACATGTACAGATCTGCAATCGTGGAACTCCACACACACCTGCTAACCTCACAAGACCCAAACATAGTGAAAGTTTTCAAACATGAGGAGAATAAATCTAAGATGACTTCTTTGCTTTATCTGGCAGAAGCACACTGGCATCATGCAGGAATGGAAATCAAACCAGAAGTAGATAAAAATCAAAAGAAAGAATATAAGGTGAAGGACCAGATGAGAAGGCAAGAAATGTGGAAAATGCATAAATATAGTTGCAAGTATACAAATGTTCTGGAAGAATCTCATGTTGATCAGGAACAAATTCAGGAATGGTTAAGGAGAGGCGAATTCAAACCAAGAGATGAAAGGTTAATATTGGCAGCACAAGATAGTGGGCTATGTACACGTTGGTTTACAAAGCCCATTGAACATGAGTGAGAAACAGACAAATGTAGGTTTTACAAAACAGAATTGGAAACAGTTGCACACCTCATTGCTGGTTGTGACATACTAATGGCAAAAGGACTGGATACTGAAAGGCATAATAATGTGGTGAGACTGTTGCATTGGGGGGTGTGCAAATGTTATGGTACTGAAGTGGCTGAAACACACTGGAGGCATGAGCCACAAAGCATCTTAGAAAATTATGAAGTCTGCATCACATGGGATTACCCATTACCAACAGTTCAAAAGATAGATGCTAGAAAACTGGATATAGTGGTCCAAGAAAAGAAGACAAAAGTAGCATTGATCATTGAAATCACCACACCTAGTGACTACAGTGTCCCGAGTACAGAGAGGTACAAAGTTATAAAAATATCAGGATTTGTAAGCAGAAACAAGAGTAATCTGGAAGAAAGATACCCAGATAGTTCCAATAGTAGTAGCAGCAATGGGTCTTATAAAAAAAAAGACATGACATGAAACAGTGAAACAATATTAATTTCATGAACATTAATTGTACTTTGACTTAGGAATAGTGTCCATTCCTGTCACGGTATTAGAAACCCAAAAGATTTGGAGAAATTAAAGGGAAATAAAACACCACTGGAAAGATACTGATAGATATCAGAGTTTACATGTGAAGGAAGCCATAGCCTTTAGCAGTGCTACATTCTTGGACAACTCTTACATGTACTCCCACAGTTACCAGGAATTCACTCATATCTCTACAGCAGGGGTGTCAAACTCAATCACATAAGGGGCCAAAATAAAAACACATAGGCTAGTCATGGGCCAAATTTTTTATTAAGATATTTAGTAGATTCTACTAAGACTAGTAGAACTAAAGATCCTTCATCATCCTGAGAGATCATATCTCACGCCATGCTGGTGCATTGATCAGTGCAAAGAGCATTGAATTCCATCAGCGCCATCACTGTGTGCCTTAGCAAAGTGCATTAATCATGTTCTGAAAATAACAACAAGCACAAAACAAACTAAGTGTACTATATGCAAAAAAGTTCAAAAACAGTTTTATTAATACATTGAAATTTAGGTTTTGATATTGCTCACCTACTTGTTTTCTGGCCAAATGTCTGAGACAGTTTTCCCCTGGTCAGTAAGTCAATGTCTGGTTTTATGTCTTGTGCTGTGGCAACCCGCAAAACAGTGTGGAGGTTTTCATCAGTGATGTGTGATCTGTGCATGTTTTTGTTTAGATTCATTATTGAAAACATCTGTTCGTGCAGATAAGTGCTCCCAAATATGGACATAACACGGGCAGCATGAAGTCACAGCTGTGGCATCATGTCAAGGGGCAGTAGATGGTAAAAGTCCTCTATCATGACATCCTGGAACTTTGCTCTCAGGCCACTATCGGTCTGAAGCTCTATCAATTCCATCTGAAGGTGATTGGGCACACCCTTGATGTCGGCTGTGAAAGGATTGGCAAAGATGTCAAAGCCTCAGTGCTGTGCTCTGAAGTCAGAGAAGCGCCGATCACACTCCTCAATTAACCGTCTCACTTTAGTAGCCAACCGAGCAAAAGGAAAAGCACTGGATAAGGAGGCCAAGATACTCTGACAAACAGGAAAGTGGGCAAGACTGTCCTGTTCTAGTTGGGACTTCCATAAGAGAACTTTACGCTGGAATGCTGTGATCATATCAGACATCTTTGTGATGACTTGTTTGTATCCCTACAGCCTCTGATTCAGTTGGGCAAGATGCTCTGTTAAATCACACATAATAGCAAAATCACAAAGCCAGGTTGGATCTGACAGGTCAGGCAAGGGCTTTCCTTTACTTTGCATGAAAAGAGTGATTTCCTCCCTGAGCTCAAAAAATCATTTGAGGACTTTGCTCCTGCTAAGCCACCTTACTCCTGTGTGGTATGGCATGTCTCCATGCTCTGCACCAACCTCCTGTAAAAACAGCGGGAACTGGTGATGATTCAGTCCACGTGCTTGTATAAAGTTTACTGTTTTTGTGACTGTGGTTATTATATTATCCATTTCAAGAACTTCACCACACATAGCTTCTTGATGGATAATGCAATGACAGGTAATCAGATGTGTGTGGCGGTCATTATTTAGCATTTTCTCCTTCATTAGTCCAACCAAGCCTTTTTTTCCTCCACACATTGCAGGTGCGCCATTGGTGGTTAGCCCCACTAACTTTACCCAGTGTAATTTATTATTTATGGACTTCTTTACCGCCTCAAAAATTTCCTTCCCTGTTGTTGTCCCATGGATTGCAGCTACACCCAAGAGTTCCTCAGTGACAGAGAGGTCCATCTTCACTGCTCATATAAAGATGGACAACTGCACTGTACCAGTGTTGTCTGTGCTTTCATCGACAGCTAATGAAAAAGCTAGATAACTGCATGCCTCTTCAGCCAGCTGTGTTGTTAGATTTCCTGCAAGAACTCGAACTAGATCTGCAATGGTATTTCTTGACAAACTGACATTTTGCAAAGTCGCAACTGGTCAGGGCACATCTGCTCACACACTTTTAGCATGCATTGCTTCAAAAAGGAACCCTCTGAAAAACACCTGGAAGCTCAGTCAAATTCTTCAGCCGCAATATAGCTAGCTTTCACTGCTGCATCTTTTTTTGCTGTAGCTTTAGTAAACATGTTCTGCTGAGATTGCAGTATGCCTTTTAATTCTTGAACAATTTTATGTCTTTTGTGAAGGGTATATTTAGCATACTTAGCCACATGTTTAGTGTCAAAATGTTGACGTATATTATACTCCATGACTGACACCGCCTCATAACACAAAATACACACCAGTTTGTCTTTGCGAAGTATAAACATATATTTGCTTTCCCATCTTTCATTAAAATGTCTCCCTTCTGCATCAACATTTCTCTTTGACATTTTGATTGCTAGATTCACGGATGTTGGCCTTGGGTAGAGGTGCTCCATGCAGGCACACATGGATGACTCTCGCCACCACATTAGAATCTAATGTTACCATTTCAGCATCTTCTACAAACTAGGTAGGAAGTGCACCACTCTGCATCAACTTTTCTGTCTGACATTTGGGAGTGATTGCTAGATTCACGGATGTTGGCCTTGGGAAGTGGTGCTCCATGCAGGCACACAGGGATGACGCTGACACAGCCGGCTGATGATCACTCACCTTGCCACTACATTAGAATCTAATGTTACGCACCATTCAGGCACACAGGGATGATGCTGACACAGCCGGCTGACTATCACTCTCCTCGCCACCACATTAGACTCTAATGTTCCGCACCATTCAGGCACACAGGGATGACACTGACACAATGCACTTCCTGGCTGGCTCTCCTTGCCACCACCAGCACATTCCTTACCATGGGCCACATAAAATGGCCAGGCGGGCCAGATTCGGCCCACGAGCCTTGTGTTTCCTACATGTGCTCTACAGCATCATAACGCTAGCTCTCCATCACTGTAAACAAGCAATTGAATAATGAAGTGCTGTGGCACATTACACATTCCGACTTTAAGCAGAGTCTCTGTGTGCTCTTTCAAAAACTGGAACTCTGAGTTCTCTTTTACTGAGCTGTAATAGGTTAGTACCTTCTTTTCCTCTCGAAAGCAAATTACTCTGTTATGTCTTCATAGTTTCATAGTATAGTACTATACTATGAAACTATGAAACTAAACTATAATAGGTTAGTACCTTCTTTTCCTCTCGAAAGCAAATTACTCTGTTATGTCTGCTGTGGCTCTCCATTTTGCTCCACATTAACTCCAGATGACAAGTTTTGCGCTGGAGATCTGTTATTTGATGGAACTACTGATCAGTAATCGCCTTTTGATTCCCTGGATCCACTCATTGGCTAGCAGATGTCTCAGAGACCTCTTTAGGTTCTTAATCTTGCTTGGCACATATGTCTTTTAGTACAGTGCTGTCATGTAAAAGTCCAATTTGCCACTGAATCTTACAGTCTAACTCAATTAGGCTTTTCTTTCTTAAGGGGAAGGATGTTATATCTCTTCCTTTCATGCCACGGCTGTGCATGAAGGAAATTCTCTCTAGAAAGCCCAGGCTGTTTGATAAAAAAAAAATGAATCACACTAAGATATACTATATTAATTACATAACGGAAGTTAATGTGAGGCACAAGAGTTGAAAAACATGCTAGTTTTAATTAAATAAATTCACAGGATGTCTGCAGCTGAGAATCAGACCATGCTCTCCTAGCGCACTTCCATGCATGCCCCCATATTTACAGAGTTTCTGCAGCATTTTATACATAGCACACTGCAGTTTATCATTTAATATCAGCTTTATATTTTAAGGATAGTATCTTATACCAGAATTGTTATATAATGATTAATTTCCATAGTAAAAAGGTGTGCTTGCTGGTGTCAAAACAATTAGTCTGCTTGATTTATTTATTTATTTTACTTTTTGTTCCTGCAGATGAAAAAAAAGCTGTAATTTATAACTGCATCCAGTTTGTGTATCCCCAGAATTTCTTAAGGATATCTACCTCTGACACATGACTAAATGCAGCTGCCTGTAGGCCAGTGAGTTGGTTTATGATGTAATTTTTAAAGACATGATCCAGAAAAATTGTGTTGATTTTTACCACAGTAATGTCAAGTAAGAATAGCATGCAAACTCTTTCTCCTTCTCTATCATTCACTCACGCAGACTCCCTCACCCCATACATACTATATAAATAGCTACTGCAAGCATGACACCTACATGTGTGCGCTATATGGTCTTATAAAAGCAAATAGAAGAACCTTTTGACTTTCATTTCATTTCGTAAACCAATTAACAAATAATCATTATGCAGTCAGAGAGTGATTTATTCAGGAACCTAGAATTCATATTACTCAGAAAATGATGCTCTCTTACCAACTCATTTTATTTTATGAGCAATCTTATTTTAAAAAGTGCTAATATACTAGAGGTGCTGCATTCAGACCTTCAAGTGCATAACTGATATTCTTCCAAAAACATTACAGTGTCAAAGTGTTCCCTAACATTTCTCTCAGATTGCTTGCTAATTTGTTGCAACACACCACCTACTTTCAGTGCCCATCCTGCGAAATTTCATCACCTGAGTCACAGTGAGCATCAAACTGATGACTCATGGTTGTACGAGCTGTTTTAATTATGTACTCTTTTACTTCACCTAGTCAAGCACAGAACTCATTGGTGGATAAACATTTCACAGACCTGATCATTTAGCATCACAGGAAACAAAACCTGTTTAAGTTTTCTTTCTCTGATTTCAATCTAAATTTATGGAAAGAAAACACAAATGCACACGGCACATAAGTAGCAAGTAAGGATCAGATAACTTTTTACTTGGCTTACTCTATCTATATATTTGTTTAATTGCATTGGTTTACCAGGAAAGTTGTTCTAGGTGGGAAACCCTTTCCGGTAGAGCCTTGAGGAAAAAAAGCTCCACATGTACAAATACAGTTGTAGCAATGAAAGGAATATCAGAACTACTAGATCCAAAGACCTACATTTTCCTTTTGATATTATTATTTTTATTTTACATTTGTTAACCGGGACAGTCAATCTGGATGTGTCCTTTTTCAGTGGAGGCCCGGGCTCCGATATTAAACAGTACAATAAATTTAGTACAGGGTATACTTAACACACAATAAAAGACATTAAGTTGCTACATATTCTCATGTATCAGGACGGCACAGTGGTGCAGAAGTAGCATTGTCACCTCACAGCAAGAGGTTCTCCAGTTCAATTCTCGGCTGGGGTGCCTTCTGTGTGGAGTCTGCATGTCCTCCCTGCATTCATGTGGGTTTCCTCCGGGTGCTCCATTTTCCTCCCATGTTACAAAGACATGCATCTGGAGCCTTTCTCCCCGGGCTTCCGCTGAAAATTGGCTTTGTTCCAAGTCGGACTTTCCTGGTTAACAAATTATAAATAAATAAATAAAATACATTTTCTAACACAGAGCAGGTAGTTATTATAGGACTATTTACAACAGTAATGGTTGACAGAATGGACAAAAACCATAGGAATTTTAGCAATCAGCAATTAATACCTTCTGAGGGGTTATACTTAATTTCAGTAAGTAGAGTTTTCAAACAAAGATATGACAGTGTGATTGAGGATTGGCAGATAGAGAATTAAGTCTGATATAAGAATCAGTGTGGTGTTTGTTGAGAGGGCACAACGTTTGAGGAATGATATAATATAGGTGGTTTGGGGAGAGTTTAATAGGACTAAACTGGACTGTGGCAGGACCAGAGCCAGGAGTTTGTAAGGTGGGTTTTTAGGAGTACTTTAAACTGCTCTGATGATGAAGTATTCATGAGTGGGCTGGGTAGAGAGTTCCAGCATTTGGAGATATAGTTGAAGAAGAGGATTTACCTGCTTTGTTTTTTACTTTGGTGACTTGGAGGAGTAGTTTGCTGTTTGAGCGAAGGGATCTAGATGCAAAGTATGGTTGGATAACGTCCTTAAGGGCTGTTTTTTTTTTCTGGATGGTGGAGGATTTTGTGGGCTATGGTTACTTTATTAAAGTGAAGCATGACAGGGAGTTCTAGCCAGTTAAGTTGTGAGAGATAGACAGTGATGGGATTTATAGGATGCATTAGTGGCAAATTTGGAGATTTTATTATAGCAGGTTTCAAGTTTGGGTTTACGGAGGTTTGTAAGGATAGGGGATGTGTATAAGAGTGTCGATATCAGGTGTGTTCTAGCAATTATTTTTGTATTGTTAGTTAGAAACTGTTTATTTCTATAAAGAAGACCAAGTTTCCTGTGAACTTTATTAATGGAGTGGTCTATGTGGAGGTCAAATTTCAGGTTATTGTCAATAATGACACCTAGAAGTTTGGTATGGGGGGTAGGAGTGACTGTGGTTTTGTTGTTAGAGAAGATATGAAAGGTTGTGGAAGAGGAAGGATTTCTGGTGGGGTAGAACAGCATAAGTTTAGTTTTATTGGGGTTTAATATAAGTTGGGAGTTAAGTTTCGACAGATAGGAAGGTGTCTTGGGTGATAGATTGCAGGTCATCAAGGGAGGAAGCAGAGCAGATCAGCGTACTGAATGTGACATGCTAAAAGGAGAAAGAGATGTTTCTCAAGGAATTCCCATTCTCTGGAAGAGGCTTCCCCATCCATATGAAACAAAGCCCCACCCTAATGTTAATTTAAGTGTAACTTGGATCATTGCATGGGAAATTGGAAATTCACCCCTAGTTTGGTGCCTGTGTCACTGATGGACAGATGTAGCCAGTAAATCATGTCATAACCAAAAGTCACCCCTATATAAATGTCTGAAACATAAAACTCATGGGTCACATTTGGAATGCATGACTAGGCTTATAAAGGCCCTAGTGGTAGTCAGCTTGGTATGTACCTATGAACATATACACACAAATAGATTAGACAGACAGAGGGATGGGCAGGTGTGTGTGTGTGAGCGAACAATGCAAAAAAAAAAAAAAAAAAACACTGCCTTTCAATAAAGTGCAGAAACAAGAAGTAAATACAGAAGTAGACACTATTACTATGTTGCAAAACAGCACTACACTGCATTATTTAAAAACATTTTACTGCACTGTTTGAAGCTTTGTATGTACTGTACTAACCTGAATCTGACAGCCTTATTTAGATATATATAGATTCACATTTGATAATTTATAAAATCTGAATAACGGACACCATTTTTAGTAGAGGAGCAGGTAGAACAGCTACTACAAGAACAGATTATACAACGCATCAGTAAAGAAAATAAACGTTCTCCTTCTGTAGTCAGCTCTCATGTGGTTGATGCAATCTTCTCTAGGTTAGTTGTTCTTCAAGGTTTTGTTAAGTGTGTTTAGAATTGCTCAGAGTGCTGTTCAGCAATTTGCAATTTTTCAGACTGCATTTACCTAGAGAAAGAACAGAACAAAGTGTACTCTTTCCTTCTCCAAATTAGTGCAGTTTTTGAATTACTTTATATATTCATAAAAGGGCAAAACGCTTTCTGGGAGACTGTAAACTTTAAAAAAGTTTTAGGGATTTTCTTGAGTATTTTGTGGGATGTTGCATTGCTTCTTTACCGTGGACTGAAACATTGCTGTTTAAAATGTGTTATTGCGACCACAAACAAACCAAAAACTAATGAATAAACAAAAATAGCGAAAATAAACTGGAACCAGCAAATAAAAAAAATGTGTTATTGCATGGGATTAGGGTTTTTAGAAAATACTGACATGTATTTTAAGCAATAATAGCTGAAATTTGGATTATCATATGGGAAGCAAAAATATACAATATATCTTGAGTTTACTGCAGGCATAATTACAGAAAATGTAAAACAGAGATACACCATACATGCTAAAGCATGTGCCCACATATAAAACATATCTGCAAATTATTTACAACTTTTCAGCTTAAACAGATAAGGTAGGTTCAGCTTAAATAGCTACATTGTGAATAGAGATAGGACAGAAACATGATTAGGAGTTGTGTTTATCTTGGAGTATACGTTAGCACTGCAGTAGTAAACAGTATACACTGATCAGAAGAGGAATTACAAAAAATGGTAATAGTCTCGAATGCCACTGAGCCTGAATGGAATATGGTGTAAGAGCAGAGGGGAAACATTTGGGCAAGTGATGCCTCACCAGCAGTGATGGTTCTGTTTTTGATGAGATGGACCTAAAGAACCTTCCTGAATCCTAGTTTAGGTGACTATCAGTGTAAACAACAGGGAAATTGTTTCACAGTTTTGGGACATAGATACAGAAAGCTCAGAGATACCAGAAGCTGTTGAAGGCTGGGGGGGGGGGAGGGGTGAGAGGGGCACTTAGTGATCTAAAAAAGAGAAATATTTTAAAACTATTTACTACCACAATATAGGTTCACTTGCAAGACATTTTAAGCTTAGACAATTTCCCTTTTGGTGCTTGAATTAACACTTCCTGATTGGTCTTACCTATCCCATGGCTGATAATTGTATATTAGCCCTAGTGAGAATAACTGATCATACCACAGATAATTTGAGGGAACCCATGTAAGGGATGCAGCATTTAGGAACTGCCTCTAACCATTAGAGGCACGAGGGGCAATCCTGGAGTACATTTTTATTACCCATCCTTAGATCCAAGTTGCATTGGAATATGGACAGGGATGACCTTTTGCTTTACTTGAATGGACAGTGTGTCCGAAACAATGGTAGCCTCTGTGATATACATCCATCTCTCCACAACATTCAGTTTAGATACCTGGACTGAATATTTAATGCCATTTGACTTGCTGATTTTCAGTAGGTCCATCAGTATCGGGTGGGAGGATGCCTTGTATGCCAGACACAGGTTATCCCTATGCACTCTGTAGGATACTAAGTAGAGTAATAAATCTTTGAGGTGGTCCATGCAAGACCTATTTTTTAAGACTTTTATCCTTCTAATAAGGTATCTCTGTGGGTATTCCAATCGTTGCATGGGTCTTGACAGATACATGCCAAAGTGGGCATTATACATACTGAATGACCTAATGAGGGCTTTGTAAAGGGGGACAATAACATCTGTAAATGTAGCCAATGTAAAAAGCTGCCAAAAGGGAACTCCAGGCATCACTCGGGATAACAATCCAACTGTTTTATTTTAAGCGCTTTTCATCCCACACAATAGTGGATTTTAACCGCTTTTCGTCCCACACAATAGTGGTTTTAAGCACTTTTCGCCCCACACAATAGTGGTAAGCACTTTTCATCCCACACAATAGTGGTTTTAAGCACTTTTCGCCCCACACAATAGTGGTAAGCACTTTTCATCCCACACAATAGTGGTTTTAAGCACTTTTAAGCCCCACACAATAGTGGTAAGCACTTTTCGTCCCACACAATAGTGGTTTTAAGCACTTTTCGCCCCACACAATAGTGGTAAGCACTTTTCATCCCACACAATAGTGGTTTTAAGCACTTTTCGCCCCACACAATAGTGGTAAGCACTTTTCATCCCACACAATAGTGGTTTTAAGCACTTTTCGCCCCACACAATAGTGGATTTTAACCGCTTTTCGTCCCACACAATAGTGGATTTTAACCGCTTTTCGTCCCACACAATAGTGGTTTTAAGCACTTTTCATCCCACACAATAGATGTAGTCGCAATCAATTTGTTTATAAGCTGTGCAATATAGACAGATGTTATGACTCTGGGCACATGTTGGCCATTTTTCTTTTCTTCCCTGAATGAATCATTAAACACCAATAGATAATGGTATGGTGGCACAGTACACACTATTCTCTATTTCTGAACGTAGTTGTAGAAGAAATTGTGTCTTGTGATCTGCATCATTATCATTTGTCCTTGTTTAGGCAGGACATTCCCTATATGGACAGCTGTGTCACAGGGAGGGAGGGAGTTGGGGTGGGGGCATGAAAACCAGAAAATGTCCTGTGATTCTTTGGGGGGGGGGCAGATGTTTCTTCAAACAGTTGCATAAAGCAGTTTGTATGTTAAAAGACTACTTCATGAAAGGACAGAAATAACTCAAATTCTACAAGAGTGAGCTTTTATTTTGGTAAAAGAAATGAATTCCAATCCTTGTACTGGTTGCGGCTGTGGAATGTCCCTCAAAATTGCATACTTTCATTAAAATGTCCCACTTTAGAACTTAAAAAGGTGGCAACTATAGCATCATTTTTAACTTGATAAAACATTAGAGTGAACTTCCTATTTTGAGCCAGTCGAAAGAAGCTTACCTAGCAAAGATTTGTGCATCAGCAACTTCTATGCTTCAATAACTCCCGCAGGTTGAACACAAATGGTGTAAACTTATTTTGACGTTGGGTAGACATTTGTGACAAGTGGCAAAAGTGTGTGCTCAGCTGTACACTTCATGGCATTGTTCTTAAGTATCCAGATGGCAAGACTTTTAAACAAACACTAGTGCTGTACATGTTGTTTTACAGAAAGAAGCTTCTAGGCATATCTCCCAACTGCTATGGGTTGGGCCCTCAAATTTAGCCTTACTCCTCCCGGATTTATGCTATTGTTCAGAGGTAGAATTGTTTATGGGTACATCATTTAATAAATACATAAATTAAGCCTTTGCAAAGATTTGTTATTACTAACCAGGGTCTAGCTAGTATATAAAGATCCTTCTATTGTACAAAATAAGAAAGTGCTTCTCTTTCTGGCCACCTGCTATGGTTTTTAAAGACCATTTTTTTATTTGTAAAACTTGAAGCTGAAGAGGTATAGGTTCATAGGTTCATACTATCTGCCCTAGGGCATTTGCAAGCCTAGCCAGAGTGTGTTTGGCTTTCGCCACCCATTTTAAATGAATTTTGCTATGTCCTTTTTCGAGGTTAGTATACTGTGCCTCTGTCTAACAGTGACACAGAGGTGATACCTGGAGTAAATCTACGATCTCCCATCCACTCATCAAGATTCTTCTTGAAGAGAGTCAATGAGGGACTCTGCCTAACCTGGACTGGGATTTTATTTCAGAGTGAAGGGAGCCTCTGGGTTATGAATCTGTCCCTCCAGCATGAGCTATTTATTTCAGTGCTGAGGTTCAAGTCTCTCTCGAGCGCGTAGCTCGATGGGATTTGGATTTTCTGAGGTGCAGCATGTCCATTAATTCTGGGTTGGACATGGCTTTATACGTCAGGCACAGATCGCCACTGAGTAGAGCTGGAGTTTCTTTACCGGGCAGCATATGGCATCTGTTTGAGCCCTTTGATCCTCTTAGCGAGGTACTTTTGGGGTCTTTCCAGTTGCTGCAGGTGTCTGGTAAGGTACATCCCAAAAGGGGCATTGTACTCAATTATGGGCCTGATGAGGGATGAGTAAAGAGGCACGATGACCTCCCCTGATCTAGATGTGAATCCCTTCATGATTAGGTGGGCTATATAAAATGTTTTTCTAACCACTTTGGCCACGTGGTTGTCGAATGAGAGATTGCTATCAACTTGGGTCCCCAGGTCCCTAATTACTTCTTCCGTAATTAATGGATTACCATCTATGTGGTAATTTGTGGGCACTTTGTTTTTGACGAAGGGGATGACTATACACTTTTTGGCTTGTCAGCAAAGAGATTAGTTGGACTAAAATGAACCTGAGATGTTTGGATACTCCTGAGTGAGATTATTTCATTGGGCAAAATTACTCAAATACATTTTTAAATAAAACACACCTATTAATAAATGTTCTTCCAAAAAAAAAAAATTACCATGACTCCTGGAGCAGAACTCTCCACTGCCTCTGAACTGATTCAGCCTCACAAGTTTGTTGTCTCACATTCTGTTGAAAATAATACACTACCTTCCATTCTGGTCAACCACTGAAAAGAGGGAATCCTGTGAGGTACAGCACATTTGGAGTTAGTATATTCCATACAGCCATCCACAACCCCTTTTTTCCATTTTTGCTCATTGGGACAGGGAGTCACATCAACAGTGGAAATCATCTAGAGCCAAGGTATCTTTGCCCCTAATCACACTTCCATGTCAAGACAATAAATAAATAAATTGCTTAGCTTTGATTTTTCTTATTTTATTCCTAGTTTGTTATGTGAGGTGTTGATCTCCAATACCGTGGGCCCACAATGAATATTTTATGTTGGGGGGGGGTAGGAGTGCATTGGAGTCAGAGTTATGACAACAGTTAAAACTCATGGGTGTAGGGCCAATGGGGATTTTGGACCTCTTGCATACAATTTGTATAGACAGCTCTAACCACACACACACACACACACGGACACACAGACACAGACACACACACAGACACAGACACACACACAGACACACACACACACACACACACACACACACACACACACACACACACACACACACCTCCTGCCCCAGAAAAAAACAAGGCAACAACGAATGCAAACTCCCCCCAGTGAAAACATGGTAACAACTAATGGGTTCGAAAAAGTACAGTTGTGTACACTTACCAGAAATGTAGATGTTCGAGTGTATTCACTGTTGCAGTCATCATCTGTTGCAGTCATCACCTGTGGGTTATCCCTGCTGTGGTAGCCCTTGGTCGGCCAGAGTACCAGAGTCAATGCTTTTGTGTGCCGGCTGCCATCGCCTGTGGTCTGACGTCAGGTCGTCAGTGCTATAAAGCAAGCAGCCAACGTCATTACATCAGTTTTTCTTGCTCTAACCCATCATAAGCATAAGGGAAAAGAGAAAAGAGGTCCTGGTGGCTAAAAGCCACCTAGGGAAGCTTATGTCCCCTAGTGGAAGATGTTAAATGGGGAATGGAGGAAGGGAAACCAAGACTGCAACAGTGAATACACTTGAACATCTACATTTATAGTAAGTGTACAAAACTGTACTATGTTCTTTGTGTTTCACTGTAGCAGTCATCACCTGTGGGAGGATTCCCAAGGGTGAGGAAAGGGGTGGAAGGATAGGTTGAGTCCTAGGTATGGGTCAGAAGGCCCTGCAGAATTGCAGAGGCAAACCCTGCCCTAGACTTAGAAAAGACAGGTAGGTGGTAATGCTTTATAAAGGTATGGACAGAGGTCCAGGTGGCCACTTCCAAAATGTCCCTGGTGGGTACTCCTCTGAGGAAGGCAGTGGAAGTGGACGTTGCCCTAGTGGAGTGGGTACGGATAGACTTAGGGATGGGTTTCCCATGTAGTGTGTAACAAAAAATGGATACAGAGTGAAATCCATTTGGAAATGGTTTATTTGGAGATGGGCTTCTTCTCTACCCCTGGGGCAAAGCTTACAAGAAGCTGGTCTGTTTTTCTGAATGGCTTAGTACAGTCCAGATAGTATCTGAGTTGTCTGTGTATGTCTAGTGAGTGTAGGATTCTTTCCTTCTTGTTTCAAGGGTTGGGAAAGAAGGTGGAAAGGTGTATGGCCAGTTTAAGGGTCACATCAGATAGCACCTTGGGCTTAAAGGAGGGGTTAGTTCTCAGGGAGACTCTGTCTGCATGAAAAATGATGAAGGGCTCAACAGCCATGAGAGCTTGAAGTTCCGAGACCCTTCAGGCTAAGGTGATAGCTAGTAGGAAGGCAGTCTTCCATGAGTGGTATTTCAATTCATTAGAAGCGACCAGTTTGAAAGGAGGTAAGGTTAGTTTTTCTAATAAATAACTGAGGTACCAGGGTGGTGTGGGAGGCTTTCTAGGAGGCCTGATATTAGAAGCCCCTCTCAGAATTGTTTAATCAAAGGATGATAGATGAGGGGTGGGTCAGAATCATAATGGGCTGTAATGGCCGAGGCATGAATTTTAATAGAGGAGAAAGAGAGGCCACTACTGAGCAACTCTGCTAGGTAGTCTAGGATGAGAAAGATGGAAGGTTGGGAGGTACTGCCCCCTTTTGATCGTTTCCAGGAGCAGAATCTTTTCCATTTTTCTGCATATGATTTTCTTGTGCTGGTTCTTCTGGCCTCTGTGATGATGTCTACGACCTGTTTGCTTAACAGGGACTCCTTGTTAGTTTTTAGTGTATAAGCCATGCTGAAAGATTGAGATTCTGTAGGTCTGGGTGTAGTACCCCCTCTCCTGGGTCAAGAGGTCTAACCTCAGGGGAAGCAGCTTTGGGGGCTGTAAGGTCAGGCTGCACAAAAAGGGGTACCAATGCTGTCTGGGCCAGTCTGGAGCAATGAGGATGGCCCTTGGTCTCTCCTCTATTATTTTGATCAGAACCTTGGGAATAAGGGGCAGAGAAGGATATGAGTACACAAAGAGGGAATTCCAGGGGAAGGTCAAGGCATCCACCTTCCACACCAGGAGGTGGAACGCTCTGGTGCAGAACCTTTGCAGCTGGTGGTTGAGGTGCGAGGCAGAGAGATCCACATCTGTGGTCCACCACTCTTGGGTGATTTGCAGGAAGATTTCTCTGTGGAGCTGCCATTCATGGGGGTCCAATAAGTTTCTGCTCAGGTGGTCTGCCAGGGTGTTGTTGACCCCTGGTAGAGATTGGGCAATTAGGTTTAGCCCCATGGAGGTGGCTGTAAGCCAGAGACTCATGACTAACCTGCACGGGGAGTAAGACTGGGTGCCGCCCTGCTTGTTGATGTGCCACATCACTGTGGTGTTGTCTGTTTTTATAAGGAGGGCCCCTGGCCTGAGATGGGGTTGGAAGGAAGTCAGGGCCTTGTGTACTGCCATCATTTTTTTCTGACTGATGTGCAAGTGAAGGTGCTGGGCATCCCAAAGGCCTTGGGTACACCTGCCTGCTAGGTGAGCTCCCCAAGCAATATCTGAGGCTTCGGTGGTGATGGTTTGGACGGAAGGGCGGTGGATGAAGGGAAGACCCCTGTTGATGGCAAAGGCCGCTGCCCACCAGAGAAATTAGGCCCTTATACATGGAATCAGAGGGAGTGTGGTCTCTAGTGACTGAGAGTGCTGACATCATAGGTTCTTTAAGTACCACTCAAGTTTTCTCATTTGAAGCCTGGCAAGGGGGATAAGAAGGTTGCAAGATGCCATGTATCCCAGGGCTTGCAAGGAACTTCCTCACAGTGAGCAAGCCAGCTGGGTGAAGTAGAGAGGCAGGAAGCTCTGCTTTTCTGGGGATAGGTAGGCCATTTGGGATGCTGTGTCTAGCACAGCTCCCAAGAAAATAATTTGCCTTGTGGGGTTTTGTTTTGATTTTTTTCTCGTTGATGATGAAGCCTAGGGAAGAAAGGAGAGATCTGACAAAGAGAAGGTCCTGGACCAACTTTTCTTTGCACTCTGTCTGAGTGAGGCAGAAATCCAGGTAAGGATCTTCTTCTTCTTCTTTAGGCTTTTCCCAGTTAGGGGTCGCTATAGTGGATCACCTGTATGCTCATGATTGGCAGTGGTGTTTTTATGGTGTCAAGTTGTCAGCACGGTGCTCAACCTTCCACAGAAGGCACACACACTCACAGCTAGGGCCAATTTAGTGTGTCCAGTTTACCTACGGTATGTCTTTGGGTGTGCTCTGACGGAAACCCACATGACCACAGGGAGGACATGCAGACTCCACACAGAAGGCACTCCAGCCGAGGATCGAACTGGAGAACCTCTTGCTGTGAGGTGGCAACGGTAACTGCTGCTGAGCCACGGCTGCCCTGGTCCAGGTAAGGATAAATCTGTATAACTTCTCTGGTTTGCAGAATGCTATAGTCAGGGCAATCATTTGGTGAATACTCCGGGAGCAGTAGATAAGCCAAAGGGCAGTGCAGAGAACTGAAAGTGACAGCCTGCTCTGAAGCGCAGGAATTTTCTGTACAATTCCCTGATGGAGGTGTGGAGGTAGCCATCTTTTAGATCTAGTGTCACAAGCCAGGTGGTTTTTGTTAGCATAGGCAGGAGTTGCTGCAAAGTTAGCATTTTGAATTTGGGGACCACCAAAGAGATGTCCAGTTTGGATAGATCCAGGATGGGGCACTAAGTGCCCTCTTTTCTGGCAACAAGGAATAGTCTGGAGTAAAAACCTTTTCCTGTTTGATCTGGAGGTAGAGGCTCTACTGCCCCATGGGATATTAGAGTTTGGACCTGTTTCAATGCCTCTGCCCACTGGTTTGGTGGGAGGTCTGGGTACCCTCTTGGAATTGGGAGTTTGCTGAAAGAGAATCTGTATCCCCCTGAAAAATTATTTTTAAGACCCATTGGTCCTTGGTTATAGAAACCCAATTGCCTTTGAAGAGGGTGAGTCTTCCTCCTAGTTTTTGATGAGTGAAGGGAGGGCAGAGGGGGAAGGGAAAGTCATTGTGAGTGCTTGCCATAAAAGCTTGGCTTAGAACTCCCTCCTTTAGAGACAGAAGTGGTCCATTGTTTGCTTCTTTGCTGTCCCTGGGATAGGGGCCTGGTTGGCCTGTCCCTGTGGGGCTTAACTTGGACCAGCCTGCTGGGTGCAGGGAAGGCCCAGTGCTTAGAGGGAAAGTTCCTGCTGAATCTGGGCAGTTGAACTTGAAAGAAATCTTTTACAGTTTGCATAGATTTTGCTTTGTCTTCCATCTTTTTAAGCACCACTTCTTTTTCTCCAAACAGGCGATCCTTGTCTAGGGGCGCATCAGTAAGTTTAGACTTGACATGATCAGGGAGAGGTTGCTCCTTCAGCCATACATGTCTCCTAATAACAGATCCTGTCACTACTGCCCTGCTAGAGGCTTCAAGGTGTCATATCCACATTGTAATGAGTGCTTGGCCACTTGACAAACAGAGTGTAGCAATTCTGCCAGCTCATTTGAGTTGGCACAGTCAGGACAGGAAGCAATCTTCTGTTTTACTTGTTCCAAAGTGTGTTGTTGATATTTTAACATATGGAACTGACAACTGAGTGCTCTGATAGCTAAGGTTGCAGAGCTGTATACTTTCTTACCCCATCTGTCCCGGGCTCTGGAGTCTTTGTCAGAAGGAAAAGGATTCTTGGCAGAACTAGTCTTAGCTTCTTTGGGTCCCTGTGTAATGACTTCAGGGTCTGCAGCAGGATTTCTATACAGATATTTGTGAGAATCCAGTACTCTGTTGTACCTGTCAGGTTTACTTGGAGCAGGAGGCAGGGCATCGGGGGCAAAGCTGGATTCATGGAAAACATCATCCACCACTTTCAGAATAGGTGGGATGGCCAGGGGTCTGTGCTGGGCCAGGTCCAGAAATTCTCTAAGTCTTTTCTTAGACTGTGGGAAGTCTTGAGAGTTCCATTGGAAATGTGCCCTGAGAGAATGAAGGGTTTCCCCAAAGGAGAAGTCCTCTGGAGGGGAGGCAGAAGGGATGGACTCCTCTGCATATGAATTCTCATAAACAGTTAGGGGATGTTGCTCCTCTTCAAAAGCAGAATAATCAGATTCCTCAGACTCTTGGTCTGTCATAATTTCTGGAGAGGGTTGCCTTTTCCTTTTAGCAGTGGGGGCCTGAGTGCCTCGGATAAGGGAGATGATATCCTCTGCCATTTTAAGCATTTGAGCTTGGGGTGGGGGAACAGTAGCAAGATGGTGGCTAGAAGCAGATTTCCTAGGAGTGGCCTGGTTTCTAGGCCTGAGAGAATTCGTCTGTCTCTGAGAAGTGTTAGTCAGATGTGAAGACATTGTTTTTTGTCTAGAATCGGTAGTGCGAAGGGCCTCCTCAGAAGCCGGTGCCTGTGACGCAGCTCCGGACCCAACTGAGGCAGTAGGCTCGTAAGACAAAGTAGATTTCTGTGGCATACTGGACTCCGAAAGGGTCTTGGCAGAGACCTGTGTAGACAGCGAATCAGGCATCAGGGGCTGTGAAAGTGTCTCACTGAATTCCGGAGAGCTGACAACTTGCTTAGCGGTAGCATCATTGGAAGGCTTAGCCTTGTGTGGCCTGTCTCTATCTTTATCTCTACATTTTTTCAGAATATCCAGAGATTGTTGGCTGATAGATGCCATATCGGAATTCGAAGATGGAACACAGAAATAATGGTCTACAAAAAGAGCTCTACGGTGAATGGTTCTCACATTAAAGAGGGCAGAGAACCGGCAACAAGGGACATCATGGTCTGGGCCTAAACAAGTGATACAGTAAGAATTAAAGTCTCGGTGTGGGATCTGGTTTCCACAGGCGAGACAATTGTTAACTTTTTCAGGCATCAGTTAGAGCAAGAAAAAAGGGTCCCCAATGGCGTACTTAGCTTTAGACATTTTCTGCTGAAATTCAACCTCTGGTAGCAACCGACCAGCAGTCATGTGAACTGCTTCTGCTATGGGCTCCACAGCAAGAAAGACTGATGTAATGATGTCGGCTGTCTTGCTTTATAGGACTAATGACCTGACGTCAGACTACAGGCGACAGCAGTCGGCGCACAAAAACACTGACTCTAGTATTCGGGCCAACCGAGGGCTACCACAGCAGGGATAACCCACAGGTGATGACTGCAACAGTGAAACACAAAGAACATCTCTCCTTACCTGGAATCAAAGCATGACTCTGACTCTTGGTGGGCAGCATAACTCTCTGGCAGCAAAGATTATCAAAAACACTCAAGGAATGCTAGTTTAAATTCTGTGTGTGCATCGGAATGCTAGTTTAAATTCATGTGGACTGGACTTCCATGTTGGTGTGTGACGCATGCATGGAAGAATCTGCCATCGTGGATTTTTTTTTAATTCTTAAAGCTAGCTTAAATTTACATGGACTGGACTTCCACGTTGGTGTGTGACGCATGCATGGAAGAAGCTTCCATTGTGGAGTTTGGAGTTTTGTTTTTTTTTTAAATTGTTAAAGCCTCATGGCCAATAGCTGTAAAAGTGTGTGTGTGTGTGTGTGGGGCGCTCCCTCCACCTTGCTCTATGGTTCCGGCACCCATGATAAAGCTCAGTTACCATGCCAATTGCTGGAGAAAGGGATGGGTAATCCATCTATCCATTGCTGTCATATATTATCATTGTTGCTATAGCAACCCTGTGAGCAGTCACTGCCATCTACAAAGTTTACTAGATAATAAGGGAATGGAAGCAGACTGCCAGGCCTTTCTTTCATAGCATAATTCCATCTGTGGCAGGTGTAAATACATACATATTCTGGTGGCTTTCCTCTCACAAAAAAATGCCCTGTGAGCTTCATACACCTCCACAATAATCCTTCACTGATCAAGATAAAATATCTTATCGTGCGCCTGTAACAAAAAAAAAAAGTCACTCCCAAAGCCTCTCAGCAAGAGGAATATTAAGTCTCAGCAAGTATCCAACCGCTTCACCTATACTGTAGATCAATGAGTGTGCATATACCTTTAAGAAGCAATCCAAGGGCTTGCACAAGTGTATAAATACTGAGCATGTGCAAGTCTGACTGCCATTTTATAGTTCACTGTTGAGATGTGAACATGTATGTATGTAAGCTCTGTCTGTTAGTTCATATTTAAAGATGCTGCTATCCATCCTGATGCGTTTGTATGTATTAAAGCGTCTGAACAGAACCTCAAGTCTTCTCATTATTTGTATTAGAGATGAACGAGCGGTATGCTGCCAGAAGTGGCACGTCTAAAGGACATGGAGTCAGAGCCAGCATATCCAAGGGGCATGACGTTTGAGACGGCATGGCTAAAACAATTAGCAGCACTTGGCTATAACTGGAGGAATGTACAGGAGTGAATCATCTTAAAAAGAGGCAAAACAGGTCAGAAATTAATTTAAACATTAAATCTTGCTCAACACTATTTCTTATGCTTAAGATATGAAAATGGGCATGCCGAATGTTCAAAATGATGTTCGCTTAAACATATATGCACCTTACTGATAAAAATATTCAAATTACTACAGAAAACATTTGAAATAAAGTCCGAATTGCATAAAATGAAGAAAATAAAGGGAAACGACCGCATTTTCGCAAAGCATATGTATTTTTCATATTAAGCAAAGATATCAGAGTTTTCAGAAATGTATAAAATATTCTTATGTTTGTGCAGTGTTGCAGTAAAGCTATTTCGCAAAGTACAGCCATTACAAGGCATATTTCACAAAATACACTGATTACAGAGCATATTTCTCAAAATAAAGTATTTTGAAGAGTTTATAGTGCATTTGGATGTTGTTACAAGCCCACAGAACAGTTTGTTCATAAATAATTAAAAGGGCCATATTTTCAGTGTGTTTGAGTATACTTTGTGGGCATGGCAAACAGATTTAGAAAACCCAGTGCACTTGTGTTTTGACTGTAATATTGCTAAGAACTGGAGAGTGTTTGAGCAAGAGTAAGACATTTTCATACAGGCTGCATTTTCTGATAAAGATGACCTTATAAAGGCATTTATTCTACTTAATTCAGCTGGGTCAGAAGCCATTGAAAGGGAGAGCTCATTTGTGTATGCACCTGCTATATATGCTGAAGAGGGGGAAAAACATCATATTGTTGTACAGGTTGAATCAAGGGAGGACCCAGAGCGCTTAAAATGTAAATTTAGAGAAATATGCAACCCCCAGACAAATGTTACAATGGAAAGACACTTATTTTACACAAGGGATCAAAAGCCTGGTGAAACTTTTGCAGCATATATAACTGATCTGAGAAAGAAATCTATAATGTGCAGATATGGTGACTTAAGGGATGAGTTGATAAAGGACAGACTTGTGTGTGGCATAAAAGATGACGCTGTGAGAAAGATTTTGCTTCATGACAGTGATTTAACTTTGAAAAAGGACATTGAGATTTGCAAGATATATGAGCTTACAGAAAAGCACACAAATATGCTTACAAATGAGAGCAGGCACAGTGATAAGGCTCATGTTGATAGTATGCAGCACATTATTAAGGGAAACAGGCCCAAGCACATGGCAGCTGTAACCCCTGCAGCACTCTCTAGTAAACCCTAGAACTTTCTAGCACATCACAGACTTTTGCACAGCCTCAATGAAGCATTAGAGTGAGTCAGCACACTCAACGCATGGGCCCCAATCTAGTTTCATTACCAATGGTTGTAACTGTGGTGGTAATCATGAATCTAAAAGGGAAAACATACATACCCTACTTCTGAAACTTAAACCTTGCACCCCATCAGCTGATCTCCTTCTGGCTGAATATCTGAAATTAGCAGCTGGAGTACATGCCTTCTCCATTTCCATCTTAATTAACAGATCCATTATAGAATGTTCCATCCCAAATATCTGGAAAGTCTCACATATTATCCCACTCTACAAGGGAGGAAACTCCAATGAACTCTCAAACTTCTGCCCTATAGCCTTACTTTCACCTATAGCAAAAATTATGGAGAGATGTATTCCTCGTCAACTTCTGAAGCATCTCCTCCAAAATCACCTTCTAGTAGACTGCCAACATGGTTTTAGACCATATCATAGCACTACCACAGCTCTCTCATCCTTTTCAGACTGTGTAAATAAAAATCGAAATAACAATCTCCTATCCTCTGCCCTGTTTATTGACCTCTCTAAAGCATTTGACATGGTGAACCATGAACTATTGATAGATACACTTAAATCTCTCTCGTTAGATACACAATCAGTGAAATGGTTTAAGTCCTATCTAGGAAACAGACAAGCAGTCCTCTGGGACAATGAACTATCCTCTCTCCTCCCTATTACACTCGGAGTCCCACAAGGATCTATCTTGGGACCACTCCTCTTTACTATTTTCATTAAAGATCGGACAACCTCCCTTCCACAAACCACCTGTATACAATACGCCGACAATTCAACTTTAATCGGTGCTGCTTCCTTGCCTTCCCAACTTCAATCCAGGACCAAAAAAATTTTCACCTTGGTTGAAAATTGGTTCCATCAACACTGTCTCCTTCTCAACCCTAAAAAAACTAAATTACTATTGTTCACCCCCACTCAGAAATCCCCTGCTATCAACTTCACAGTCATATCTAACAATGGTACCAAAATAGCTCCTGACATAACCATCAAACTTTTAGGGGTAACAATCAATCACAATCTTAACTTTGACACACGTATCAACCTAACTATTAAATCAGTTAATAGAAAACTTGGCTCCCTTTAAAGATTTAAACCCTTTCTCACACCTTCAGCTAGGACTACTATTGCCCAAACTCACCTAATTTCTACCCTCCTCTATGCCTCCCCAATTTATGCAAACCTCTCCAAAAGCAATATCAATAAATTGGCAACATCTTATAACAACATAGCCAGATTTGCCACTGATGCCCCATTTCGTACCCACCACTGCAAAAATCTCAGACTTCTAGGATGGCTTGAACTGCAAAACCAGCTTCTTTTTCAGCAACTCATGATCACTGCTAAGATCCTGCATCACCCCTCAAATACTCCCATACTCAAAAACTTTATTAGCCCTTATCAAAATCTTGTAACCTTATGATCTGCCAACTGAGTACTTGTTTCTACCCTAAAAACCAATAACAGATCTGGGGACTGCCTGTTTTCTAACTCCATTGGTTACACTTGGAATAAGCTTCCAAGAGAACTAGCATCCCTTACATCCACGTCTCTTTTCAAGAAACAACTAAGAATCTTCATAAAATCACAATGGCTTTGCCCATGCTCTAATCCTGACTGATCCTGTCCCCTGTTTACTGATCACTTTAAAGACTATAACTATTGTATTTCTCTTGCTGTGTCTTTCTCTGTTTGAATTCTTCCTAATGAAGGATTTTGCCTAGGCTAAAAATCACTACCTTACCCTAGTTTGTTTGTTCTATGAATGTACTGTTTTTATAATCTGTTTATAAATGTGTTTTAATGTGTCTTAATAGTTCACTGTTAATTAAGTTTTATTAGTTTAAAAAGTCATTATAATATGTTTATATAATTCTTATTTGTCTTTGGAGTTGTTCTCCCCGGGCCTCCGCTGAAAATGGACATATATCCAGTCGGACTTTCCCGGTCAACAAATGTAAAATAAAGATAATAAAAAATAAAAGTGTTTAGCTTTTGGTCAACAATGCCACAAATATAATAAATGGAATCATTTCAAAAGATTTTGTAAATCAAAAGACCCACATGCTTTTATTAAAAGGGAACATTTTAAGAAACAAGTTGATTGGCTGATAATGGCAATTCTACTCTTTATGTTGATGGTGTGTCAGTGCTTCAGGAAACAGTCAATGCAGTACATTTAAGGGAAAATAATGAAGTCCTTTGTACTGTTCGGATAATTGGCAAACCCATAGAGCTGAAAGTTGACACAAGATCCAAGTGCAACGTTATGTCAGCAGAAATATTTGCTACAGTGTGTAAAGGTGAAAGGCTTGATTTGGCAAGGTGTGCAAAACTTGTTGCTTATGGAGGTGAAGAAATTCAGACTGAAGGCTCATTGTTCTTTCATGTTACTCTGCTGGAAGGAGCTATGACTTATTATTTTATGTGGTCAAGAGGCATGTCCAGTCATTATTAGGGCTCAGAGACACTTTGAAATTGGGACTGCTTTCATTTAATAAAGAAGTCCACCAAGTTAGCTTAAAAGATCACTAATCTAATTTTGCACAGCACATTTTTTCTACCTATGCAGACCTGTTCCAAGACAAACTAGGCAAGCTTCCAGTCATGTACTCCATGAAGTTAGACCCAGTGGAAAGTCCAGTTATTAGGCCAGCATGTAAAGTTCCATGCAGGACAGAGTTAAAGCAGAGTTCGATAAAATGGTGCAACAAGGTGTAATTTGTCCAGTGGAAACTCCAGCTGAATGGGTATCTTTCATGGTAGCAGCTCATAAGAATAGCTCAGATGACATCAGAATATGTATTGATTCATGAGATTTGAGCAAAGTACTAAAAAGACCTCATCATCTAATGCATAGTCAAAGAAGTCACATATTTGATGTCAAATACCACTATTTATTATGTTTAAGATGCAAAGAGTTCATTTTGGCAAATTCATCTTGACAAAAAATCCTAATTTCTCACCCACCACATTCAGTGTTCCATTTGTCAGGTACAAATTTTTGAGAATGCCTTTTGGGATAAATTCTGCAAGTGAAGTTTTTCAATGTACAAGGGAGCAATTTTTTCTGGGTATCCTTGTGCTATCATAGTAGACGACATACTAGTAGGAGGTTGTGATGAAGCCAAACATGACAGAAACCTTAGAAAAGTTCTAGAAAGGGCACATCAAGTGAATCATAAGCTCAACCCATACAAATGCAAATTCAGGCTACAAGATGTTTCTTATGTTGGTCACTTAGTAGTACAGGCCTAAGAGCAGATCCTTCAAAGCAAACAGCCATTCTCCTGATGCCAGCTCCAGACAATGTTCAAGCCCTGCAAAGTTTTCTTGGCATGGTCAACTATCTAGGTAAGTTCATTCCAGACTTGAGCCAACTTTCAGCAACACTCAGACAGCTGACACATAAAGATGCATCCTGGTTCTGGTTAGAGCAACACCAAAGAGCATTTGATATCCAGAAACAGAGAACTGCTAGTCCGCCAGTGCTCAGATACTATGACGTTCACAATCCAGTAACACTTTCCTGTGATGCTTCACAATTTGGTCTTGGTGCAGTCACTCTACAACAGGATCAACCTGTTGCCTATGTATTGAGAACTCTTACCCAAACTGAACACAGTACGCCCAGACTGCTTTGGCAATAGTGTTTGCATGCTCAAAGTTCCATCATTATGTTCATGGTAGACCTATCCAGATTGAAACAGACCACCAATCTCTAGTCATTATCTTGAGAAAGCCTATGAATTCAGCCCCAGTCTGATTGCAAAGTATGATGCTAAGATTGCAAGAGTATAATTTTAATCTTGTCTACAAGAAAGGCAAACTTCTTTATCTTGCTGATACATTATCCAGATCACCCAGAAATACCACTGAACAGAATGACACTCAAGGTTCTCATTCAATTGATGATTTTGAAGTCATGGAAATGTGTAATTTTTCTTCCACATATCTTGATGAGCTGAGAGATCCCACAGCTACAAATCCAGTTTTACAAAAGCTCAACCACTTTATTAATCAAGGATGGTCGCCAAAGCAATCTAGTTTACCTCAAGAACTACAACCTTATTTTCCATATAGAGATGAGATTTTGTCTGACAAAGGTATCATAATGAAAGGTCTGAAAGTAATTGTTCCAAAGTCCTTGCAACCTGAGTACATTACTATTTACATAGTGGTCACCTAGGAACTGAATCTACCAAAAGAAGGGCGAGACAGAGAGTATATTGGCCTTCTATGTCATAAGATATTAAGAGAGCACTTACTTCTTGTTTAGTATGTAATATTACAAGGCCTCATTAACAGAAAGAACCACTTCAGCTTAACCAGATTCTGGAACAACCTTGGTCAACAGTAGCCATTGATATATTTAAGTGGAATGGTCAACATTACTTGGTGTTAGTAGACACTTACTCCAATTGGTATAAGATTGACCTACTTCCTAACCTAGCATCCAGTGCAGTCATTACTAAGATGAAACATCATTTTGCTGTAAGTGGAAGTCCACACAAAATTATTTCAGACAATGGCATACAGTTTACAAGCCAACAGTTCAAAAGATTTGCAGAAGAATAGGACTTTACTCATGTCACAAGTAGTCCAGAGTATCCGCAGTCAAATGGTTTGGCAGAACATGCAGAGCAAAGTACAAAACAGTTACTTGAGAAGTCCAAACAAGATAATAGTGATGTTTTCCTGAATCTCTTGAATCTTAGAAATGTTTCATGTGATAAACATCTTGGTTCACCTGCTCAGAGACTTCTGTCGAGACAAACCAGATCCACATTACCACCCAGTAGTCAATTGCTGGTTCCAAGTGTCAAGAACAGCAGATCAGTGAAACACAGTATGTTGAGAAAATGTCTATCCCAGAAGTCCTACTACGATAAGGCTAGCAGACCACTCAATCCATTAATAAAAGGAGAGGTGGTAAGGATGCAAGCATCTAAAGGTTATGATCGGATTGGTGTTGTGAAGAATATTTGTTCAGAACCGAAATCATACATAGTGAAAACAGAAGGAATCTGTAAGCGGAGGCATTTACTACCAGTATCACAGCCTATACTACAGCAAATAGCCTGTGAGAGAGAGACTATCTCAGAGTGAGTTGTCCAGTGTTCCAATTCCAGAGGAAATTCCAGAAGACATTCCTGTTTCTATGATGAATCTGGAAGTTCCTAATAACAGTTGTGCACCGCAGACTGTCCCTGTTGCTAATTTTATGGTACAAGATATGGTTGAACCTCTAATCCTTGCAATAGATATGAAGCAACTTGGACATGAAGACTGTATTTTGTTTCTGATGTACACAGTAATGCATGCTTATCTCTGCTATTGTTTTGTATAAATGGCAATCTTTTTAAGAGGGAGGATGTAGATCAATAAGTGTGTATATACCTTTAAGAAGCTATCAAAGTGCTTGCACAAGTGTATAAATACTGAGCACGTGCAAGTCTGACTGCCATTTTGTAGTTAGCTGTTGAGATGTGAACATGTAAGTATGTAAGTTAGTTCATTCATATTTAAAGATGCTGTTATCCATCCTGATGTGTTTTTATGTATTAAAGCATCTGAATGAAACCCCAGGGCTTCTCATTATTTGTATTAGAGATGAACGAGTGACACATACCTAACAAAAAGAGTAACGTTTCGAATCTACTACTCTGAACCACAGCAGCAACAGAAATATTGTACAGACAGGTGTTCCTGTGTCAGGCATACTGACTTGGCACTCAAAAGACTGGACAAGAATAGGGCTATAGTGAGTTGTCTCCCAGGCACCATGATTTCTGACATTACAAGAGGCATAAGGAAACTGCCAAATATGACTATGACATAGTAGTGTTGAATGTGAGAGTGAATAACATGAGATGTAAAACCCAGCAAAACATGTCAGAACTGCCCGTGCATGTTACAAATGCAGACATGACACTGGCTCCAAGTATACTTTTTGTCATCTTCAAAAAAACCTAGATACAGAGAAAAAAATGGCTGTTTTTCAATAAAAGGTGTTTCACCTAGTGTCATTCCAGGGAAACAGCTAGCTGTGACTGTGGGACAAGATGCTCAATAGTCCAGCTTAATTCACTAAAGATGGCCCGTACCTCTCATTCCAAAATATTCACATACTGACTAAAACCTCTGCTGCCCACAGTGAGTTTTTAGGCAGAGTCCAATTGATGGACATTCCAACACAACTAACATATCAGTCCCAAAATCGGATCACATTAAGGTGGCCTTCCTAAAAGCCAGAAGTCTAAACGACAAATTGCATGACCCTAAGGGCACTCCTGTATTTGGAAAGCATCTATGTCTGCACAGTTACTGAGACATAGTTTAAATGTAAATATCACTCCCTCTATATCTAGGTTTGCCAGTTCTCATGTCTTCAGAACCAATTGCAAATATTGTGGAGTCTCCATATTCATCAAGGAACAAACTGACAAATTGAGCTAAAGATCTCTCTACATACTATAAATCATCAACAAAAAAACTTGCAACAGATCACCTTCTTTTTTCACAATGCAGAGGAATCTTAAGTGGACAATCTCCCTATTAGTAACATGGTGAAAACCACCCTCTCCACTGGTATGTCTTGAGTGGCTATCAAAGGTGGAGTCTGCATACAATGCACTACTGTTCTTAGAAATGGACATCTAATAAGAAATAAATGTAGACTATAAGGAAAAAAAAATTCTCCAGTAGGGTGCTTAGCTTTATCAAATCTACCTATGTCTTCAGACCTACTGATATACTTGATAATAGGTTGTACTGGGCTCTGATGACAAGAAAGCATTAATGTGACAGTGCCAAAAGACAGCCCTTACCCCCCAAAGTCCTGACATCAAACGGAGGGCATCTGCTGGGTATGGGGGAGGGAAAAATCCCTTTCCTTCAGACAGGCTACCACAGCAGAAAATCCTATAAAGTTATTACTGCGAAAGTGAAACATGATGAGCATCTTGAGGTTTTCTGAAACCCTGTAGAAGTTGATGGGACTGAACTGCATTAACATTACAGAGGCACAAATAAGTAACTGGATTTAGTAAGAGAGAGGGCACAAAGCATATATGCTCCTAAGTTAACCTCTAGAAAGAAGAATAAATCCATAATAGTTATTATGCAGTTATACTAGCATAAAGAGATGTTTCTGAGCAAACTATGGCAAAGTGGAAAATAATGAATACTGGTGATGCCAAAGTGCTTGTGGAAAATGACTGCTCACTTTACACTGGATAAAAAAGAGGAGAGAGTTTACTGCAGTCATCAAGACTTGTAGTTATCATGAAGCTAGCGTGATATTAAAACTGCTATATCCAGCAGTCTTTAGAAAACTTTTTCCAGGTGGGTCTAAAAAGTATACAGTGGCAGATCTGGCTTTGGAGGAAATATAGTACAGACAGATCTACAGTGAACAATATGAAGAGGAATCTGTTTCTATGCTCTACACAAGTAAGCTATCCAAGAGAAACTGTGCCATTGAAGCAATTTCCATTGTTTCAAATGACGTTGTTTGAATGAAAAAGAGAAGCCCATGAGAAGATCAAAGGCTTGGGAGCAGCTAGGATTCAAGCCAGATGCCAGTACTGCAAGATGAGGAGGAATAGAAAGAAGACCAACTGTTAAATGAATTTATTGAAAATAGCAGAAATTGAAAATATTAGTCCTTTTTTAATTTCTTCAAATCTTTTGGGTTTCTAATAACATGATGCGAATGGACCCCATTCCTAAGTCAAAGTACAATTAAAGTTCATGAAATTAGTATTGTTTCAATCTTTGATGTCAGCCAGAAGTGCTCTTCGCAGCACCCACAATGAGTTACATGTATTGGTAACATATCTAAATAAGACTGTAGATGCTTTTTTATAAGACCCATTGCTCCAACTGCTATTGGAACTGTCTGGGTATCTTTCTTCCACATTGCTCTCATTTCTGCCTGCATCCTGGTATTTTATGACTTTGTGTCTCTCTGTACACAAGATACTGTAGTCACTGGGTGTAGCAATTTCAATGATCAATGCTACTATCAATGGTCTTTTCTTGGACCAGTATATCCGGTTTTCTAGCATCTATCTTTTGAACTGCTGGTAATGGGTGATCTCATGTCATATAAACTTCATAATTTTCTATGATGCCTTGTGGTTCATGTTTCCAGTGTTTCAGCCACTTCAGTACCTTAATGTTTGTACAATCCACAGTGCAACAATCTTGTCACATTATTATGCCTTTCAGTATACAGTCCTTCTGCCATTAGTATGTCACAACAACGAGGTGTGCAACTGTTGCCAATTCTGTTTAACAAAACCTACATTTGTCTCTTTCTCAAACATGTTACTTTGTAAACCAATGAGTATGTAGCCCACTATCTTGTGCCACTAATACTAACCTTTCATCTCTTGGTTTGAATTTGCCTCTCCTTAACCATTCCTGCATTTGTTCCTGATCAACATGAGGTTCTTCCAGAAGTCTTCTATACTTGCAACTATATTTATGCATTTTTCCACATTTCTTGCATTCTCATCTGGTCCTACACCTTATATTCTTTATTTTATTTTTTGGCACATTCAGTTGCTGCCTGATGTTTATCTACTTCTGGTTTGATTTCCATTCCTGCTTGATGCCAATATGCGTCTGCTAGACAAAGCAGGGAAGTCATCTTAGATTTATTCTCCTCGTATTTCAAAACTTTCACTACATTTGGGTCTTCTTAGGTCAGCAGATGTGTGTGGTGTCCCACGATCGCAGATCTGTACATGTAATCAATTTCAAGGAAGCCCATCCCTCCTTCAGAACAGGGAATATATAATCTTGGTATGCACTGATTTTTATAAATCATCCTTCTTGTTTTCCTATCTAAACTATCCAATATGATTTGGGGACAGTCAATCATTCCAACAGTGTAAGTTAGGACAGGAATAACAAAATTGGTTTACAGCTTGGATTTTGTTACTAGAAGTCAACGCTGTTATCAGGATTAATTTAAGTCTTCTAAAGTATTCCTTACGTTTTATTCGCATTTATTCATGCTTTACCAATAGTCCCAATGTGAGTTGTTTGATGTACTGGGAAATACTGAAGAATTTTGTGCCAGTTACAAGAAGCTGGGATTTGAACCAGGCTGAGGACTAGGCAGAGAACTAATAATAAAGAGAGCTTGGTAAACAGTGAGGATACTCAACTTCACTTTCTGCTGTTTATTTTAAAATGTGTGAAGTGGAGGGGAAAAATCAAATCTAAGTAACATAGCTTTGTATTTACAGTATATATTTTGAGCTGAGTTGTTTTAACATTGTTGTGAAATGTAAAATAAATATGTGTGTACAGATTTTTGTATTGAATGTTTAACACTGTTGTGATAAGCAACACAGTAGTAGAGGTAGATATGTCAGAGGCACGAGTACAGTGCTGCAAGGCACATATGGGGAAATAACCTTCTTCTTATTGAGTGTTCTAGACTAGAGCAACAATAAGCCATTAAAACAGTGGCTTACTGCTTACACTGTAACCCTGCAGCATGACACACAAAAACTAGGAATTATAATGATAAATTCAAACCATGTTGATAAGTATGTTATCACGTTACAAGAATAAACTAAGGGAACACAGGTTTAGTCAAGGGTAGCTTGCTTTTGTTAAATAACCAAAGTAAAAAAAAGGTTGTGGGAATTTTTTCTAACTAGAAGTCCTAGCAGGTTGCGTGTGTCTGGATTTACAAGATTGCAAGACTGGATTGACAAGAGTAGCCCTGATGCGCACAAAATAAGAAAGGCATTGATTAAGGGATATTTGGAAACTGTATTCTGTGACCCCTTTAGTGGATTTGTTAAAGGGGAAGAAAATGCAAAAATGGTAAGTTCTGAGTGAACTGTATTAAAAATGAATGCAATGGGAAGTAGTGTTCAAACTGAATATCAATCTCTGCAGCAGCTTCACTTTTGGATTATTCTTAAAGTCACTGGACAATTTTTCTTTCACAAATTTTTCAGAGAGCTAATCTGAATATAAACAAGATGTGTTTATATACTTATGAGGGGAAAATACATTCAGTTTGAAGAAATAGTGATATGTTTGTTTGCAAGACCTGACACGGTACGTTATAGTATAAATGCCCTTATAAAGTGTGCTTTTAACATTTGATTTTAAGATGTCATAATTGTGCTCATAAATGCATTTTTTAAAGAGTGCATTCTGTCTTCCCAACATAAAACACCGGACATTCAGAGCACAGAGTTATAGTATAAATGCCCTTATAAAGTGTGCTTTTAACATTTGATTTTAAGATGTCATAATTGTGCTCATAAATGCATTTTTTTTAGTGTATTCTGTCTTCCCAACATAAAACACCGGACATTCAGAGCACAAAGGCAAATATACCAGACCCCTGGAATTGCAATTACCATTTTGAGGAAACACTTGAAAACTCGTGTTATTATTTAATGTAAAACATTCTCCCTCACAAATGAACCTGCACTGATTACATGCACCATACTTTTATGTACCCTTCCTTAATGTACCAGAGCTAGTAAAACCTGCCTCTACCAAATTCTTGACATTTTTTGCCCTTTTGTATATAAAATGGGGTGCATCTCTCAAAATCTTTACAATTTTATCTGAAGTTTTTAAAATACTCTAATTCTTTTTAACAACGTTTAACCTTTTGGGAACCTGAGTTATACGGAAGAACTAGTTCTTTAGGAAAAGCAGTTCCAACATTATTACTATCTTCTCCAAAAATGTGTGGTCCATAGGAACTACCTTGATTCTCTGTGTTTTCAATGACTATACCTAACAGTGGCATTCACCTTCTACCCATTCACTGGCAACATCTTCACTAATACTTTCTACTAATGAATGAGTGCAGCCTCTATCCATAAAAATTGTTTCTAATGTAATTTTTTTCTTCCAAAAATGTATATTTGTTGAAAACCATTCTGCTAACTTTACAAATTGCCCTTTTTTAAGAACTGGTGGGTAAATCTTAAAAAAAAAAAAAAAAAATAGTCTTTGGGATGGGACTGAATCTGAAGCAGACAGGTTTATAAATTTCCTTTAAGGTACGACCAGTTTTTTGAGATCCACCCACTGTGGTAGCTCTGGATGCTTCATCCACAGCACTACAGCTGCACCATGTTTCCTTACTTGTAAAGTAGTTTGTATTTGTATGAGCATGAAAGCTTTCTGCTTCTTGCCATGCACTCTCCCACAACCCCAAAAAAGTTGTTTGAGGATACGTTCCTGGTATTTCAAATTGTGGGTCTAGTAGTTTAATGCCTGAAAGCCAGTGTTGCAGAGACCCCTTTAACCTAAATCTATTCAGTAGTCTACTTTTTCATGATATTTGAAAGAGTATCATGACCAAAAAGCAACCTGGCTCCTAGTGCAGATTCTAGGAACACTATCTGCATATGCAATTTGGTTCTTTTTAAGGAACTTGAAAGGGTCTTGTAAAACTGGCCAGGCCTTTTGGAGTGGGGGATGACACTTTGGCTTCAGGGAAGTAGTATCACAGAAAGCTTCATGCACTGGAGGGATAACTGTCAGTTTAGGCCGGCTCAGTTTCAGGAGATCCATAACCCTTTTTGGATAGGATAAGGCCTTATAAGTTTGCAATTATTCCCTCAGCAGACAGAGGGTTTCCAAAATGACAGGCCCTCTGGGGATGAGTTAGGGGCCAAAGTGTGCCCATTGTCTGGGTTGTAGGACAAGGAAGAAGACATCTTTGATTTACTGTCCAGATCCTTTCATAACACAGACTCACCATTTTCTTTTGGTGGGATGGACTTCAGACATAGATGGACTAGATTCAGGTGGCAGAATTTGTAAGAATTGAAAGAAGCCTTGAGGCAGCTTATCCTAGTCCTGAGAAGGAGGCAGGGCACAGCTGAGTGTATATACTATACTACATCGTGTAGTATAGTCTATACTACAAGATGGCAGCTTAGATTATGCCTTCAATATTTGGGTCTTAAAAGTATGTGCAGCTTCTGGAAATTAAGGTAGGAGGGATGTCCTTGGGTTCTGATTTTCTGAGCCTGTATGCTCTCCTCAATAATATCTAAGGGGGCACTGCCTTCCATTGGCTTTAATAATAGGATATCATTCATAATCCAACATATGTTCAGTGTCTGCTAGCTGTTGTCTGGTTGAGTCTTCATTCTCTTAGGACATGCTGGCCAGTGGTATGGCGGCTTCCAATGCATCATCATCATCAGACTCAGCTGTTGCAGATATCATGGCTAGGGTGTTGCTTGTATGCCTCCAAAGAGCTAACATTATCAGGTCTACGGTCCCCAGATGCATTATCTGTCTATGACTAATCCTTCAGGCTTCACTTCTCTGTTCTTTTCTTTTTGACACCTGTGCCACCAGCTTGCTGTGACTCCACAGACATGACAGGTCTACCAAAATGTGTGTGAACTGCTGCTTCTTCGCCAAGTAAGTCTGAAGGGCCTTGAACTTTACCTTGAGAGTCTTAGGCTACAATCCCTGGCAAATTTGACTAGTTGTGTTCTAGAACTATGCAATACATGCACTTAAGAGAATCTTAACTTTCTCAGGATTACACTACGTGGACAGAGAAAAATGAACCTGAGCTCTAATGAAGTACAGTGTAAACTACAGACAAAATTAGAAGGAAGGAAGGAATTGGCAGATTAACAATTCCCTAGACAGTACTCTGTCAGAAAAGTTGGGGGAGCAAATGGTTATAACGACAGAAATTATTCTTTTGAGCTTGTCCATAGGGTCTGAATTATCCACATAAACTAAGGTCTTATTAACTTGACAGCTATTGGCTGAAAAAGAAGCAATTACTGGAAAATGGAAATCAAAGTTTAACTCTAACAGATTTGCTGAATATTGTAACAGAGATAAAATAAAAAGATGTGGGATCTTTAGAAAAGGGAAGGATCAGTGCATGTAGAATAATGTCCAGGATGAGGCATGAGGTTTAATGGAAGACAGAAATTGAGCAATTTATGTAATGTTGGAGTTAATGAAAACTGTTAAAAAGAAAACTTTTCTATTGCAAGACAGTAACAATAGCACATGTTACTTTGGTTTCTATTAATGCATGTGTGCACATCATTATTTAAAATGAGACAATTTAATACAGATGTTTAAAATAGGAATGTTCCCAAAACAGGCACGTACCAGCTCTGGTCTTTGACTGTAGGTTGGAGCTGGTGTACTTAAAATGTACTTTCTTCCAGCATATAAGAACACATCAAGAAAGAACTGAAGGTGGCAAGTCTGGATGGCATCTATATACCAGGCATGTAAAAACATCCAAAGTAAAGAAGTCAGCCCAGCCACGGGGGAAGGTTGTCCAATTCTGACAATCAGACTGCATTGTCAGACCTTGGATTATGGTAAACTCACATTTTATTATAATAATAAAAACAGTAATCCACACAAAGAGCATAGTAATTTATATAAAACACACATGGTACAACAGGGAGATGCACAATTATTCTAACAAGATACAGGACTATAACTATGAGAAAAAGGTATGAAATTTGGCCTTCTGAAGTGATCATGATTTGCCAGCATGTTTTATGCTCCTATCATCTAAAAAAAACAAAACAAAACAAAAACACTAATTTTTTTTGCAAAAGGGACATACATTCATGCTTTTATGTACCCAGGATTTTCCAACACTCCAGTGAAAATCCTCCTGTTATCTGGGTTTGTCAATCAGGAGGGTCTGCAGGACAGAACCCATTCTCAGAAAAGGTCTGCTGAGAAACGTTCTAGTAGTATTATAATACATATATTGATTAAAAAGACATGAATATACAAAGAAGCTATGCATATACAGTAAATAGTTGTATATGATGCATAGCATGCTAGAAACTGTGGAAATATGCAATACAGTTATGGAGAGTGACAGCAGAAAGACAAACTACATTGGGATGCTATCTGCAGTACAGGCATAGTATATATGAGCACAGCTGATTCAGTGAGTGTGTGTGTGTGTGTGTGTGTGTGTGTGTATGTGTGTGTGTGTGTGTGTGTGTGTGTGTGCGCGTGTATGTGTCTAGTAACTAAAGGAAAATGTGTACTACAACAGTGGAGTATTCCTTTAGGAGTTCACATAACAACAGAAACAGGAAATTACATGTAGCTTACATGTTGATGGACCATGGATCCTGCTAATGTTTACTACAGTATTTAAGTGCATGCTATTAGTTCTTCAATTATCTTGGCTTTTCAGAATGCTTTATGTATTAAATTTCAGTAAAAGATAAATTTCAAGCTGATCAAAGCCCCATTAAATGCTACAAAAATGTTTTCCTGCAAGCAACACTATAACAGTTTTCTACAATTTACCATCTTAAATTAGATGAAAATCATTTTATAAACCAACAAAGCTGTAAAGCATATGAGCATGCAGAGATCAGTATTACAACTGCTGATTTCAGAGAGGCATGGTATAACATTACATTATTGTGTGCTGCAGACATTATCTGTTTGTAAAATCTGTTTCCTGACTTACAACTCTAGAGCTTCCTTACTGCACACATTTTCGCAGGATCATAGCAGATTACTAGGCTACTGACCTGGAGGTCATTTCAAGCCTAGTCATTTTGTCTCAACGTAATACCATAAAATGTTGGCTAATACACAAGATTGCATTAGTAATGGTTGCCCATGTCCAGGAGAGCTCTGGGTCCTATTCCCGATAAGGATTTACAGTGCCTATTCCACTCGTCTGGGTTCCTGTTGAACAGTGTCATACAGGTGCTTTGTTTCACATGAACAGTTAGCCTATTCCAAAGATGCTGCAGTCATTGGGAGATAAATCTGTCCCTCCAGCATGTCTTATTTAAGTTGCAGGCCTTATTTAGGTCCCTGGAACAGGTAGCCCTAGTCCTGTTTGATTTATGGATATGCAGCAAATTCATTAGGTTTGGGTCTAAGATTGTTGTGTAAGCCAGGCATAAGTCTCCCCTAAGAAGTCTATATGATACAGAGAATAGTGACAGAGACTTTAGTTGGTCTGTGTGCAGTACATGCTGGAGGCCCTTGATCTTCTTCGTTAGAAACCTCTGAGGTCTTTCAAATTGCTGCAGGTGCTTTGTATGGTACAGGCCGAATGAGATGTTCTACCTCAATTGTGGGCCAGATTAGTGCTGAGTATAGAGGGGTTATAATGTCTTTTGCTCTTGAGGTGATGCCTTTACTAATCAAGTGCGCTATACAGAAAGCTTTCTTTACTACAGTAGATACATGGTGGTCGAAGTTAAGGTCGCAGTCAACTTGTGGTCCCAGGTCCCTTATCACTTCGTTGGTGTTTGGGTATTGTTGTTGATTTATAGTGTGAAGGGACATTGTTTGTGCTGAAGGGAATGATGGTGCATTTCTTTCCATTCAGTTTGAGACCGTGACTAAGTCACCAGTCACTGGAATAAATAAGATCCTCCTGGAGTATACTGACATCATTTGGGGATTCAATAATTGCACCCAGTTTGCAATATCATCTGCAAATTGGTTCAGCCACAACCCCTTAATTTTGATCTGAACTTCTGAGAAGTATATACCAAATAGCAGGGGCCCAGCACTGACCCCTGTGGCACCCCATTGATATCATGTTTGCTGGCTGATGTGGAGTCACCCACTATGACAGTGTGTGTCTGGTTTGTAAGCTAGCTGGCAACCCATCTTACAACAAAAGGAGTTTACATTCAGTTTGCTAAGTTTATCGGTAATGCCTGAGTGTGGGATTGAGTTGAAAGCCTTTGCCAAGCTGAGGTATGCTGTGCACATAGATGTGCCCTGGCCAATGGCCCCAGTCACATTTTTGAAAAAAATTCACCAGATTTAACAGGCAGGATCTGTCCTTGATGAAGCTGAATTTGGGTAGGATCCAGGGTTTGGCGGTCGCGTATGTCTCTATTTATGAGGCCCATAATGATACGTTCCATGGCCTTACAGATGAGACTGATCAGGCTTATGTGTCTGTAATTCCCCAGGTCTGTTGCTAGGCCACCTTTGTGGATTGAATAACTGTTGCTGTTCTCCATTCCACAGGAACAAAGCCTGTGGTTAGGCTGTGATTGAAAAGGGTACTTAGTGGTGATGCTTGTTTATGTTTTAGCCTGTTTAGAAGAGCCTGGGATGCCATCTGGTCCCATAGAGGCTGTGATTTTTGCCTTGGACAATGCTTCAATGACCTGTGTTTCATATATGTGGGGGGGGGGTTGAAGGTGGGTTTGTGATAGGTTTGGGGGGGCTAAGGGAGTGACATTTTCACCAAACCTATCTGCTATCAGGTTTGCTATCTCTGTGGGGTCAGTGGGTGAGATACTGTTAGTCAATAGTTCTGCACATGCTTGGGCCCTACCTTTTAGGCTATGTATGTAGCTGTAAAAGGTCTTATGCTTATCCTTGGCTGTGCTTGCTAAGTTTTTCTTAAAGAAGCCCTTAGAGGATTTGACAAGTTGTCCTATTTGCCTGTTGAGGCTGAGGAGGGTGTTTTTCCATTGTTTGGTCTTGCCTTTATTTTCTTGGACAGCAACCTTTTGCATTTATTGTAAAGTTTGTTGACGCTGAATGTCCACCATGATGGCCTGTTTTTACTTGGGGCAAAAAGAAAGAATAGTTTGGGCCCACAGGCTTGAATGTTGGAGTCCAGTGCTCTACCACTAGACCACACCATACATCATACTTTAAAACAGATTTAGGGTTGACTTCTGTCCAACTGCATTTTCTATGGTGTATTTTTTCAATTAGCACAAAGCATGGTGTAACGCCAAGTTTCCACAATAATTACTGCAATAATGGATGTAAATGCATTTAAAGCATATGACATTACTCCCCCCCCCCATACACACATAATGTCCAGTACTGTGCATTTTACTCATGATAATTGTTTTTTATATGATTATAAGAAAAAAAATAAAGTATCATTTATTTACTTATGTTGCTGCTGGTACAGAAGATTTCTGTGTATTAGTTCTGGCTTATGTGCAAATCAGCAAAATGAGTCACAGCTTTCCTTTCAAGTCTGTGGATTTCTATATTTTTTACCAGACAGTAGTTTTCAAACAGAATTTGTGGCAAAGTTGCTGATATGATTTTCCTGCCAAGCCTTTAACCTTTTAATGATATGTATAGCTCATACAAGTGTAGATGTCACATTATATAAAAGTTTTGGAGAGGATGATTAATAAGCAGATATACAAAGTAGTAGAAAGAAAGATGGAAGATGAGCAGCTCGGATTCAGATTAGGATGCAGCACAACTGACTCGATGTTTGCAGTGATACATATAGTTGAGAAGAAGTTAGAGATGAGGAAGGCCCAACTGGGCATTTCTAGACTTGGAGAAACCATATGATAAGGTCCCAAGAAAGCTGATTTGGGCAGTCCTGCACAGGTTCTAAGTCCCAGAATGATTGACAGAATTAGCGCAGGCTACGTACAAGGACCCAATGGTGAAGTATGAAGAGTGTTCGGTTTCACAGTGGGGCTCCCACTGAGAGTGGCACGCATCAGGGTTTAGCTCTGAGCACACTGCTGTTCGTACTGGTGATGGACTACATTAGCAAACAGGTTGGAGGGGACAGATCAATGAAGTTGCTGCATGCAGACAATGTGGCATTACAGACAGACTCTGAACAAGAGCTTCAGCAAAAGACAGGGGAATGGAATGCAGAACTGAAGATACACAGGCTGTAACAGGTAAGGGTTGTAATGGCAGCAAATGCGGGAAATCAGAAGAAGCTGTGAAATGAGGTAAAAGAGAAGATAGTGGAGCAGGCTAAAGGTTTTAAGTATCTGGGAGGGTGTTTGAGGAAAAGGGAAGTCTGAATGAAGAGGTCAAAGATGGAATCAGAGGGGCTGCAGCAAAATTGCATTGTGTGTGTCAGGTGTAGTGTATGAAAGAAGAATGCCAAAGAAGCTGAAAAGTAAAGTGCACAAAACAGTAGTGTGACCAGTACTACAGTATGGTACAGAAACATGGGCAGTAAAGGCAGATGATGAAGCTAGAGTTGATGGAAATGCCTGAGATGGGTGGTAGGATGCACACTGTGACAGATGAAGAAATGATGACATAAGAGCAGAAACCAAAGTAGCTCCATTTGCAGGAAAGGTAAAAGAGAACAGATTACAGTAGTCTGGGCATATGTGTAGAAAAGCCAAAGACAATCTGGTGAAGATGGTTTGGGACAGACAGGAAGAAGGCAAGAAGAAACGAAGGCATCCAGCAAAGTGGTAGATGGACTGTGTGAGAGAAGATCTGCAACAGTTAGTCATAAGTGTCGAAGAAGGCAGGAGTGTGGCATTGAGTCAAGAGAGATGGTGACAGTTAACACAACACCCCAACTGCATGCAGAAAATGGGAAAAGGGGGGGGGGTTGATAAGTACAGATAATAAATGCAGTGGTAGATAATGACATGCATGGTAATAGTTCATTTTATTATCTAAATGCTGTGGAGTTTAATTATACCATTTCATATTTCATTTCTTTAACAAATGCATGTGTGGGGAGGGAGTCAGAAGAGGCAGCTATTGGAAGTCAGTAGGGGATATACACACATGGAAAAGGAAGTGTATGGTGGATGTTGTCTACAGTTCCTCAGGGAGTCATCATAGACAGCAGTGTGTCCATTTAAGGAGTGCTCATCTTTATAAGTCAAATTCCATCAAACCTGGTCAACTCTGATATAGAAAGCACCACAAAACAGGGGTTGTACTTTAATTTACATAACAGGCACTACAGAATATTATATACATATGCCCACAAATGTGAAGGTGGCAGAGACATCAAAATACATAATGGATTTAAATAAAGTACTGGTGAACACCATGTCTAAACACGTGTGATTTAATTCAAGAATCATTAGCTGACACTAAATGGGAGAGAGAATGAGGAACGGTATTCAGATATGTTTTAGTTACATTAGTGCATTTATTCTGTGCAAGAAGGTGATGTTCAGATTATCTGGCAAATTATATTAGAGTAGCCATTAAATATGGCTATGTTAGAAAAGTGGATGGAACTTAAGTACAACACTTCACTGGAGAACACTTGCTCTCCAGCATGAAGAAAGCCTGTCAACTTACATCAGCATATTATGCCACCAAAAAAGCACAGATAGCAGAAAAAAAAGCGGATTTCATTTTGTTTGAACTCGCTAAAGGCAGGTGTTTAGCAAGTGTCAGATAAAGGAACAATTCGATAAAAAAAAAAAAAAAAAAAGACGAAAAAAGAAAAACATCACAAACCTAACTGTAGCAGCTGTTACAAGGAATACTGTTTTACTTTCTACTTTCTTATCATTGCCCCCTGCATGTAAAGTTCACTGTTTAACAAGCATGGGAAAATAATAAAACAAAACTAATGTAGTTAACTGGATATAATGGATGTCAGTGTGTAACAGAGTTACTGCGTGTGTGTAAGTGCATGCATGTAGGGGGCAGACTGCAATGCACTGTATAATTTTTCATTCCTTTGATCACATTAAGAAGTGACGGGTACACAGTCATAAAATAGCTATAATTGTTACACATACAGTGGATATAAAAAGTTTACAGACCCCTGTCAAAATGCTAGGTTTTTGTGATATAAAAAAATAAGACCACAATAAATCATTTCAAAACTTTTCCCACCTTTAATGTGACCTATTACCTGTACAATTCAATTGAAAAACAAACAAATCTGTTAAGGGAAAAAATATAAAAAATAAAAAATCGTACAGTACGCTGGTTGCATAATTGTGCACACCCTTAAACTAATACTTTGTTGTGTGTGCACACCCTTAAGCTAATACTTTGTTGAAACACCTTTTGATTTAATTACAACATTCAGTCTTCTGGAATACACACCTACCATCAATTAAAGAGACACTGATTAACCACAAATGCTGTCTTAGTACGATTTTCCTGACATTTACTCAGTTGTCTGCTACAGCAAAAGCCATGGTTCGCAGACAGCTTATAAAGTATCAGAGGGATCTCATTGTTGAAAAGTATCATTCAGGAGTAGGGTACAAGAACATTTCCATAGCATTGGATATACCATGGAACACAGTGAAGACAATCATCAAAAAGTGGAGAAAATATGGGACATTAGTGACGTTGCAAAGAACTGGATGACCCTCCAAAATTGAAGAAAAGACAAGCCAAAAACTGGTCAGGGAGGCTGCCAAGAGACTCACACACTACTAAAGGAGCTGCAAGAATTTCTGGCAAGTACAGGCTGTGTACTACATGTGACAACAATCTCCCATATTTTCCATACGTCCAGACTATGGGGTAGGGTTGGAAGACAGAAGCCTTTTCTTACACAGAAAAACATCCAGGCCCAGCTAAAATTTGTAAAACAATACATCAAGTCCCCCAAAAGCATGTGGGAAAATGTGTTATGGTCTGATGAGACCAAGGTTGAACTTTTTGGCCACAATTACAAAAGGTACGTTTGGCACAAAAACAACACCTCACATCACCAAAGGAACACCTTCCCCACAGTGAAGCATGGCGGCAGCAGTATCATGCTTTGGGGATTGCTTTTCTTCAGTTGGAACTGGGACTTTAGTCAAGGTGGCAGGACTTATGAACAGTTCCAAATACCAGTCAATTTTGGCCCAAAACCTGCAGGCATCTGCTAGAAAGATGAAGATGAAGAGGAATTTCATCTTTCAACACAACAATGACCCCAAGCAAACATCCAAATCAACAAAAGAATGGCCTCACCAGAAGAAAATTAAAGTTTTGGAATGGCCCAACCAGAGCCCAGACCTAAATCCAGTAGAAAATCTGTGGGGTGACCTGAAGACGGCTGTGCACAAGAGATGCCCTTGCAATCCGACAGATTTGGAGGGCTTTTGCAAGGAAGAGTAGGCAAATATTGCCAAGTCAAGATGTGCCATGCTGATAGACTTCTACCCAAGAAGACTGACTGCTCTAATTAAATCAAAAGGTGCTTCAAAAAAGTATTAGTTTAAGGGTGTGCACACACAACAAAGTATTAGTTTAAGGGTGTGCACACTTATGCACCAGCATATTGTACATTTTTTATTTTTTATATTTTTTTCCTAATGAATTTGTTTGTTTTTCAATTGAATTGTACAGGATATAGGTCACATTAAAGGTGGGAAAAGTTTTGAAATGATTTATTGTGGTCTCATTTTTTTATATCACAAAAACCTGGCATTTTAACAGGGGTGTGTAAACTTTTTATATCCACTGTATGTGTGTGTTATCTGCCTGTCTGTCTAGGTATGCATGTTTATATGTCAGATTTAGTTTCTGTATGAAACTAAATCTGAGTTTCTGCATGTGTGTGAGAGAAACCACTTCTTTACCTCTGCATCTCCTTGTGTGCATGTATGTATATATGTCTACATAGGTGATTACTAGGCTTAGCCTTTACAAACCTAACCAATAATACCCAGGATATGACAGTATTATATCTTAATTCCCCAGATATGGGATTGGGTAGTATCAGGGTAGTGGGTCTTTGGGTGTTGGAGCCCTGAGTCATCTTACAGACTGCCTCTATCCAGAAGGCATAAGGGCAGTACCCCTGGAGTAAATGCACAGTTCCACATCCATTCATCCAAATTCTCTTTGAAGAGTGTGAGAGACGGGCTTTGTTTTATGAAGATGGGAAGTTTATTCCATAAACAAGGTAGCCTTTGGGATACAAATCTCTCTCTCCAGCAAGGTCTAGAGTCACAAATAAGATTCATAGGTTCATAGGTTCATAGGTTCATACTAGGCTATCTGCCCAAGGGCATTTATAAGCCTAGCCCATAGTTATTTGGCTTTCGCCACCCCTTTAGTTTGAATAAAACTATGCCTATTATTTTGCTGTGCCTCTGTCAAGCAGTGACACTGAAGTAATCCCTGGGGTATATCTGCGATCCCCCGTCCATTGGTCAAGATTCCTCTTGAACAAGGCCAGCGAGGTGCTCTGCCTCACATGTACCGGGATTTTGTTCCACAGCATAGGGAGTCTCTGGGTGATGAATCTGTCCCTCCAGCATGTTCTATTAATAACCGTGTCAAGGTTTAAGTCTCCCGCCCTTGTGGTTCTGAGGGATCTAGATTTTTGAGGTGAAGCATATTCATCAAATCAGGGTTTGACATGGCCTTATATGTCAGGCACAGGTCACCTCTGAGCAAGCGGTATGAGACTGAATAGAGCTGGAGTTCTTTCAGTCGGGCAGCATAAGACATATTTTTGAGACCCTTTATCCTTTTGGTGAGGAACTTTTGGGGCCTTTCCAGCTGCTGCAGGTGTCTGGTCAGATACATTCCGAATGGGGCATTGTACTCAATCATAGGTCTAATGAGTGATGAGTACAGGGGCGATGACCTCCCTTGATCTAGATGTGAATCCCTTCATGATCAGGTGGGCAATGTAGAAGGTTTTCCTAACTACTTTAGCAACATGAGTGTCAAACGAAGGCTACTGTCAACCTGGGTCCCCAGATCCCTGATGACTTCTTCTGTGCTCAGTGGATTGCCACCTATATGGTAGCTAGGGGTAACCTTGTTTTTCCCGAAGGGTATGACTATGCATTTCTTGGCATTTAACTTTAGGCCATGGCTCTGGCACCAGTTATCCGTTTCTGTGAGGCCCTTCTGAAGGATATCTGTGTCAGATGTGTTTTCGACTATGGCCCAGTTTGCAGTCATCTGCAAACTTTGTCAGCCATAACCCTCCTGTGTTTGCTTGTACTTCAGAAAAGTAGATGCCGAACAAGAGTGGACCCAGGACTGAGCCCTGTGGGACACCACTTGTGACAGGCTTTGAGTCTGACATGGCTCCAGCAACTCTGACCCTGTGGGTTCTGTCACTTAGCCAGTTTGCAACCCATCTTGTGATGTATGGGTTTACATTCAAGCTGATGAGTTTTTAATGATACCTGAGTGGGGTATTGTGTCGAAGGCCTTTTCCAGGTCAAGGTAGGCTGTATGGACTGCCTTTCCCTCATCAATGGCCTTGGTGACTGTCTCGAAAAAGTCAACCAAGTTTAAAAGGCATGATCTGCCTTTGACAAAGCCAAACTGGGTTGGATCCAAAGTCTGCAAGTTCCCTATGTCTTTATTTATGAGTTCCATTATGATCCTCTCCATGGCTTTGCAGATAAGGCTTGCCAAGCTAATGGGACGGTAATTTCCAGGGTCGGTGGAGGCACCGCCCTTGTGAAGTGGGACCACAGTCGCCGTGCGCCACTCCTTGGGTATGTATCCTGAGGTGAGGCTAAGATTAAACAGCTGTCCTAACTGCGGGTTTAATTCCTCATTGAGTTCATGGAGCACACAGCCGGGGACACCATCCGGTCCCATGGATGCTGTGTTTTTTGCTTTGGAGAGAGCAGTTCTCACCTGGGCGTTGGAGATGTTTGGGGGGCTACAATCCTCTGGTATAGATATCTCTCCTTTTGGGGTGGAGGGGGGGGGAGAAGTTTGCACTGAACCTGTCAGCCAGCATGTTGGCAATGTGTGTAGGTTCAGTAATCTTCACATCATTTTGAACTAATTCTGAGCATATCTGGGAATTCAGGTCCATGGAACATGTAATCCTCATATAATTTTTCTTGTGAATATGTAACATTTTCTTCAGGGCTGGATCAGAGAATGCCTTGTAGGTCAGGCATAAGTCTCCTCTCAATAAATGATATGACACTGAGTAAAGGTGTGATGATTGGAAGTACTGCCAGCTATGCCAGGAGAAGCAGGACAGTGGATGTATAACATATGTCAGCATAGCTAGCTGGAGTTTTGTAAAGAATTATATGTCATTTGTATATCAAACTGATTTGTACAGGTGCTTGCGTTGAAAATGTATTTGTAAAGCAGTCTGTGTTAAAAATGTGGCCAACAGTGGGTCCTGCTGGACAGAAAAGAAATACACCTGTATGTCAGACTGTATTGTAACTGTTAAAATTAATATATTGTAACAGAGGATACTGGAAGAGAAGAGGTTAATCTCAGTCCAGCTAACTTTGAAAAATAGTCTGAAATTGCATTACCTGGTTAAGGCCATAACAATTGTATCTTACAGTTCTGATTGCAGTCAGAGACAAAATGTCTGTGAAAACCAGGACTACAAGTCCTACTATATTGTCCTCAGGGGTGAGCCAATTGCTACCATTGTAGGGTGGAAATTTATTAAATGGCTTTATAGCTTCCAGATGCTATAACACATCTTAGCAAAGGTGTGTGTGTGTGTGTGTGTGTGTGTGTGTGTGTGTGTGTGTGTGTGTGTGTGTGTGTGTGTGTGTGTGTGTATTATGACACATATGTGTTAGATTCTCATTCAGTTTCTAGTAAAGTAGTGTGGGAACCAGAGTCAGATAACTAGACATATGTGATGCTATTCTGTAATCTAATAGTAAAATGTTTTAATACTAGATGAGAGAGAAGTCTCAGGGCACTGTGTTTTGGAATTGACAAGATCACTCACCCACTTCATCTTATCTTGCTTTATTAAGTAAGTAGGAAACAGTCATTACTTAAGATCAGTCAGGAAAATATAGTGAGATTAGTTAAGTATTGTTTTTCTGCATCTGTGTGAATTTTTCTGTTATTTGTAATATTTCCTGTGATGAAACTCTGGTGTTTATTGTAAATAGATATTTAGTATGTTCATGTTATTTTATTATTATTAAATATATTTAAACGTTTCATTGTGGCTGGTCTTTTAGAGAATATTTTAACCTTTGAGAGTACTTATATTTATTTAGTGACACTGTGTCTGCTCCTGAAAGCCTTGTTGCATTGGTCAAACACTACCGTTTGTAATAGTATTCATTTTACTCAGTATAATTGGGTACCCTTGTAAGAGCCTCAGAGTAGCTGGCTTTGGAGTGTTCTGGTCACAGTAACTACCTTATAGTCTGGGCAGAGGGAGCATAACTAATAAAGCTATGCCAGCATTTCCCAGGTGTGTATGTGTGAAAATCAAATTTCAAAGTGTGTGTGTGTCAGCTACTTGGAGCAGGGACACAGAGCACTGGTTTCACAGAGAGGGTGGTAGAGGACTTGGCTTGGAACACTCGGCTGAGGACATACTCTACAGCTGCGGTCATTGTGGAGTTTATTTGGGGCCTGGTGATAGAAATGGAAACCCAGCCCTGGAACGGGAGTGTGTTCCCTGTCTGATCTTAAGGGAAATTGTGCTTGGTACAGAGAGCTGTATCTGGAAATAGTGTGTGTATCTATTTTTGTTCCAAGTGAACATCCCAGTGCTGAAGATTGAGACTCCTTGATTACTGGCCCAGAGCAGGGACATCACAAAAGGGACAGGGCCTTTAGTCAGTCTGCATAAGGCATGTGTCTTACACTTTGTATTTTTTTAGTGAGAAACCTATGGGTCTACTCCAAATGGTGTAAGTGCCTGGTTAGGTAAATGCAGAAGGGAACACTGCACTCAATTATGGGCCTGATGATGGCCGAGTCCAATGGCACTATGACTTCCTTTGAACTTGATGCCGTGCCTTTACTTATAAGTTGAGCCACACAGAAGTATTTTCTTCACTACTGTAGCTAACTAGTGGACAAAGCTTAGGTTACTATCTATCTGTGTTCCTAGGTCCCTTACCACTGGGGTCTACTTTTCGGAATGTGCTATAGATACTAATTTGCAAGAATATGATACTATAATTTGCAGAGATATCTGAATTAATGAAGGCTATAATAACACATTTTTTAGCATTTAGTGTGATGTTTTCTGTAGTTCATTACTTATTTCATTAGTATTGTTACATAACCTTTACTCTGATAAGCTCACCATAAGGCAAAGATTTTAAAAGATGTGGGGGATGGCAACTAGTTGCATCCAAAAAATGCAAGCCATTCTCAAATTTACAATACACCTTGGTAACAATCTTACCATTTTTGCCTCCTTCTAGACAAATATTTAGAAAATTTACTTTATTGCCCAATTGGAAGCCATCCAGTGAGGCATCCTAAAATGTTGCTGGGAATCATTGAGGCTGTGTTTTTGGCTTTAGCAAATGCAGTAAGGACCTGTTCCCTCATAATGACCAGTACAGAGATGTTTGCAGGTATTTCTTTGGATGTAGTAGAAGGTGATATGGGGAAGAAATTTGAACTGGACTTTTCATCCAGCAGGTTTGCTATAGTTTCTGGCTGTGTGTAAGTGTTGCTATTCATGATTAACTCAGCACATTTTTGAGCATTTCCCCTGAGGTTACCAACATAATTTAAAAAAGTCTTATGGTCATCTTTCACCTGGAAGGCTATTTTTGCCTTGCCGATTGCTTTGGCAGATTTGACCAACTCTCTAATTTTTTTGTTTAGACTAGTGAGTGTCTTTCTGCACTACTTTGTCTGTTCCATCTTGGCTTTGGAAAGGATTTTTTTTCATTTGGTTGAATAGCCTATTTATGCTAAGGGTTTACCAGGGTAGTTTATATTTGCCAGTAATTATAGGCTTAACTCAGACAAGTGCTGCCTCCTCTATATAGCTATGAATGTGGTTGTACAATGCTTTTGTGTACAGCTCAGAGAAGGCCCCAATGTCATCCAGCTATGGAAGGGTTTGGAAGTTTAATAAGCTTAAGTCACTTAGTTTGAGGTAAGTGGCATTAGCAAAGTTCTTAACAGGTTTCAAGTTTTATGGGGGTTCTAGGTTAGTTTTGATAGTAAAGGAGATCATTTTGTGGTCAGATCTTACCAAGGAAGAGTTAGTGTACAGGAGGGAGCAGCATCCCCTCCATGTTCGTCAGTAGTAGGTCTAGGATATTTGTGCCTCTAGTTGAGGAGCTAACTACTTGCTCCAGGGTGTTTGCATTGACAAAGTCTAAAAATTTCTGAGGAAGTGAATTATGGGTCATACAAGTCTCCATATTTATGGAGGGGTAGTTGAAGTCATATGGTGTTAGGTTGAATGGTAAGAGATTCCAGTAGGTTTATGTAGGAGATGTAGTTTTCCACATTCATTTTGGGGATCTGTAGCTAACAAAGATGTGATAGGGGGTCACACCTATGGCTAGCTGGGCATGGAGCCACTCAAATGAGTAATGTTTTTGGACCGGTCTGGTGATGTACCTGTCCTTTATAAACACTGACACACCTCCTCCCTTTGTTTTATCCTGAGCTGAGAGGGATTGAAATGTATGAAAGACATTGTAGCCTTTGATAGCTAGGGTGCTTTCCATGGTCCTGAAACACTGTTCCATGACTGCAAACATGTCTACATTCTCTAGGGTGAGGAGTCCTTTCAGGGAGTTCATTTTTTTATTTAAACTCCTAGCATTGAGCAGCAGTACCTTTAGGTAGACATGGTTGCTTTTTGTTACTCTGGAGGGTTTAACAACTTGGCAGGCCTAAAAAGGCACTATGGGGACAGATAAAGTTTTTGCCAGTATAAGGAAGCCAAGTGGTGAAAAGTGCAAACCATCTCTGGCAAAGCATAATGGTTTGTTGATCATGTCAATCCAGGCTGACGGATATTGGATCCCCTTGTTGTGACACCAGAAACTAAGCCAATTGTTGAAGTCAATCATTTTCTGCTGGTACTGTGGTATCATCATTGGTGAAGGTAAGATGCTACTCGAGGCTAAAGTCGTACTTGCCAGGGACACATATTCAGATGTGCCCCATCAGGTCTCTCTTCATATAGTCCAGTGAGATACATCTTAGATTGTTTAAACCCAGGGACACAGGTGGAACTCTCAGGGTGAACTTACTGTTACCCATCCAACTGTCTAGACTGCGTTTGAAGAGAGCCAATGAGGTGCTCTGCTTGACATGAACTGGGAGTCTATTCCAGAGGTGTGGTAACCTTTGGGAGACAAATCTTCCCCATCCAGCGGGTTCTATTAATGTCACATATCAGCTTACGGCATTTGGAGTCTGTAACCCGTGTGCCATTTGACTTGCTGATATGCACCATTTCTAATAAAACAGGGTCAAAGATTGCCTTATATGCAAGGCATAGACTGCTTCTGAGTAGTCTGTATGAAACAGAATAAAGTGACAGTGATTTCCCATGATCCAGGTAAGACAGATGCTGAAGACCTTGAATTTTCCTTGTAAGGAACCTTTGTGGTCTCTCCAATTGCTGCAGGTGCTTGGAAAGGTACATACCAAAAGGGACATTGTACTCAATTACTGGCCTGATGAGGGAAGAGTACAGGGAGGCTATAACTTCTTTTTTCTGGAGAAAATGCCCTTACTTATGAGATGAGCAAAACAGAATGCCTTTTTTACCACTGTGGAGATATGGGGACCAAAGGTAAGGTTGCTGTCAACCTGTGTACCCAGGTATCTCACCACTGTCTGTGTACTTAGGGGGTTGTTATTGATGTGGTAGTTAAGCAGGAACATTGCTGTTACTGAAAGGGATGATAATCCTTTTTTTGCACTTAGTTTAAGACCACAACTTTGGCACCAATCAATTGTTTGTGTAAGACCCTTTTGTAGGATGCTGACATCATTTGGAGATTCTATGACCTCTCCCAGTTTGCAGTCATCAGAAAACTTTGTCAGCCACAGACTTTTAGTTTTAGCTTGTACTTCGAGAAAATAGTTTCCAAACAGTAGAGGTCCCAGGACCGATCCCTGTGGAACACCACTGGTCTGCTGTTGGAGGTGGCTTCCCCTAATTTGACTATATAGGTTCTGTCAGTGAGCCAGTTAGTGACCCATCTAACGATATAAGGGTTGATACTTAGCTGGATGAGTTTGTCAGTGATGCTTCAGTGGGGGATAATGTCAAAAGCTTTGGCTAAGTCTAGGTAGGCTGTATGCACAGATTTCCCCTCATCCAGAGCCTTGGTGACTGTCTCGAAGAAGTTTAACAGGCATGATCTCCCTTTGAGAAATCCAAATTGAGTAAGATCAAGTGTTTGGAGATTACCTATATCTTTGTTGATAAGGTCCATGATGATTCGCTCTATGGCCTTGCAGATAAGGCTAGTCAGGCTAAGTGTATAGCTCCCAGGGTCAGTGGAAGCACCACTTTTGTGCAAGGGGATAACTGTGGCCTTTTTCCATTCAGCTGGGATGAAGCTGGTGCTTAGAATATGATCAAAAAGCATACCCAATGGTGTTGCCAATTCATGTTGGAACCCATGTAGGATGCAGCCTGGGATGTTATCAGGTCCCACAGATGCTGTGCTTTTGACCTTAGAGAGGGCGTTTATGATCTACTCTTTAGAGATACAAGGTAGAGGACAGGAGGTAGGGATGTCCTGGGGTACATGTGGTGGGGACAGGGTAGTGAAATTTTCACAAAACCTGTCAGCTAAAAGGTTAGTTATGTCCACAGGCTCAGTATATGTGATACCATTAACTACCAGTTTGGCACAAGTCTGGGCCTTTCCTTTTAGGTTACGGATGTAATTAAAGCAAGCCTTATGATTGTCCTTAGTTGAGGAAGCTAATTTGGATTCATAGTTTGCTTTAGAGGACTTCACAAGAAGTCTTGCTTGTTTAAGCTGAGGAAGGAGCATTTCCACTTTAGGGCTCGTTCCCTCTTAGACAGCAATTTCTTCCTCTTATTGTAAAGTCTTTTAATGGCAGTTGTCCACCAAGCAGGTTTGCTGTTCCTTGAGTTGCTTCTTTTGTTCCTATCAGGTTCAGCTGAGTCAATGCAGTTATACAAGTGTTTGTATAAAGCATTGTTGGGGAACGGCATAGTTGCCAGTTCCCTCTAGGGGGTAGGTGCAGTGAAGCTATTTATACCATCCAGTAGGAGGTTAAAATATGCTTTGGAGAAGTTTTTTTAGTTTTGTTGCTGCTATGGGGGGGGGGGGGGTTCAGGCATGATAGTTGCATCGAATGAGACTGATTTGTTTTCAGATCTCACCAGGGAAGACATCACAGTGAGGGTGCTACAGTGGTCCCCATATTGGTAAGCACCAGATCCAGGATATTGGCACCCTTTGTGGAGGTGTCAACCAGTTGGTCCAGGGGATCGGAGTTAATGAAGTTGAGGAACATTTGGGCAAGTGAGTTTGTGCACGAGTAATTTAGCCAGTCAATGGATGGGTAGTTAAAGTAGCCCAAAACCATGGTGTTCGCATGTACCTTGATAGACTCAAGTAGATCCAAAAAGGCAGAGTGAGTGCTCTGATTCAAGGAGGGGGTCCTGTAGCTGGCAATGACTTGAATAGGTGTCCTACCAACAGCTAATTGCACCTGAATTATCTCCAGGGAATCATGCTGTTTAACCAATCTGGAGATGTATTTATCTTTAATGAATATTGATATATCACCTCCTTTAGTTTTCATGCCTTCAGTTTTTGGTCTGAAAGTGTGGAAGGACGTGTAACCCAATATGGCTGGGGTGCTTTCCACAGCCTTGAACCAGGTCTCCATGACTGCAAAAATGTCTACGTGCTCTAAGGTGAGGACTGCTTCCAGTGATTGCAGTTTTATGCTAAGGTTTATGGGCTTGAAAGCTGGGCTACTATGATTTTCAGAGTTGTGTGAGTTGCTGTCTTTTTTGAGTGTGTGTGGGGCCATTGAGAGATTCTTTTAGGAGGTACTGGAGGATTGGGTAGATAACATCTGGGTACCTCCGCATATGTGAGTCCATGTGATTCGTCCTTAGTGTTGGTAGTGACTGTTTTGGATATAAAACTGAAAACCTGGTTTAAATTTCTGGTCTGTGTATGTGGAGGCTTTGCCCACAATGACATTGTGTATCTACATCTCTTGCACACACTGTGTGTGTGTTCTAAAATTAAATGGTTTTCAGTGAACATGAGGCAATTACTACACTACCTCAGGATGCCCATATCCACCAGGTCAGAAACAGATGACAGAGAAGTGCCTATCCATTATACCAGACCCTTAGTAGATATGAAAGAATAGAGGAGAGTCACTTAAAGCTCTAAGTGAGTGTATTTAGTAGTATACTATAAGATGATCTGCAGTGGTGATGCCCTCTGTGTAAACTGGCACTTCTTAGAGTAGCTATGAACAATGCGAGACTACGAAGAGTGTTTCCTATAAAGGACTTTAAACTGGAGAGGTTTGGTTACATACAAGGCATGGGTAACCACTTTTGCGCAATTCACAAATGCAAGGCTCTTATACCAGCAGGATGACATTTTCACACAGTTAAGCCCTCAGACCAGTCAGATAAACACACAATACACCTTCCACTAGCAGTCCCAACTTGGATGGGTTGAATCAGCCTTCGGCTCCCACCAAAGTGCACAGTAAAACCCTCTTAATGTAAAGCAAACTAGTTCTGAGCTCAAGTGCAGGAACAAATGCTTTACAGCAAAAGGCAGATGTTTGGCAGCATCAGGAATCCTTGGAAATAAGTTCACAAGCTTTTACAAATGCAGAAAACACTTTGCAAAACTCAGGAGAACGTTGGCAATCTCAGAGCAGCTTTTGCGGTATCAGAGAAGGTTAGAAAATATCAAAATACTGTGAAAACAATCTAATAGCAGTACAGTAACAAACAGGTGGCATTTCTTTAACAAGTGCTGGTTGAAAAACAATGTTAAATTCAATCAAATCAATAAATGCAGAACAGAACTGTTAAATAGTACTGAAATAGTTAGAACAAGTGCAATTAAAAAAACTTATATCACCTTTGTATGTTCACTGATGGTTTTAGATGAAAACCAAGTTTTTGGGGAAGCTCTGAATACTTATAGATTATAGAATATATCCTCCAGCAATGACTATATATATCCTACATTAACTTTGAAACATTGGGTGTAGGAACTATTTTGCATCACAAGTTTGAAAAATGTATAAAATAATATTAATAATAAATAATAGTATATAAAACAATTTACCAAACTGCCCATTTTTTTATCACAATAATGCATCCAGAATGAGCATTAAAGGAAAACTATGGAACTTCCAGGGGTGCAGAGGCCCTCTGACTGTAATGTTGGGCCTCTCAACACCCATGGGTGGTCAGCTACTTCTCTGCAATGCATACCCTATTGGACCTTATTGTTTGCTTATTGGATAAAATTAATCTTTTTCATAGTGGTAATCTATAATTACCACAGTAAAAAGGGATGTCCAGCAGACCCTCCAAGTAATCTGAACTTGCTGCCTATACCCCACCCTACATCTTCTCATTCTTAGTTAAAGCTGAGCATAAATCAGTCATCTTTTCCATCAGGCCTAATGATACCACCAAATGAGATCTGTAGTGACTTCTTCAGAGGAAACCTACTTCAACTTGTAGAAAACCTATGCAAAATTCCCATTTTCCCCTGCAAATGGATATAACTGAGAGGGCTGCTGCATTCACTTCTGATGTTTCTGTGCAACTGTTTAGGTGCAACTAAAGTCCATACCTGTCCGTCCTAAATGCAATGGTTAAATATTTACCTCTGTAGCAGGCCTCTCACATTAACAGACAATATAACAAAAGAAAGAAAATAATTAAAAGTTCTTTCATATCTAACTGCTTAGTGCATACTGCAGCTCTTAGGGTAGTAACCCATTTTTCCATCTTAACTTTAAAATCTACATCATCAACTCCAAGACCAACAATTATTTGACAGCCCACATTCTGACTCTCAGTAGTCATCTTTGGATTGGTGCATACATTTTTGCTTCTGGTGAGAGAAGGAGCATAAGGACATTATTTCCCAGGGACTGCTGATCACCAGAAAGCTTAATAACTGCTTCATGGATACTAGCTTGAAATGTATGCTTCTAGTTTGCTCTTGGTGAGAGAAGGAGCAGAGTGCATAGATTCCTGACTCTTTCTGGTTGGGAAGCCAACATCGGGGCTTGACTTCCTGATTGGTCTGGTTGCTATTCAAGGCATCTACCAGGAAAAGGCTATAAGCAGCTTACAGACCCTTACGCCATCTGGGACAAGATTGTGGATCACCAAACAGGCTTTGGCCTGGTTCTTATCTTGGGATTAGTGCTACTGTTTTGCTTCTGTTGAGAGAAGAAGCAAAGAAGCACTGTATACCAGCGAAGTGGAGTGAAGCTGTGGTGAGACCAATGCTAGTAGTACTCAGGCAGTAGCCATTCAGGTGACTCCCTCTTTTCATCATTCTTGTCAAGCTAATTCTTTCTTTTCAGTAAGTACTGCTTGACTTGCTTCTAACTTCAGAATATCTTCCTAAACACTTTATCCATAAATCATCAGGCTCTACTTATTACTTTTCCATCAAGTGTTTGGCAGTGCACTGTATAGCCACAGACACCATGAGTTGACATTTTTCATTTCAAAGCACCACTGAAATAATCATCAGTACCTATTTGCACACAGGACTAGTTTGCAGAGATAAGCACTGCCTCCATAGCTAAAGGGTCTGTTACCATGGATATGAACTTTCCCGTGATCTCCATTACCAGCTTGGTGGATATGGGCATCCTGAGGCAATCCAGAAATGGCCTCATGTTTACTGACAACCAGTTAATTCTCAAAACAAACTGATAATGAATGTCACTGGATGCAAAGCTCTCACATAACAGCACTCAATGTCAATAACATTGTCAGTAGTACACATGCTGCACCCATTACACACAATTCAAAGCAGACACATAGACCCACATATGCTGAGGCACTTAAATGTAACCTTCCCAAACCCCAAAGACTTCCAAGACCAAGTACATAAACACCCTCAGCAGCCCCAAATACACTCTTAAAACAACACCCAAATCAACACATACAGCCACATCTCATGTACCCTCTAATTCTAAGCTCATAGGGCATGTCACCACACAAATCCAACATTCTGTGCTTTGGAGACTCCATTGTGAGACACAATGATGTCACTCTCACCAGGCTGAGTAAGGAGAAAGTCATAGTCAGTTGCTTATCAGGGGCCAGGATCATCCACAATACACACTCACTCAGATCATTGGACCACAAGTACCAGTATGACTCAGTCGTAGTCCATGTGGGTGTAAATGACCTGAGATGTACCTCCTTAGACTATATAGACAGAGACACCATATAGCCCTTTTGTCACAGGATGGTATGAGCCAAGCACTGAGCAGCATTTTACCTTCTCCATGGATAATGCCACAATAGGAACAAGAGATGACTGACTAATAATTGGCTTAGATTCTGATGTCATTCTAAAAGGGTGCAATATTTGTCAGCAAGGAAGGAGATGGTCAACAGATCATGCAGCTTTGCCTCTAGGCTTTTGAATATTAGCTAAAACTTTGTCTTCCCCACTCTACCTTTTTTTTAGGCAATGCCAAACTGAAAGTACTTCCAAGATAGCAAATAAAAAACAAGAAAATTGAACAGTGTTACTGCTCAGTGCTAGGAGTATTTTTAAATAAACTCCACTCCCTAGAAGTTCTCTTCACCCTAGAGAATGCTGACATCTGTGCAGACATTGAGACATGGTTTAAAGCTGTGGAGAGCACATAAACAGTGCAAGGTTATACTGCCTTCCACACATTTGAACCAGCTACTACACAGACAGTGACTAAAGGTGGAGGTGTCTCGATTTACATAAAAAATTAATATACCTCAAGGCTGGTCAAACAAGATAATGCACTTGAGCTTCTACCACTCCATCTATGACCCAGGAAATTTATTGGAAACACTCACCATCGAACCCAATACCATATTCACAGGTGACTTTAATTACTCCACTATTAACTGGAATTCATATATGACACCAAACATACAGGCACAGTGGTTCCAGGATTTTTTAAACATAAGTTCCTTGGACCAAATTTATTCTTAATACACGAACCAGTGGTGCAACCATGTTGGATCTGGTCAGTAATATGGGAGACTGGTGGACATCCCCTAGTGTAATAATGTCTTCTCAGGTAGGGTCAGACCACAAAATGGGCTCCTTTAAAGTAAAAATAAAACCTGGAACCCAAGCTATGCTTGGAATATTCAGGAACTACTCTTAGTCTAACTTCCTACTTTAAACTGATAACCTGGTAAAATGTCAAGCCCCCATAAACCCTGAGAATACTGCTGCTTATGCAGAACTGTTCACAGAAACCCAGAACTAGCATGTTAATAGCTGTATGGAGGCAGCTGTACCCACCAGGAAGAAATACAGAACTAACTCAAAAAACAAGTCACCTTGATGGAATCACCCCATCAATAGGTTGTATAACAGAAGGAAGAAAATCATGGCAAAAATTAGGAGGTGCAGCACCCATCAGGATAAAAACACTCTCAAACTAAATAAACTCTTCAGAGGACAAAAAATCTACCACAGCCAAATTTCCGGTAAATTGGGCCTTCCAGGCCAAGGACAATCATGAGGCATTCTTTAACTATGTCTGAAGCCTCAAAGGCAATACACAATTGTGTGCAGAGCGCCTTGTAAATTGAGCCAGCTATACTGAGACAGAAGATACAGCAAACCTACTGGCCAACAAATTAATCTCCAACTTTACCCCTCTCTCCCCCTCAACCTTCCCTCAGGAAATGCCATTGAATATAACTTCCTTTGCTTTCACTAGGAAACAGGTCCTTAATGCTTTCTCTAAGGCCAATAACCAAGATGCCTTCTAAATACCAAGACACATGACCTATCAGACCCTCCAGAATTTCTCACTGTAGCCTCCAAACAGTCTTCATGCCTCATGTATGGAGAACAGCAACAGTCATCTCTCTGCACAAAGATGGGCCATCTACAGACCATGGAAACTACAGATCCATAAGTCTCACTAGGCTCATATGGAAAGAAATATCATGGAAATGATCAGTAATAAAATAGGAAACCTCCAAACACTGGCCTAACCCAAACTGGTTTAATCAAGGGCAAGTCATGCCTACTCAATCTGATGGACTTCTTTGAGAAGGTCACCAAAGCAATGGGTGAGGGCAAAATGCTTCACAATGCCAACCTTGACCTGGCCAAGGCATTTGACACAATACCCCACTTGAGCATTGGCGACAAACTTAAGAGGTTAGGTACAAACCCTTATGTTACCCAGCATATAGTCAACTGGCTCACAGACAGGACCCAGGAAGTTTGAATTGGGGAGTCCACCTCTACAAAGAGGCCAGTCACAACTGCAGTCTCTCAGGGATCAGTCCTGTGACCACTCCTTTTTGGCATTTACTTCTGTGAAGTCAAGGCCAATGTTAATGGCCTCTGTCTAACTAAATTTTCAGATTGCACAATTGCAAATTAGGAGCTATCACTGAATCTCCCACTGACACAAATGTTCTCTGAGAAGGACTGACACAGACAAACCACTAGTGTTAGAGTCATGGACTACAACTAAATGACAAGAAATGCATAACAGTATCCTTCTGGAAGTCATCTACCCCTGGTAACTATCATATTGACAACACACCCCTAAGAGTTGAGCCACTAGTCAGTGACCTGGGGACACACAGATAGCAATCTAGCCTTTGACCATTTACAGTAGTGAGGAAGTCATTCTATGTTGTGCAACTGATAAGCAAAGGTATGGCATGTAGGTCCAAAGAAGTTACTGTTCCACTGTATTCAATATTCATCAGATCTATCATTGAGTACAATGTCCGCTTCGGCATGTACCTAATCAGGCATATCCAACAAGTGAAATGTCCACAGAAGTTCCTCACTAAAAGAATACATGGCATACATAACATGTCTTATGCAGACTGCCTCAAGGCCATATCCCTATATTCTGTCTCCTACAGGCTGTTGAGGGGAGATTTCTGCATGGCATACAAGACACTGTCAGACCCCACTCTGATGGACCTCCTGCACATCCGCAAAACAAACAGCACCAGAATTACACATTCTAAAGACTTAAACCTTGCCTGTGATATAAATAGGACATGCTGGAGAGACACGTATGTATCCCAGAGACTACCTCTTCTCTGGAACAGGCTCACCATCCACATGAAGCAGAGTTCCTCCCTAACCCAATTTAAGCGTAAAGTGGACAATTGGATAGGGAACAGGAAATTCATCCCTGGTTTGGCACTTATGTCTCTAATGGACACAGCCTGTAAATAGTTAATCTCTCAGGCCCCTGCTTGTGAATATTTCACCCACCAAGCTCTTGCTTACGCTTATCAAGGGTACCAAAACTTGTCAGAAATTTTGGAAGCATTGCGAGATTAAAAAGCCCCTTGTGGTTGTTAACCTAGTAAAGAGCAATGGACCTAAATCCCTGTCCCCCTACCTCAGGACCACAGTAAAATATGCAGCCAAGGAACTTAAAAGCCCTAGAAGAAAATGTAAAGAACACTATGAACTTAAAGTCACTACAGCTACTAAAGGAAACTACTACATTTTCTTAAATTATTTCTGGAAATTAAGGATTAATCACTTTAGATGCTAAAGGAAATTACAAATCTTTCTTCAGCTATTTCAGGAAATTAAGGAATAATGTCCAACAATGCAGTGAGATCATCCATAATAATATCATGCAATCTAATCTCAAGAATACAGCTACTATATTAGCCAACAAATTTAGTGCTAGCTTTAGCCCAACTATCCAATTTTTTGTGCTCACTCTCATTGAAGATTTAGTTTCCTCCTGAAGTCAGATTGGATCAAGCCTTAGAATCCATGACAAAGGCTAAAATGATACTTCTATGGAAACATTTAACATACCAGGCTGCATTCTGATCAGTGTTTAATTCTTTGTGCAACCTCAGTTGTGCCTGATGCTAAAAGAATACCCAATAGATCCAGATAATTATAGGTCCATCTGTCCCTCAGGCCTTATATGCAAAGTCGTGAAATGCATCATAGCAGAACTCATTTATGAAGATGTTGGGATATTCACTGACTTAGAACCCACTCAGTTTGGTTTTGTGAAAGGTGGTTACTCCATGCATGCTGCTTATCTTAACTTGCCCAAGGCTTATTGATGTTATTCCATCATGCTAGTATCACTGAATAAAATAGATAAAGTTAATGTAAACACCTACTTTGTTTGCTGGATTGTAAAATTAAGTATCCAACACACATACCAAGCTATGAAAACTGCTGGTTCCCTCCAAAGAAGTCAAATGTAACTCAGAGCCATATATTACTCAGCTAGAGTCTGGTGCCATTCCGCAATCTGGTACCTGTCGACTCTTGAGGAGTAAAAAAAAAAAAAAAAAAAAAAAATACATTCTTTGATCTGATTCTACCCTGAGCAAGTCAGGTCCATTCTTCCCAATCTGCATGTTTCAAATAAATTCAGGAAGGTCTACTTCAGGATGAAAAAAAAAAGAAAAACTCCTTCTAGGTTTTAAAAAAAACTATCCTAACTTCAAAAGAACTAACAGATATTGATTACAATACCTGCAATCAGAAATACTAGTATAGACATGAATGCCAGTACTGTACTACTGACCTAACACTCATACCCTCCTAAAATCTTGCACCTGGGGAGGCTGCACCCTTCTCCTCACCCTTGCTATACCTCTGCTGCAATTAGTGTGGTACCACACATGTAATTGCTGGGCCCTCTCTTGTTTGTCATTTATTTTGAAAGCATCCAAGTCAATATCCCAGATGTCTGCTTGACCAAGTTTCCTGATGACTGCAAGCTAGGCACTTTTACAGATGCATGAATTGATACTAAACTGTTCCAAAAAGGGCTGGAATGCACACATACCTGTTGTACAGAAAATGCTCTCATAATCCGCGGTAGTGGTGCGGCGGTAGCGTTGTCGCCTCACAGCAAGACGTTGTCCCGTTCGATTCTCAGCTAGAGTGGCTTCTGTGTGGAGGCATATGTGAGTGGGCGTGCCTTCATTGAAGGTTGTGCGTCAGGGCTGGTAACTCGGCACGTAAAAATCCACTACCAAACATTAGCATACCGGAGTTCCGCTGTGGCGACCCCTAACCGGGATAAGCCGAAAGACACAACAACAACTAAATAAAGCAAAATGCAGCATAATAACATGTTGCCAAACAGATGTTCCAACCTTATATGTTATAAATAGTACTGGTCTTCAGAAAGATATGGTTATGAAAGACCTGAGTACTTAAGTGGATAACTCTCTCTCTCACGCATTCAATCATCATTTTTCCACCCTAGTGAGAAAATGTTTCTGTCTGGCCTAGTTAATTTCTAAGGGAATATCTTCTACATCAAAAATGTCATCTAATTGCTGTACTCTTCCCTTATTATACTCATCAATGAATAAAATTACCCCTCTGGTATGCACAAATCTCACTATATTACTCAAATGGAAAGGCACTCATGATTTTTAAGCAAGACTTAAATCCTTCAGCTACCCTGCTACATTAGCACAAATCTCCAACTAAGTAGCCTAACAAGCTGGTACTTATGTCTCCCATTTGAAGCCATGAAGGATCTAGTCCTATTTGACTTCCTGTTTCTTCAGAACACAAGTGGCTCTACAAACACCAGCACTAAGGACTTAAACAAGATTCACTGCAGGCACAAATTTCTAAATTAATGTATTTTCAGCCAATGAAATAAGTTACCACTACAGCTCAAGTAAGGTACTAGTTTGTCTACATTTAAGATTAGTCTTGACACTTGGGTAGGCAGACATAAATTTAGATCAGGGCTATCATGAATGATCTTGCCATCGCCAGATCAACAAATCTACGGTTAGGCTGCCACTGTTGAACTTTGTTAATTTATTATTTTGCTGGGATAAGATTAGAAGTGTTTTCACCATCACTCAGGCAAATTTCTTGCTGCTCACTGAATTTCATCTTGTTTCTAGTTTGGTGCTCAGATGTAAATTGAGCAACATGCTACAGCACTAATGCCTACAATATTTACTATGAGATTTAAAAAACACCAGTGCTGTCAGTAACAGCAGTAGCAACACAGGGCTGTTTACAGGATGTGGAAATTTACAGCTCAAACATGTTAGCTGCAACCAGGAAAGACCTCATTATCAGCTAATTTGCATGTTTCTGAATCACCATCAACAACCACAACTGTGTATCACCATTTTACTTCACTAGTTAATAGTGGCACAGGCACATGCACTCATTCACTCTCCCACACACGGATCCACCCAGACATAATTCCTACCTGTGTCTGAAATGTCAGAACATCCCTGATGTCTTTTTTTGCCTTTGCCCTCATAAATCACAGATGCAAAGAATCAATGCCAGTCTTTACATTTTAATTTTCTTATTTGCAACATGCATTGTGATACTACAGCAATTACTGTACTTAACATTTTAAATATGTCAAAGTAATACTGCAAAAATTCTCTCTGGTATTGTTATTGGTTTCTTCTTTGTACTGAAGCCCCCTCTCACAGGTACTTTCCCTTGTAACTCAATGACTGTTGCAATCATCAGATCTTGCCAGGCATTAGAGTTTCATACTATTTATTATGTAAAATAAATCTAGCTACACTTTCTATTACTTATTATGTATAATAAATCTAGCTACACTTCATACTATTCATTATGTAAAATAACCCTAGCTACACTAACTGATTAGTTAGTGCATTGGGTTAAAGCTGCTGCTCAAGGGGGCAGGGCTCAAAATCTTTCCCCCTTTTTTACTTTACCTACTTTTGAAACACTTGGGTAATATTCTCAGTTATCCCTGGTGTCCAGTGGAGGTAGAGGGACTAATATCCTCAGTGTGTGGGTACAGGATTTGAATGTTTTTTACTGCCTTTAGAGCATGCTCTGTAGAGTATTCCTGTCTAGACACAATCACCCACTTACCACCACACATGCACACACACATGCACATCTGCCCATCCCAACACTATCTGCCCACAACTTCCAAGCACTTATCTCTACCACAGTGGGTGAACACAAGCTTATGACTGTGTTCATTAACTTGAGCTACTTTAACGCAGACATCCCTGGGGGGAAACACACAGTAAGTAGCATATGCCACTTCCCCAGAATGCCTCATTAGCATTTAGCATAGCTGCACAGACTGCCCACTGTGGTGCTGCACGTCGTCGCACTAAAGCACCATGGTAGGGCTGTCAGCAAATAAGAAATTGTTGCACTTTGTTTACACCTCAGGGTAACCTTTCCAAATTTGACCTCCATTGTCAAAATTACCAGTGCTTGATTTTCTAGTTTGCATCTTTTCTGCCTATTTATTTTATTATTTTTTGTTACCATTTACAAAGCCCACCTTGATTAAACCTGAACAGAATATAGGTACTGTAGCTATCTCAGTAACTATTTTGAAACTGAATAAAAGCAGAACTTATGCTTTCTGTTGATGAGGAACTTCAACAGCCATCTCCTAATAGAAACCTTGTCAATCATGTTAACCTAAATTACCAGGAATCATGTTAACCTAAATTGCCAGGCTGTTATTTCAGAAGACTGTGTACCAAGACTGGTCAGGCAAGTCACTCATATGGAACCAGCTTTTTAATTTCTAGTCTCAAGGAAAAAATGAAATAAGAATAAAAATTGCAAATAAACAAAAAACAACTGGAATCCCTCAAAGTATGTGCGAATCCAGACCACTCTGTATCCACAATATTACATGAATAAGATGAGGGTAACAGCAATACATCTTTGAACAAAAATATGGACAGGATTACTCCAACTAAAAAAAGGAAGGCAAAGAGGAAGTATATCACCCATCTGTTAGAAATAAAATTTAAAAAATGCCATTGCGATGATCAAGAAAATAAAACTATAGGGAATCTATGATGTGCATAAAGTAAAATTTTGTGACAGTAATGACTTGCATAATGTATCATGTACTACCACATATGTACTTTGTGTTGCCAGGGTAGGCAAATATTTAAAAATATGATGCTTGTCCTTTCCTCCTCCTTTTTTTTAATTCAGACAGTGAAACATATGTAAGCTACGTTTTAGTTTTCTACAATATGTAACATAAACTTCTTTGTGAAACTGCATTGATAAGGTGTCCTGGTGGGGACAGGTAAACTGGATTTATATTTGTTTGTGTATGTAATATAGAAAATACATATGGAATTTCTAACCTTGTTCAGCTGAAAACAAATGAAGTAATTGTTAAAAGACATATCTGAGTAATTGTTGCCTGTAACTTTAAGCTGTTGGAATAAAACGTAGTTTCACAGGAAGCAAGTAATTGCTTAAATGTAATTGCAGGAAGGTTTAAAACTGAATAAGAGAACATCTGACCCAGGATAAGATAATTATGCAAACATTACTATTTTTTCTGTAAATACTTTACTTGTGCAAATGATTTTCTCATCATTGTGCAATTATCTTTACCTCTGTACATTTCATTTGTATTAACATATCTCAACATTTTTATTCCAAATAACGGAAATAACCGCAAAATGTAGACTAATAAAAATAAAGTGATTAGGGCACACTGAAACAGGCTGCACGATAAAATACATTTATTGTTAATTTAAACACAAGCACTTTCATCCTGCATTGTTGCAGGGTGAAATCGTTTGTGTTTAAATTAACAATAAATTTATTTTATCATGCAGCCTGTTTTAGTGTGCCCTAACCACTTTATTTTTTATTAGTCAACATTTTTACTGCTTACATAATGATTTTATTCACTTTTTAGATCTTGCACTAATATTTATGTATTTAAGAAAAGAGGATTATTTAGCCAAGCTACTGGTGTCCATCTCTAACTGGGCAGATAACTTATTGCATTACCCTCTTGTTTGGCTACAACTCAAGAATGACATGGTAGCTGGTGGGCATTTGGCCCAGCAATGTAGAATGGTGGCAGTACTATCATGCCAGGATGAAAGTTACAGGTACCTGGGGAATTCTGGTAGCCTCCTCTGGAACTGTGTATATAAATAATTTGTTTGAAAAGCAACACTGGGACAGATTATGGATTGTGGGGAGAAAGGTCAATAGAGATGGACCCTTTGCTTGTATGTAAATACGTGGATTTAGGATGAGCATCACCACCTTTAACAACTGTTAATGGCAAGTGCTATAAAATGCAAGTTCATAGCACATACTTTGCAGTGGATTTGTTTGAAGCTTCTATCTAAGATAAAGTAGTGAAATATATGGTGTTCTAGAATTGTTTTAGACTATTAGTCTATTTATTCTGCAAGTGAATGTAGTACTTTTTATCATTTCTTACCATAAGTATAATTTGGTAACACAGAGAGACTTATAGTCTTATAGATTTAGTGGTACTCGGTTTGTATGCCTCATTTTCAACATGTCTCGTTCATTGCTGGTTTAGCTGTACATTTCTTCCGTACAGCCAGTGTACATTTTACTCTTTTGTGAAGTAAAGTTGTTAAGACATTAAGGATGTTTAAGAGAGAATCACTGATGTAACAGCTTTATCAAGTGGTAGGTATGTTACAGGTAATCAACTGTATGTTTTGAGTACACAGTTAAAGGTGCCTATTAAAATGCATCTCATTTTAGTTCCAGTTGTGGGTAATTTTCTTAAAAGTGTAAAACATTTTGAAATAGCATATACTTGGTAATAATCACTAAGGAGTCTGGCAGTATTCCTGCTGTTCTTATACTGCTAGGTTTGTTGGTTGATAGTCTTGTAAACTCTCTCTAACAGTTGCCCATTAAATCTAGTTTAGACTGTTATCGATGTGCAAAACAATGAAGATTAATATTTACATTGCACTAATCATTTTTTTTTCTTTTGATAATGTTCCAGTCAATACTGATGTCTCCCGATATAATAATTCCATGTTTTAAATCTCACATAAGCCAGGAAGGGATGACTTATAGGGTGGCATATAAATAACATCTATGTGCATTATTTTGTGTTCTTAATTTCAGGGTAATTAGCAAAATCTCAGTTTTACTAAACACTAGTAATGTTAGGGACTAGCTACATATATCTGTTTATAATTTATTTATGCTAATTAGCAAGTTAATTTGAGTGGATATGTAATTTTAGCAAGGTTTCTGTTATGCTAAAAATATCAGGTTGGTAGTGTGCAATCCACAAATGTAGTTTACGGATTTTATTGCAGATATTCCTGGTAATAAGATGAATATTTTTTAGTTCTCATGAATTTGTCCGAAAGTTATTGGTTTTGCTCATCATTAAAATTATTGATGTTAGTTGGTCCTGGGTTGGGCTCTATATCTCTATGCATTATGTGGGGGGCAAATCATGAGGGCAGGTACTGAGAAGGTGCATGTGGGTCTCATATGTCTTACTTTCTGTAACTCCCAAGATCCCAAGAGATATAGTAATATACTGAGTAGGCTAATTTAAGTAACACTGAGATATTTGTTGTAGTTTGGTTTGGGAGTTTTACATTTTGGAGGGTGAATATGGACCATGTAAAATATATGCTTTGTGGGCGAGATGTAACAGAGCGGTATTCTGATTAAATTCACTGAATACATTACTTATTTTTCAGAACTAAGTTATGAGTTCAGACTACAAATTGTCAGTCATTTCTCCAACACCTTCAAGGATTTAGGAGTGATCTGCTATTGGTAAGCAAGACTTTTCAGAATCACCATTTTTTGAGTGCTTAGGGTCTTTGTCTTTTTCTGAAAAGATTTCAAGCCTGCATAAACTAAAAGCACAGCTTGGTGATTCCCTGCTAGCTTTTCCCACCCATGGTCCTTTTCAATTATCTGCTTTTTAAACCTGGTAACTTGAAGCTGCCCACCCTACTGTTAATTGAGCTTACTAAGCTCCTGCCTTTCTACACTGCTTTTCATATCTTGAATTTTTAATTTGCCTTCCCTTGTGCTTATATTGAAAACACATTTTGACATTCATTGTCCATTCTACTGATTTATTTGTTCTGAATTCAATATCTAGATAACTGTTGGATAGTGTATTTTTACACTTTAGCAAGCACTTGTTTTTACATCAAGTGGTCAGTGGCTTTTCCATCCAGTGCACTGAAAGGTAGCCTGGTCTGTTTAGGTTGGGGAAACACTTTAGATGCGTGCACACCGTTTTTTTGGCTGGAGGGCTTATTAATCAGCTTATCTTGTTTTTAGTACCTTTATAAATTCTGTACACTTGAGTGGCTCTTGGCTCATTTATATAAAGCGAAGCACTTTTATTGAATAATCACACTTTTATAACCTGATTGAAGTACACAGCTGTGTAGGTTCATAGGTGTGTACTAGGCTAATGGGCCTGGAGCCTTTACAAGCCTAGCCCATAGGATTAACCTGGCATTGTGCAACCTGACCTTAGTTCCCAGTGCCTCTGTCAAGTAGAGCCACTGGAGTGATCCCCGGGATGAATTTTCTATTTCCCATCCACTCATCAAAATTTCTCTTGAAGAGGGCCAGTGAAGTGCTCTGTTTGACATGTATGGAAAGTCTATTCCATAGCATAGGCAGTCTCTGGGTTATGAACCTGTCCCTCCAGCATGTTCTGCTGATTGTGGTAATGAGGTTGAGGTCTCTAGAGCATGTGGCATTTCTTTAGATATAGCATTTCTAACAGAGCTGGGTTAGACATGGCTTTGTAAGTCAAGCAGAGATCACCTCTAAGTAGGCGATATGAGACAGAGAATAGTTAGAGTTTTTTTGAGTCTGTCCATATAGGACAAGTGTTTAAAGCCTAGGATCCTCTTTGTGAGATACTTTTGCAGCCCCTCCAGTTGCTGCAGTTGTCTAGTGAGGTACACGCCAAATTGGGCATTGTACTCAATGATTGGCCTTATGAGGGAAAAGTATCTGTATCTTTAAGTTTGCTTGTTGTAGAATTTCACTCTGGACACTGCTTTACTGTGCTTTTACATTAAGAGTACTGTGATAATTCATCTAGTGGTAGTAGGTGTTTAACTGGTCTGAGTTGGGAAGCACAGAAAAGGGTTCCAAGTATTTTTTTGCACTTTTCTCCTGCACTGTGATTGTACTTTCAAAAAATGTACTGTCTGCTGCTGCTTTAAGTAAATAATTGCAATGCATTACATTACATCTGTTAGTTGTAGGGCTGCTGTAGGTAGTTTGCATGGCCTTGTTACACCTGGTCTCCAAACCAGCTATTCTACATTAAGAAGGTGGTTTTCTGCACCCTTGTGGCAGAAGTGTGCTGATCTAACCTGTCTGTGTTTCCTGATTGCTAGATAGCTTAAAACTTGTTTTTCCTTGCTCATATTTATGCATCATGTTTGCACTGGCTTTGACATAGATACTAAGAGCTTCTCATCATTTGGTGACTTTGCTATTGATTGCTGAGAATCTGCTTTCACCTGGAGCAATCCATTACTGAAAAGACAAAAAGTACTGTTTTGTATTTCACTTATATAATGTGACTATACTTTAGCAGCTTCTTAAGTTATTTGTTGTATTTTTGCACTTTATAGCAAAAATAAAATTGTACTGTCTACTGCTGCTTTAAATAGTTAATTGCACTGTATTACATTGTATCTGTTAGTTGTAGGTAGTTTGTGATCTTGTTACACTTGGGATCCAAACTAGCTGTTTTACATTAAGAAGGTGTTTTTTGCACCCCTGTGGCAGAACTGTATTGATCTAACCTGTCTGAGTTGGGGATTGCTGGTGGAAGGCTTATTGTGTGCTTTCCTGATTGGTAGTTAACTTAAAACTTGTTTTCTTTCCTCTTATTTCAAGCTTGTGTTTGCATGGTGCTGCTCTTCATGCAGTGGCAGTTAGCAGTGCCCTGCATAGAAGCAAAAGCTTTGAAGCTCAGTTTTTCCCTAAATAGCTGTCAGTGAAACCCATCCCAACTTTTCTGCTGCTCTACTAGCAACTCAGTTGCGCACTGAGGAGCTTTGCCTTACTGATCAAGACCTTAGCCTGTATAAAGTATAGGTCCCTATTGTAGTCTCGGCACTACCAGCATAGTCCTGTCAAATTAACCCATTCCCTTCCATACTAAAACATACACTAAGAGCTTGCTATCATGGATGGGCAGTTTCCCACCATCTTTCTGGCCAGCCTGATAGACACAGGCATCCTGACAACCACTTACTCCTTAAACAAACAAATACTTTATGTGAGAGAGGTAGTTACACTATGATATTGGAGGCAAGACTCTCACATAAGGACAAATCAAATGCCAAACATGTCTGCATGCACACACACACACACACACACACACACACACACACACACACACACACACACACACACACAATTCCCATAGTAAATAAGAGCACAATATATAAACCCACATATGTGGAGGTACTCACTAGTAACTTACCAAAATATCAGAGGCCTCCCAAATGAAAACCACTTACACACAACAATGCAAAAAATAACCACAACACATAACACACACCAGTGTCTCAACAAATAATGCCATAAGGCATAACACCACAAAGCCTAATGTATTGGTCATAGGTGATACCATTGTTAGACATACGTTCCCCTTACCAGGGTGGCAAATGAGCGGGTTGTGGTTAGCTGCCTGTCAGGTGCCAGGATCCGACAAGTTACTCAAGCACTCATGTACAAGTACTGGAATGACTCTGTCATAGTCCATGTGGGGGTGACTTGAGATGTACCTCAGTGGACTATATGAAGAGAGGCATGGCTGAGCTCTCAGATTGTGTGTCACAGACAGGTATAAGTCTAGCCTTAAGCAGCATTCTACCTTCTCCAATGATGATGCCACAATACCAACAAAAAATGATTGACTTTAACATTTGGCTTAGCTTCTGGTGCCAATCCAAGGTGATACAATATCTGTTTGTCTATGAAGACATGGTAGACAGGCCACACTGCTTTGCCAGAGATGGTCTGCACCTGTCTCCTCTAGGCTTTTAGATATTGGAAAAGGCATTAGCCACCCCTATTGTGCCTTTTTAGGTAGTGTCAGAGTCTAAACAACAAACTGTACTCCCCACTTTGGAAGATGTGGATGTCTATATAGTCACCAAGACATAGTTCAAAGGCACGGAAAGCACCACAGCCATGCAGGGCTACAATGTCTTCCATACATTCAGATGACAAACTAAGCATGCAAGAATCAAAGGAGGTGGTTTATCCATCTTCATTAAAGATAAGTACACCTCCAGATTGGTCAAAACTATGACTCTCTTGAGCTACTCCATGCCCAATTATCTAAAGGCAAAGCCCCCTACCACAACATAGCTAGCTATAAGTCCCCCACCATGAAACAGGAAAAGCATAGCATCTACCTGGACTTACTGGAGTCACTCACCATATAGCCTAACACCTTACTCATGGGTGATTTTAATTATCCTACCGTCAACTGGGAAATGTACACAACCACAAATATGCTGGCTCAGAGGTTATTGGACTTTGTCAATGCAAATGGTCTGGAACCACTACTCAGCACAACTACAAGAGGCTCACATGTCCTGGACATAGTACTTACTAACATGGGAGAGAATTGCATCCCTCCATGTGATGTCCTTCCTGGTAAGATTGGACCATAAACAAGTCTCATTTGATGTAATTATAAGACCAGATTCCCCATCAAGCTCAGAACACTTAAAACATTTTCAAGGTCAAATTACCTCCGATTAAGTGATGGTAGAATATAACACAGACTCCTATACAGAGGTCTGCACCAATGCCCTGTATAACCACTTAAGCAGCTGTATAGAATTAGCTGTACTTGACTGGATTAAAACCAGGTCTTGCCAAAAAAACAAGCCACCCTGGTGTACCCCTAGTACAAACAGGCTATACAACAACAGAAAGAAAAGTACAGTTTTGTACCTACCATAAATGTAGATGTTCGAGGATTCCATTGCTGCAGTCCTGACTATTGGGTATAGTCCGCGTCCAGTCGGCCCGAATACCAGAGTATAAGGCTGACGTCGGTCAGGGCGCATTAGACTGACGTCAGTACGTCAGGGTACTAATGCGCATGACCGACGTCATATCCTCAGTCTTTTCTTGCCCCAGATGTCAGAAGACCCTAAAAAGACAAGTCCCAAAACAACCTGCACCAAAAACATGCACAATATATACAACCATATATATACAAAAATATAAGCATGTAAACTCACCTACACAACCACCCCTAAATACAGAGGGAAGGAGGGAGGTAAATTGGACTGCAGCAATGGAATCCTCGAACATCTACATTTATGGTAGGTACAAAACTGTACTATGTTCTTCGGCTTCCATTGCTGCAGTCCTGACTATTGGGTAGAATCCCAAAGCAGAGGTAAGGGAGGCTGGCAAATTATAAAGCAGTAGGAGCTGACAACATGCCTTGTAAAACAGCTGTGGCAAAACCAGCCCTAGACTTAGAGTAGATAGGAAGGTGATAATGCCTAGAGAAAGTATGCACTGAACTCCAAGTAGCTGCTTCCAGAATATCCTTAGTTGCCACCCCCCTTAGAAATGCTGTTGAAGTGGCAGTAGCCCTAGTGGAATGAGGCCTAATCCCAGCTGGAATCTCCTTGCCATGATGGGAATAACAAAATGCAATGCAAAAGCCAATCCACCTAGAAATAGTTTGTTTTGACACAGGCTTGCCCTGAGAACTCAAAGCAAAAGAAACAAACAACTGCTGAGACTGCCTAAAATCCTTAGTCCTGCTTAAATAATAACGCAATTGCCTGTGTACATCTAAAGTGTGCAAAATCTTTTCCCCTTTATTTTGAGGATCTGCAAAAAACGTAGGCAAATGAATAGTTTGGTGCAAAGCCACACTAGAAACCACCTTAGGCATAAAAGAAGGATTAGTACGTAATGATACCCTATCCTTATGGAAAATCAAAAAGGGCTCTACTGCCATAAGGGCCTGCAACTCAGACACCCTTCTTGCAGAAGTAATAGCCAACAGAAAAGCAGTCTTCCATGACAAATATTTCAATTCAGCAGTAGCTGCAGGCTCAAAAGGTTGTAGAGTAAGTTTTTCCAACACAAAATTGAGATCCCAAGCAGGAGTAGGAGCTCTACGTGGGGGTCTTATATTCTTTGCCCCTCTAAGAAACTGCTTGAACAAAGGATGCGAAAACAAAGGTGGGTCACAATCATAGTGAGCTGAAATTGCTGCAGCATGAATCTTTATGGAAGAGAAGGACAAACCTTTGTCCAATAATTCAGTAAGATATTGAAGAGCCACACTCAAATTAGGCTCTGAAATCTCCAAATTCTTTGCTGTACTCCAAAATAAAAATCTCTTCCATTTTTCTGCGTACACTCTCCTTGTACTAGGTCTTCTAGCTTCCATAATCACATTTAAAACTTGTTGAGGAAGTTGAGACCTGCTGTGTTTCAACACAGAATATGCCAGGCTGTTAGATGAAGAGAGTGAAGCTTGACATTGAGCAGATGACCGTCCTGCTGAGATAACAGATGAGGAATCAGAGGTAAAGGCCATGGAGGCTTCTTTACCAGACTCCGTAGTAGTGGGTACCAGTGTTGCCGAGGCCAATCTGGAGCTATCAAAATCATCCTTGGCCTGTCTTGTCTGACCTTTAATAGTACCTTTGGAAGAAGAGGTAGAGGTGGAAAGGCATACACATGAAGGTTTTTCCAACTGAAAGACAGAGCATCCACTTTCCAAGCTGTGTGATGAAACCCCTTTGTGCAATACTTTGGCAGCTGGTGGTTTAGTGGAGAAGCGAACAGATCTATGTCTGGAGTTCCCCATGACACTGTCAGTTTCTGAAATACATGAAGATCCAGTTTCCACTCGTGGGGATCCATGATTTGTCTGCTTAACACATCTGCTAAGGAGTTCTGTGCTCCTGGCAGAAACCTTGCCTGAAGAGTTAGTTGCAAGCTTAGCGCAGTCTCCCATAAAATCATTGTTTGCCTGCATAGAGGATAGGAATGTGTTCCCCCCTGCTTGTTGATGTACCACATGACAGTTGTGTTGTCTGTTAGAATCAACACCTGCCCTGGAAGAAGTAACTCCTTGAAAGCCATTAATGCAAACTGGACTGCTAACATCTCCTTCATGTTGATATGTAGATGCTGTAGTCTGGCAGGCCACTTGTCTTGTATCCACTTTCCATTTAGATGAGCTCCCCAAGCAATGTCCGAGGCATCTGTCGTTAAAATCTGACTTGCCTCTGGCCGGGTCACAGAGAGTCCCTTGTTTAGGTGACATTCCTGAGCCCACCACAAGAATTCTTTTTGAAGGCAAGGTATTATTTGAATGACAGTGTCCAAATCCTGGCAGTGCTGTGTCCATACATTTTTGACATACCATTGTAGCTTCCTCATATGCAGTTTGGCATTGGGAAGCACCAGAATACAAGATGCCATGAACCCTAATGCTTGAAGGACTGTCCTTGCAGTCAGCACGGACTGATGAGATAGTTGATGGAAGTAAAGTGACAGACTCTTTTGTTTGTCCGGGGTTAAAAAGGCCATCTGGGCTGCTGTATTCAGTCTCACACCCAGAAAGCACATGTCTTGAGAGGGTACTAGACTGGACTTTATTTCGTTCACAGAATACCCTAGGCATCTTAGCACTGCTATAACATATTCCAGATGCTGTAGAAGGTCTTCCTTTTCTTGAGCCAGAATCAGGCAGTCGTCCAAGTAAGGATAGATTTGAATTCCTTGAAGCCTGAAGTAAGCTATCACTGGAGCCAGAACCTTTGTGAATACTCTGGGCGCAGTAGATAAGCCAAAGGGCAATGCAGAGAACTGATAATGAAAATTCCCAGCTCGAAACCGCAGATACTTCCTGCAACTTAGCCTTATAGGCACATGAAGGTAAGCTTCCTTGAGATCTAAAGTTACCATCCAGTGATCTTTGCCCAGCAGAGGTAAAAGCTGTTGTAACGTCAACATCTTGAACTTGGGAATGTCCAAAAACGTGTTGAGGAGAGATAAATCCAAAATTGGTCTCCACGTGTTCCCCTTCTTTGGTACAAGGAACAGGCGAGAATAAAATCCTAGGCCCCTTTCTGATACAGGGACTGGCTGAATGGCCCCTATGTGAAGTAACTGCAAAACTTGCTTGTGAGCCTCTTTTCTTTGTAGAGGAGGAACGTCTGGCATGCCTTTGAAAAGGGGCATTGTATGGAAATAAAATCTGTAACCGTGGTGAATGATATCCAATACCCATTTGTCTTGAGTAATTAAATCCCAATTTTCTTTGAAAAGAGACAGTCTTCCTCCCAAAGGAGCTGCCAAACGTGAATCTGCTGGCAGCTGAAAAAACAGGTCATTGGGTCTGTTTACGAAAGGACTGACCCCTGCCCTCACCAGAAGTCTGAGCAGGTGAACTCCCTGTTCTAGGCCTAAAAGAACCTTGAGCCCTGCCCCTACCACGTCTAGACCTACCCCTAGACTGAGAATCATAAGCAGGATATGTCCACCCCTTAGCAGGCCAATTTCTACTAAATTTCGGTGGCTGCACCTGCAAAAAATCTTTAACAGTTTGCATAGACTTAGCTTTGTCCTCCATTTTCTTTAAAACTGCTTCCACAGACGCACCAAACAACACATCAGACTGTAAAGGAGCATCCAAAATCCTTGTCTTAACATGCTCAGCTAAATTCTGATCCCTCAACCAGGCATGCCTGCGAAGAACAGAACTGGTAGCAGCCACCCTGGAGGAGGCCTGTACAGCATCAAAACCACATTGCAAAGAATGCTTACCCACTTGTTCAGACACATGAACCAAATCCAGCAACTCTTTACACTCAATACCTTCCGCCAAAGCATCCACCTTAGATTTCAATTGAGAAAGGAGATAATTCTGATATTTTAGCATGTGAAACTGACAATTCAAAGCTCTCATGGCTAGAGTGGAAGAAGTATACACTTTCTTTCCCCACCTATCCAAAGCCCTTGCCTCTTTATCAGTGGGAACAGGATTTTTAACCACAGAAGCCTTGACACCCTTAGGCCCTTGAGAAATAGTTTCTGGGTCCGCCCTAGGACTCTTAAACAAATATTTATGAGCTTCGGGCACCCTATAATACCTATCAGGCTTAACAGGAGCAGGAGGCAAAGAGTCAGGGTTCAGGGAACCCTCTGCAAAAACATCTTCCACCACATCCAACACAGGAGGAATAGCTAAAGGCCTATGCTGGGGTAAAAACAAGAACTCCCTAAGCCTTTTCCTGGAGTCAGAGTAATCCTGGCCTTCCCATTTAAAGTGCTCCCTCATAGAATGCAAAGTCTCTGAAAATGAGAAATCCTCAGGTGGAGACGCTGTAGGAGTGGAATCATCCACATCAGAATCAGAATAAGTAGGATACTCCTGTAAATCTTCCACAGAAGATTCTGAAGCCTCTGAACACTGTTCAAAACTATCAAACTCCGGTTCCACCCTAGGCCTCTTATCAGGCGGGGGCATAGAACCCCTAATCATAGTAATCAAATCTTCTGCCATTTTAAGCATATGTTTCTTAGGTACAGAACCCGAAATGCTAGGAGAAGCCCCCACTGAAGCTGTAGAAGGCCTACCTCTCAAAGAAGATTTGGCAACAGAAGGAGAGGCCCTAACTACCTTAGGAAGAGAGGGAAGAACAGTCACCTGAGAAGCCCCCTCAGCCTGGCCTACCTCCTGAGAAGGCACATCCTGTAAGAGTATAGTTTCTGCCTGGGACTCCATAGAAACTCCTGGCAAAACCTCCGGCTCCACTGAGCCTTCTAAAGAACCGACGTCCGGGACTGCCGGTTCCTCAACCCTAGGCTTCACTGTTTTATCCTTGCGCTTCTTGGAGGAAGCGGGCGTCGGAGCATCCGACGGCATTTTATAATTGCAACGCTTCCCAAACACTAACCTGGCACAGTCCAACCTCCTCTTAATAGTGCGTTTGTTAAACCTAGCACAAGAGCGGCAACCAACAACGTCGTGCTCAGGCCCTAAACAAGGTATACACAAGGTATGATAATCCCTATGAGGTATCTGTTTCCCACAAGAAATACAGTTATTCACTTTTTCTGACATCCGGTAAAATACTGAGGCAAGAAAAACTAAAATGTTCCCCAACGGGGTACTTAGCCAACTCTGTTTCGGTCTGAAACTCCGGTTTCGGAAATATTTCAGTACGCCAACCTGCACTCGCAAAACTGCTTCTGCATCGGACCATGCGGCAAAAAAGACTGAGGATATGACGTCGGTCATGCGCATTAGTACCCTGACGTACTGACGTCAGTCTAATGCGCCCTGACCGACGTCAGCCTTATACTCTGGTATTCGGGCCGACTGGACGCGGACTATACCCAATAGTCAGGACTGCAGCAATGGAAGACGAAGAACATCGACTGCCCAAGAACTAGGGGGCACTTGGCTCAGCAGAGGAAATTATCCCTCTCTAGCTTTAATAAACAAATTAGAGATCTTGTCAAGTGCTCCAAAGCTAATTACAAATCAAAAATAGCCTCCCTAGCGAAGGATAATCACAAAGCATTCTTTAACTACATCCAAAATATAAAATGGAATACCCAGGTATGTGCTGAACTGATTGTGGATAACACCAGCCATTCCCACACAGAGAAATAGCTAATCTGGTGCCTGACAGATTAGAAGCAAACTTCACCCCCTTTCCCCTCCAGTCATCCCCCAAAGTACGCCTGCCAACATTCCTCAGCCTATTATCTCAAGAGAGCATGTCAGCTCTGCACTCTACAAGGACAAAAACATGGCATCACTGGGACCAGAGAATATCCCATGTTGCCTTTTAAACAACTTAAAACAAGACCTAACAGACCCACTTGGATCCCTTTTTAACCAGAGCCTGCAAACTGGCTATGTTCCGGCAGAATGGAGGACAGCAACACTAATCCCGCTGCACAAAGGGGGACCATGAACAGATCCTGGGAATTATAGGCTCATAAGCTTGACCACCCTCATCTGCAAGACCATGGAAAGAATCATTATGGACCTTATTAACAAGGACATAAGTAATCTCCAAACTCTGGACCCAACCCAGTTCGGATTTATTAAAGGTAGATCATGCCTGTTAAACATGGACAACTTCTTCAAGAAAAGTAATAAGGCCACGAAAGAGGGAAGGACAGTACATACCACCTACCTTGCCACTTGGGTATTATACAGAAACTCTCTCAATTGGGAATGAATCCCTACACTACCAGATGGGTAGCCAACTGGCTCACTGACAGGACACATACTATCAAAGTGAGTGACTTCATCTCTAGCAAAAGGCCAGTCACCAGTGGCATACCATAGGGTTCTGTGTGGACCCCTTACTGTTCGGAATGTTTTTCTCAGAACTCCAGGTAAACATGGACTGTCTGTCTCTGACCATGTTCGCTGATGACTGCAAACTGGGAGCAGTCAGTGAGTCTGCCAATGATGTTGTTATACTGCAGACAAATGACTTGTGCCAGTGCCACAAATTAAAGCTAAATGCAAAAAATGCATTATTATTCCCTCTGGGAAAGTTGACATCCCTACTAATTGCATTATAGACATCACCACTCCAAGTGTAGACCCAGTGGTACATACATGATCTGAGTACTCAGGTTGACAGCTATCTGAACTTTGACCACCACAGACACAGTAGTAAGGAAATTCTTCTATTTGGCACATCTTAAAAGTAAAGGGATCACATCTAGATCTAAGGATTTTATAATTCCATTATACTGGGCACTCATCAGACCAATAATTGAGTACAAGGCTTCCTTTTGCATGTACCTCACCAGACACCTGCAACAACTGGAGAGACCATAGGGGTTTCTCATCAAGAAATTACTGGGTACACAAAACAAGTCTTACTCAGAAAGACTGAATGTCCTGTCACTGTATTCGGTCTCCTACAGGTTGCTAAGGGGTGACCTATGCCTGGCATACAGGGCAGTCTCTGACCTGGCCCTAATGGAAATGCTACACATTTACAAATCAAACTGCATGAGGATCACTCACTCCAGGGATTTTAACCTCACCTATGACATGAACAGGTCATGCTGGTGTGATAGATACATCTTCCAGAGACTGACAGTTCTCTGGAACAAGCTTCAAATTACCATGAAACAGAGTCCCTACTTGACCCTTTTCAAATGCAATCTAGATCAATGGATGGGTGATCATAAATTCACTCCTGGGGTGGTGCCCATGTCTCTCCTGGACAGAGGAACTCGGTATTAACTACCATAGACACTTATCTCAATATACTTCACTCTCGTAACCACCAACAATTTGGGCAGCTCTGGATAAATATGGCTAGGCTTGTGAGGGCTCTAGGGCTGTTAGCCTAGTAACCTCCTATGAACTTCAATGTTGTAATGTCTGCACAGTCCCCAACCCATAGTCTTGCTACAGTACTATGCCTTTCAGTATACAGTCCTTCTGCCATTAGTGTATCACACCGAGCAACAAGATGTATGACTGTTTCCAATTCTGTTTTACAGAACCCGCATTTGTCTGTTTCACATGTTCAATGGACTTTGGAAATCAACATGAAAGTAGTCCACTATCCTGGGCCGCCAATATTAACATGATATGCTTTTGTTTAAATTCACTTCTTCTTAACCATTCCTGCATCAGATCTTGATCGACGTGAGGTTGGTCCAGGAGTTTTCTGTACTTGCAACTATATTTATGCCTCTTCCACATTTCTTGCCTTTGTATCTGATCCTTCTCCTTATATTCTTTCTTTTGTTTCTTGTATTCTTTGGCACATTCAGTTGCTGCCTAATTTTTGCCTACATCTGGATCAATTTCCATTCCTGCTTGATACCGATATGCTTCTGCTAAACTAAGCAGGAAAGTCATCTTAGACTTGTTCTCATCATGTTTTAAAACATTCACTATGTTTGGATTTGGAGAAGTTAGCAGATATGTATTTAGTCATGTGACTGCAGATCTATACATATAAGCAATTTCAAGGAGCTCCATACCTCTTTCAGAAAGAGGAATATATAATCCTGGTGTACTATACATCATTTCATAACCATGAAACATTTTTCTTGTTTTCCTGTCCAACTGATCCAATACCTTTTGAGGCAACTCAATCACCCCAAAACTGTAAGTTAGATCAGAAATAGCAAACCAGTTTATAGCTTGGGACTTTATACCTAGATGGCAGGGCTGTTTTCATTATTAATTTTAGTCTTCAAAAATATTCCTAAGTTTTATTCACATTTGCCCATGTTTTATTGTCAATCCTTCATCAATTGCCAAATAGTTATACACTCCTTCCTGCTCAAGTTCTTTTATCATACTCCTGTCCCAGACTGATATTTCCTTGGTGTTGCAGCTTTCCTGATTTAAATCTATGCATTATCTAAGAAAGTTTTAACCACTTGCAGTTGTGCTTTCTGCTCCTCATCTGATGAACTATACCATTTTAAATCATTCAAAAAAACCATAAGAAGTGTTTACACTTGTATGATTTCTGGGAGCCAAATTGTAAACATGACCTGATCTGTTAAGTATGCAGCTTAATGAGTTAAGGGCAAGAGAAGAGAGCAGTGGTGACAAAGTCACCCTGGAATACCCCCCTTTGAATTTTTATCTCTGGAACAAGGACTTGTCTTTTATTATGGTATAGCGGCAAAGTGGTTTGTCACTGTAATGCAACTGATCAATGTACAGTGTTATCTTAATACATTTCTAAGCACTCCTTTATCGTGAATGTAGGATACTGTCAAATGCTTTTTTGCAATATATCCATGTCATAATTAGATTCTTCCCCTTTTTACAATTCTCTATTATGACTTTAACAACAAATGATCCTTTGTTCCATATGACTTTTTGTTACCCATTTGTTCTATTGTCAAGATTGAGTTTTGTTCTAAATGACTATAAATTCTGTTGACAACAGTTCCGGTATATAGTTTATACATCGTCAAAAGGCAAGTTATCGATCTATAATTTTTAGGATAGCTTGCAGGTTCACTCTTAAGGAGGAGCGTCATTTTTCCTATTATTAACCAGCTTAGTGTCTGTTCAATTTTGTTATTCATGGCTAAATCCTTGTGTAAAGACTTTATTACTTTTAGCAAGAATTTAGGTACTGCATCTCACCCTGGGGTTTTCCAGTTATTTGTTTTTCTTAATTTTGATTCAATTTCTCTGGCCATTACTTCATCCCATTTCGTACCCTGCACATTTGGACTTTTTACTGTTTCTTTTACTAATTCTATCCATTCAGCACCTTTGTTATGTTCCAGAGGATCTTCATACATATGTTTTTCAAAATGTGTCTATTTTTTATTTTCTTGGTGGTGTTTATATTCCTTTTGCTTTGTTTCCCAATTCTCTATAAAAGTTTTTTGGACCATCAATGAATTATTTATTTTGTACTTTTCCTTTATATTTATCTGCTAAGTTTTTTTCAGGCTGTGCTGATATTTTTGGTTTATTATTTACAACAGTGTATAATAGTTCTGATACTGCATGTTGCTTTTATCACATCTATCTTCCTAAGAATTTTTGGTGATCTGTTTTGTCTTCTATACTCTTCTGACAGTCACATTTTCTGTTTTAACTGCTTTATATTTTTCTCTTGAGATGCTTCCATGATGGCATTTCAATTCTTCCATTCCTTTCCTTTACTGCTCTGCATTTTTGGGGTAAGAATTTATCTGTTATTAATCTAGCTGCACACTAATATATCCAATTTAATTCTGTCACATTAATTTCTGTTAATAGTCTTGATTACTGTGTTGCTCATCTGTTTTATCAGACTTACATTTTTGGTCTTACTGACTTTCTGTAATCTATTTGTTTCATTAATCTTAGTATGTCTATCCATCTCTATTAAATCAACATTGTGCCAGGGTTGCCACTGTTTCCTGCTCATTCCCTTGCTGTGAAACTCCAACTGAAAGTTTGTACTGGTTTCCTACTGAAGGCTCCAGAGTATCTTCATGTGGTAAGTGATCAGATCCTTCCCATTACACCTGTTTCTCCTTAATTTGTGGGCTTAGTGTTCCATCATGTTGTGATATAACCTGTGATAGACTTTCTACACTAAATCCTTCACTTCACAGGTATTCCATAACTTCAACTTCTATTTATTTAACTTCTACTTTACTAATTTTCTCTTCTACTTTCTCCCTTTTGTGATCTTATGTTTTGAATTGTGAAATTTTCCATATCTGGGTATGTTTGTATTTCTCTTCAAATATCTTTGGAGCTGTTTTTTGTACTGATTAGTTTGGGTTTCTCCTTTGCATAAATTTTGCATCATATCATATCTCTTTTTCTTTCCCATGTCCATGTTTCTTTTTTATACCTTTCAAAATTCTCTAGGTTTTGTTCTTTATCTTTTTACACTTCCTCTGTTGCTTCTTTTTCAAGCGGCCCAAAGTTTCTTTGAGTTTATAATGTTTTTCATGGATCCACTGTATTAATGAACATACATCTGCATTTGAAGCTTTTGACAGTTTTTCTTTTCTAAGTATTTTTCTTTCCTGTAATGTCTGTAAGTCTTTTTGAATACCTTCTATCTGGTAATTCTGGGCTTTTTGCATAACAGTAACAATATATAATTTCTTCCTTATCCTCAGTAGTCCACTCTATCATCTTTATGGGTCTTTTTTAGCCTGTCGATTTTTGTGGACTACTACTTTCTTCTACAATGGGGGGCACATCCTCCCCAAGCCTGGCCTAGCCCCATTGTAGGCATGCTTCTGTGTCTTGAAGATTCTACACTGTCAATTTTTCCAGTCCTGGCAGAAGTGCGCATACCAGGATTGGGCACTTTTTTAGCTTGGATCTGTCTGTGATGTATGCTACACAAAATACAATCTATATATCAGTGTTGCCTTGGTGAGGGGTCTATTTCTAAATTTTGAAGTTTCAAAACACTGATTTCTTATGGGTGAGACCATAAGATCAACGTTTTGAACCTTCGAACCATTTAAATGGAGATTGCCGTACAGCGTGGAACAGTATATTTACTGTTTTCCTTTCTGTAGTGCAATCTTGGAGTTGGTATATTTAATTAGCAGGGGGTGTGGGGGTGCAGGGGAGATTGCCCCTCGCAAAAAAATGTAAAAAAATATATATTTTTTATTTTTTTTTTATTTACATTTTGAAGTCTCAAAACCTCAGTCTTATGGTTTCGACCATAAGAAATTCAAAGTTTTGAAATTTTGAAATTTAGAAGTAGACCCCTTGGTGAGATTTTGTGAAAACAGGGTGCACCACATGAATGTACTCATCAAGACTTGAGGATGAATTCAGTTCCAGCAATACTACTCTCATTTTCTTGCTGATTATACAATCTCTTCACTTAGACCCTTGCATTCCAAGTATTCTATATGATATATATGTACTACTGTTAGGATTCCTCACTGAGCTTTTTTCTCTGGGTCCTCACTGAAAAGGGGCTTGTTTGCCTAAGTGGACTTTCCCCGTAAATAAACGAGCAGTCACAAATTCTCTCCCTCCTTGACACTGGAGGTAACTTTTGAATATCATTTTTTTAATAGGCTTGTAATGGTCTGCAGACTAATTACCTGATACGCAAGTATAAATCTAAAGACTTTTTCTGCATTTTAATTATTTATACTTACAAGTCATTTTATTATTTTACCTGTTTACTTTTTGTATCAATGTATGTACTTTCTATATCAATGCATACACTTAATAATCCAGTTTAACAGCTGCTATCAACATTTTCTTTCTGTTTACTGGTGCAAAACTGTATTTTATCTAAATGCTATAATGGCTGCTCCTATGCTTCTGAAATACTCAGTGTACTTTACTCATATAAACTCTTGTCAAAGTTGGTCACAATTCAGAGCAAACAATCTTAGGAACTGTTGTCATTTGGATACAATATTTTTGTCAGAATATTTCTACAGTTATTCTTCTTTTGGCTTTTCCTGGTCAGAGGTCGCCACAGCGGATCACCTGTCCGCTCATGATTGGCAGTGGAGTTTTACGGTGTTGTGTTGCCAGCCCGGTGCCCAACCTTCCACAGAAGGCACACACATGCATGCACTCATGCCTAGGGCCAATTTAGAGTGTCCAATCCACCTACAGCATGTCTTTGGGATGTGGAAGGAAACCGGAGCACCCGAAGGAAACCCACGCGACCACAGGGAGGACATGCAGATATTAATAGCACTGCTAAATAAGAGAGTGTTTTGTGCTGTCATGAGTTTTCTTGACATTATTTGTTTACTGATGGTGCTTTAATCCCATTTGTCATATACTGCTAGCCCACTTCTATTTTCACAACAGGGCAGAGATAACAGCATTCTAGCAGGTCACCATCATGATGGCAAAAGTGACGTTTATTCTCTTACCCACACTCTCATGCACAGAATGCAGTAATGTCAAGGCTGTCCATGTGTATACTGCACAACTACACTACAAACCATATATAGGCATAACTACAATCATTTACATTGGAGCTACTTGCCATATCCGATGTTTAAAGCCATAAACAACTCCCATACCTTCCCATAACGTAAAGAAAACTTTTTTTATCAGGTAAGTACAGAATCCTGAATCTGTCTAGGCTTTTACTCTTTTTGATTAGCCTTGCATAAGGCTGTAAAACTGCCGCTATGACCTGGAGCATAAGAAAAAATAAATAAAGCTTTCGATCTCTAGGTGAGCTGTTCTTAATATTCTTATCTCTTTTGACATACAGGGCAAATAGGTATCCAGATATGATCTAATAACCACATGACTATTTTATCCTACTTTCACCTAGTTCCCTCCATCACGAGACATTCATTAGCCTAGTCAGTTTTGTATAATATATAATATTCAGAATCTGTTCCTTCATACCAGCAGTCTCATATTATTTAGAAGTATTTTTATAACCATCATCATCATTTAAACATTCATAGGTTCATAGGTAGATACTAGTCTATCGGCCTTGGGGCCTATATAAGCCTAGCCAAAAATGTTCCATGGCTTTTGCCACCCAAGAAAATTATTTTTCTGTGTCCCTGACAAGCAGTGCTGCAGAAGTGATCCCCTGGGTGAATTTTCTATTTCCCATTCAGTCGTCAAGATTCTTCTTAAATAGGGCCAGTGAGGAGCTTTGCTTGACATGAATGGGTAGTTTATTCCAGAGTATGGGAAGCATAGCATTCACATGCATTTTCTTTTGTATTTACATTCCAGTACACCTATATGTTATGAACAGATTAATAAGTCCATGTGCATCTGTGACTGTCCTGCTTCTCTTTGCAAAATGCAAGAGCAGCACACGATTATCCATGTATACTGAAAAATCGGGAAATACTTTTTTTTTAATATCCTATTAATGCTGCCTTTTAATTTCCATACTTGTTCAATGTTCCAAAATGATAACGCATTTCTGTCACACGAAGAATAAGGAAACACAGATGTTCTAGGATGAGCACATGAATCTATAAATGTGACTTTTAACATAATCCTTCCACCATCTTGAAATCAGTAAAAAGAAAATCCGAGATGCAAGATGGCAGAAATGTACACAGTCATGCCTTGGCAGAGAAAACAGCATAGATATTCAACATGTTGTACTATTGCATCCAGTTTACCTTGGCCGCAATTTAAAAAATGCTGACACTGAAAAATATTCTAGTGATTATCAATGCATGTACTATCTATCCAGTCATAAAATGGATACAAGATAAGTAGCCAAATTAACCACACAAATTAATTAAATAATTAATGTACATAACTCATTTTTTGTGCTTGGTGCTACACAGCCAGAATTACCTAGCTAATAATCATGACAAACATAAAAGTACTAAACCAAGTCTCAATACTTCATTGTTACTCTTTATAAATGTTTCTTACATGCTATGTGACTAAAAAAAAAAATTCTCTGTAAGTTCATGGGGTAGCCTCACTTTACTGTTTGAAACTCCCTCTCTGCATAGCTAAGTTATTAAGTGTTATTATTTGGATGAAAGCTGTCAGTTGGGTTTAAGCTGTCAATGCTTTTTAACATGGGTCAATTTTCATCAGAAACAAGGCCAGTCCCATCACTATACATAAACCAACAGTGTGTAAATAGTCTATTTATTTATGAATAAAATATTACAACAAAAACAAATTCTTCTTAAATAGTATAATTTGTTCATTAGCTACCAACACTGAAGGCTTACTGTTCAGACTCATTATCCTTCTAAGGAACATTTCACAGTATCACACCACTGGAACTTAAACCAGAGCAGCTGCAGCCTCATATACATAATTTGAAAAAAAGCACCATCTGTCCACACGTGCATACATGAAGGTATCTCGCAAAAAATGTAACAGGTCACAAATTACCAACTGAACAGAGCGCTGTCAGTGCAAGTACACTGAGACAAGTATGTGGGAGATGATTGTTGAAAAATACATAATTTTAAGATTATTAAAACTTAAAAAGCATAGGCCTACACAGCTAATGATTTCCTTTTGTCAATGTCTCCTTTTGACTGCCAATATCCACTTTTCGGCCTATATCTAGGAACCAACACTAGATGAAAGGCATTCTTCCCAACTCAAGAGTTTCCTTTAGCTAAAATATCAAACTCAAGAGAAAACCGAGAGGATATAACATGCTTTCAAGACTAAACATGCATTTGTCAAATAGCAGAAGCATACAACACCTGCACAATTAAGCATGAGATTATGTATTTGTCTCAAACAAATATGATACACAAACAACTGTCCTTTGCATCTACGTTTAACATGCCGGCATTGTTCTTAGGATAAGACAATATCTTTGCTGTATCTGTAATACATGTTAAGTGATGAAGTAACAGTCACAGGCACACAGACAGATGAACGTAGAGCACTTTGACTCTGTAATTCAAGTAAGTAAGTAATGCATAATGCAGATTACTGCAATGGATCCTAGGTCTTAAAAGTACCGAGGGATCTAATACTAAATGCATAACTTAACATTAGCATTTAGCCTTGGTGACATAGAAAGATCAGAAGGTGTAACGTTGCCACCACCACCATCTCATCTCCCACCATGATCTCAGTTCCTAGCAACTGCTGCCATAACATACCACAACCCCCCCCCCCCAACTACCACTTTATACTATGCAGTTCAGTACACAGTTTTCAGTTTCCAGACATACATTACCTTTCATACATATATGCAATTAATTTATCAGCACTTGGTTTTGTAGGATCATAGGAGGTTATGAGGCTATTGGCCCCAGGGCCCTTACAAGCCTAGCCAAGTTCAACCCGTGTTCCCAAGGGTGTCTGGTTCAAGCAGATGCTAAAATCAGCACCTACTGCCCCTGTCCAAGAGGGATACGGGTGGACCTCCCCCTGGTGAATTTCTGGTTACCTATCCAATCGTCCAAATTGCGCTTAAATAGGGCCAATGAGGGGCTTTGTTTAACATGAACAGGAAGCTTGTTCCAAAGGTGGGGCAACCTCTGTGAAATAAATCTGTCTCTCCAGCAAGTTCTTCTGATGTCACATACCAGGTTAAGGTCCTCTGAGTGAGTGACTCGTATGCCATTTTTACTTGCGAATGTGCAGCATTTCCATTAACGCTGGGTCAGAGACTGCTCTATCTTTATGCCACAGGTCACCTCTGAGCAGTCTGTACAACACAGAGTAAAGTGACAATGATTTCAGTCTGTCCGCATAAGACAGATGTTGAAGACAATGAATTTTCTTTGTAAGGAACTTTTGTGGTCCCACCAACTGCTGCAGGTGTTTGGAAAGGAATATACCAAAGGAAGCATTGTACTCTATTATTTACCTGACGAGGGAAGAGTACAGGGAGGTTATAACCTCTTGTTTTCTGGAGGCAATGCCCTTACTTGTGAGATGAGCAATACCAAATGCCCTTTTCAGCACTGTGGAGACATAGTGATAGAAGTTATAGTTGCTGTCAGTCTGTGCGACCAGATCTCTCACCACTGAATGTGTGCTTAGGATATTGCTATTGATGTGGTAGTTTTCAGGAACATCACCCTTGCTGAAGGGGATGATAATGCATTTATTTGCATTAAGTTTAAGACCATGACTGACACCAGTCATTAGTCTGTGCAAGACCTTCTTGCAGGATGTTGACATCACTAAGGATTTCAATGATCACTCCCAGTTTGCAGTCATCAGAAAAGTTTATCAGCCACAATCCTTTAGTTTTAGCCTGTACTTTGGAGAAGTAGATTCCAAACAGTAGGAGCCCCAGAACCAATACCTGTGGAACACCACTGGTTACAAGTCTGCTGGAGGAGGTGGAGTCCCCTATTTTGACCTTATGAGTTCTATCAGTGAGCCACTCTGCAACCCACCTGACAATATATGGGTTGATACCCAGTTGGGTGAGTTTATCAATGATGCCTGAGTGGGGAATTGTGTCAAAGGCCTTGGCAAAGTCTAGGTCGGCCGTATGCACAGATTTGCCCTTGTCTAGGGCTTTGGTGACTGTCTTGAAGAAGTCCACCAAGTTTAACAGGCATGATCTCCCCTTGATAAAGCCAAAATGGGTGGGGTCAAGCATTTTGAGACTTCCTGTATCTTTGTTAATAAGGTCCATGATGATTCGTTCCATGATAAGGCTGGTCAGGCTAATGGGTCTGTAGTTCCCGGGGTCCATGGATGCACCCCTTTTGTGCAAAGGAATGATGATAACTGTTTTCTATTCCGCTGGGATGAAACCAGTGCTTAGGCTGTGATTGAAAAGTGTGCTCAATTGTGATGTTAATTCCTGTTTTAACCCATGTAGAACACAGCCCTGTATGTTGTCTTATCCCACGGTGGCTGTATTTTTGGCCTTGGAGAGGGCATTTAAGACCTGCTCCTCAAAGATACTGGGTGGGGAACAGGTGTTAGGGATGCTTTGGGGTATATGGGCAGGGACAGGGGAGGAAAGTTTTCACTAAACCTGTCAGCCAGCTGGTTTGCTATAGCCACAGGTTCTATATATGTAGTACTACTAACTATGAATTCAGCACAAATCTGAGCCTTACCTTTGAGTTTACAGATGTAACTAAAGAAGACCTTGTGGTTATCCTTAGTTAGGGAAGCTAATTTGGATTCGTACCTAGCCTTGGAGGACTTCACTGGGTGTCTTACTTGGTTGTTTAAGTTGAGGAGGGAGTGTTTCCAGTTTTGAGACCACTTCTTCCTACTCTTAGACAGCAGTTTCTTTCTCCTATTGTATAGCCTATTAATGTCAGTTGTCCATCAGGCAGGTTTGTTTTTCCTTGATGATATTGCTTTGGTTCTTTCAGGTACAGCAGAGTCAATACAATTGTACAGGTGCTTATGTATAAAGCATTAGTGTACAACTCAGCATAGGTGTCTATTCCATCAGTGGAGGGAGGTTCTATGAAACTATTTATGCCATCACGTAAGAGGATGTAGTTGGCCTTGGAGAAGTTTTTTAGTCTAGTTGTTGCTAGGGTGAGGTCTTGTGTTACAATTACTTCTAGCGAGACTGATTTGTGGTCAGATCTCACCAGGGTGGCCACACACTGGCGGTGGTACAGTGGTTCCCCATGTTAGTGAGCACCAGGCTCAGGAAGTTTGAGACCCTTGTGGGTGTGTCAACCAGGCAGTCTGTGGCACTGGAGTTGACAAAGTCCAGGAACCTTTGGGTGAGTGAGTTAGAACACACATAATTTACCCAGTCTATGGACAGGTAATTAAAATCATCCAACACCAGGGTGTATGGTTGTATCGTGACTGACTCAAGTAGAACCAAGTAGGCTGAGTGGATGTCCTGATTCATGGAGGGGGTCTTGTAGCTGGGAATGACCTGAAGTGGGGTCTTACCTACAGTCAATTGCACCTGAAGTAATTCAAGAGAATCGTGTTGTTTTACCAATCTAAAGGTGCATTTATCTTTAATAAATATTGACACACCACCTGCTTTAGTTCTCATACCTACAGTTTGTGGTATAAATGTGAAGGAAGGAGATGTAATTTGGTATAGCTGGGGTGCTCTCTGCAGCCTTAAACCAGGTTTCAGTGACTGCATAAATGTCAGCATCTTCCAGGGTGATGACTGCTTCCAGTAAGTGCAGTTTCTCGTTTAGATTCCTAGCATTTAGCAGCATAACCATGATGTTGTTTTTAGAGGGTATTTTTATGTTGGGAATTTTGTTCTTGTGACATTGCCTAAAAAAGGCACTATGGGGATGGCAAGAGCCTTAGCCAGTAACCAAAATCCCAGGGGTGATAGATGAAGATCATTTCTGGCAAAGCATACAGGTCTGTCGACCATGTCATTCCAGGCTGACAGATACTGGATCCCCTTTGAATAACACCACAAACTAAGCCAACTGTTGAAGTCAATCATTGTTTGTTTGTACTGAGGTATCATCCTAGGCAAAGGTAAAATGCTGCTTCAGGCTAGGGATATGCCTGCCCAAAACACAACCTGAGAGCTCAGTCATGTCTCTCATAGGTTGGTCCTAGGATATCAGCCCTAGGGGCCTATACAAGCCTAGCGATAACAATTCCCTGGCTATTTCTTCCCACACTAGTTACTTCCCTAGACCCCTGTCTAGCAGGGTGACTGACATGAACCCTGGGGCGAATTTCCTTTCTCCCATCCAATCATCAAGGTTCCTTTTGAAGAGGGCCAAAGAGGCGCTCTGCTTGACATGTATGGGCAGTCTATTCCAGAGTCTGGGGAGTCTCTGGGTCAGGAACCTATCCCTCCAGCATGTTTTATTTATTGTCTTCATATAGTCCAGTGAGGTACATCTCAAGTCATTCACCCCAACATGGACTATGATGGACTCATAACAGTGCCTGTTGAGAGGCTTGAGTGCATGTGTGATGTGGTGGATTTTGGCACCAGACAGACAGCGGACCGTGACCTTTTCCTTATCCAGCCTGGTGACATGGACATCTATCTCTCTCACAATTGATTCACCTATGACTACAATGTTTCTGTGCTATGCCTTACGGGCTTGACTGGTGAGAGACTAATGTGTGATATACTATGTGTACTATGTTCTGCAGAGGATGTATTACGTGAAGCGTGCTTGTGTTTTTGTGTTTGGGAGGTCTCTGATGTTTAATCAAGCTTCTTGTAAGGACCTCCGCATATACAGGTTTATGTGTTGTTGGTTTGGTAGGTGCAGGAGGTGAGGTGTGCATGCCGACAACCTGCTTAGTATCAGATGGACTGACTGGTGAGTGAGAGAGTCTGGATTCCATGTTCTTCATATAGATGCATCTCTCATACAATAGAAGAAGTGGGTTGTCAGTGTACATGAGGCTATTGCTACATTGTCTCATTATGCCCATGTCAACCATGCAAGCTGGAGAAACTGTGGGAAATTGTCCACCCATAATGCTAGGTAAATTGATGAGGACAGGAAGGAAAAGGTAAAATAGAGGACAGAAAAAGCGGACAAAAATACAAAGGGATAGTGGGTAGGATCTGTGTTGGTACCTCAGGAGCTTCATTGAATGTATCACCTGTCAGTGAGAGGTAATCAGAAGAACTTAAAGATGGAGCACCAGCAGAGTACTAAGGGGAAATTTGCAGGCAAAAGTGTTTGCTTCTATAACCACCAAAGGTGTCCACTGCTGCGCGGCAGTGCATGATGCACAAGCATGGTGCTATGTAGCAAACAATCACAAACTGATCTAAACAAATTAACCAATAAAAAACACTCAAACTGAGCCCTGTTCCAGCAACCTTCAATCAGACGAGTCCTAACTGCATGCTCCTGCCACTAGGGTGCAAGGGAACCCTCTCCAACAAAAGGTTTAGTGCTCAAGTTATACAAACAGAGTTAGATTCAGCAGGTTTGAATCTAGTCTATGCTACAGCAAACAAAGTGAAACCAATTTCAGAAAAAAAAAAATAGTACAAATAAACAGGCACAATAAGCCTTTAACCAGCAATTCCCAGCTCAGAAGGCAAGACGCTACCCTCTCCTCCCACAAGGGTGTAGACCACAAACCTTCTTAATGTAAAATAACTGGCCTGAAGCCCAAGTGCTCAAACCAGAACTAAAACACTTTTAGAATAACAGACCCACTAAGCCTTCAACCAGCAATTCCCAGCTTAGAAGGATGTAAGCTACCTCTCCTGCCACAAGAGTGTAGACCACAAACCTTCCTAATCTAATACAACTAGCCTGAAGTCCAGGTGCTTAAACCAAAAGGCTTAGAATAACATTTACAATGTAATCAGGCTACTAACAAGCACTAATAAGTGCAGCAGAATAAATGCAGTTGAACACTTTTAAGAACAAACAGCAAAACTAAAATAAAGTACTAAAGTAAGAAAAAAACCCAAATACAGTAAAATCAGCTGAATAAAGTGCATTTTTAGGTTAAGTGGGAAGAGAGGAAACAGAAGATAATTCAAGGTTGAAACATTAAGGGGGTGTGCCTTCTCAAATGATCACTCAGCAGAATGAGTTGAGATGGGACTGGAAGGAGTGTCCAAAATCAGATTTACAGTAGGGGCGGGCAACTCAAAAGCCACTAATTTTAAGAACACAGCAAAAATTGGGGAATTTGACAAATAGTCACCATGTATCTTTGCCCAGGCAGTTTTTTTTTCCACAGCACAGCAGCCTGCAATTTACATCCTACTCAATCCTCTATGATGTTAAGTTCTTTACTATTTAAGAATCTTATTACTGCCCATCTCACCTTTTTTGTCTCGTCCCTGGTACTGCTTCATGAAATATACCTCTCAAACACACACACGTAGCTATGCTATTGTTTTTGGCTCTCTGTTTTGTGAATTATGTTTACTCCCACATCCCACCTTTCACATTATCTACTTGCATAATTCAAGGTACAATGCCAAGTTGTTTCTTTATAGGATCATAGGAAAATACTAGGCTATCGACCCAAAAGTCATGTCAAGCCTAGCTGCTTCATCCCAATGTAATACCATAGAAATGCTAGTCAGTACATAAGATTGCATTTAGCAATGACTTGCCCATGTACAAGAGGGTTGTGGGAGCTATCCCTGGTAAGAATTTATGGTGCCTCATCCACGCATCCAGGTTCCTTTTGAACAGTGTCACAGAGGTGCTCTGTTTCACATTAATTGGTAGCCTATTCCAAAAACCTCACAATTGCTGGGAAACAAATCTGTCACTCCAGCATGTCCTATATACGTCACAGGCCATATATAGGTTCCTGGAGTGGGTAAAAGGTACATGCAAGAATTACAGACTACATACTTTAAATACTTCAAGAGTATTAGGGCCATTATACAGCTTAAAAACTGTGCAGTATCAAGCTACTCTGGCAATACTGTTTTTTCTGCCCACCACTGGTCAAATGTCAGTGTCAACTGTCATGGGGCACTTTAGACAGCATGGCAGTCCCAAGCCATCACACTTCTTTGTTATCCTCTAGTAATGCAGCACAATGCCCACCAGCACTCACCTGCACTTACCATAGGTTGCAGGAGCCAAATGAGTACAGTGCGTGTCATTTTTGTCTACTATAAGTCTGTCCCTATGTTACTCTAACCAATTAGTGTATGAAACCCTCAGATGCTCAGCAGATAGATAACTGGAATACCAACTGTATACTGCACATGTATAGTGCTTACATTGCATACATAACATGATTACATAGTCGATATCTGTTGGCTTAGCAAGCAGAATGTCAGCACTTCAGTGGTCATCTACTAGTATGCCTCCAATTCCTGGCCACAGCAAATTCTGAACTGTAATACCTTTTTATAACATCACTACTAAGGAATCTGAAGAGATAGTCAGAAAACTAGATATTAGTTACATTAACAGATGGACAAAGTTAACAGATACCAACCCACACAAAAAAGAAGTTATGTACTTACCGTAACATTCCATGTTTGTAGTCCATCTCCCCTGCATTCTTGCTGGGTGGGTTCAGAGCTGATTCTTGGCTACGACTCGGCCGATACTAAAGCTCGAGAGATTTTACTGGCTCGAGAATAACCCCTATTCCATGGCACCTCACGGCAATTCCCCAGATCTTGTTTGCAAGAAAGTAAATAGGTACATAATAGTCAGCAACTATCAATAACTATGCCCATACAAACAGAATGCTCTGTATTACTATCCATGCCAGGTGGATGGACAACTACAACCAGTTCAGATGGCATAACTGATAGTCCACCAGTTCCTCCAGAAAACAGGAAGGGGGAAGGAGGGAACTAAGTTTAGGTCCCAGGGCTCCAGTGGTTGCCTGATTGAAGGTATAAGAAGGAGGACTCCTTTCAATAAGGTTTTGCATAAAGAGTGGGACATGATTGGATTTCCCATGTAGCCAAGATGATAATTAGAGATGGAAGCTAACCGAACTCTAATAGTAGCAGCTGCAGCTCCTTCATGAAAAATAGATGCCAGCAAGGACAGGATAGACTCTACAGGAGCTGAGTAGGGATCTATACCTTTGTTTGCTGCCCAAATGGAGAACCTTTTCCTTTTACTGGAATATAATTTACTGGTGGAAGGTTTGTGTGAAGAAATCAGAATGTGTTTGACTGTAGGGGAAAGGAAAACACACCATGGCTATTCATGGAATTGGAGCAGCCATGCTGTCAATTTCAGGGTTTGGATAGTAGGATGGAACTGCCCTGATTGATGAATAAGGAGGTCTGGAGATGGTTCCAGAATCCATGGTTCCTCCAAGAGATAGGGCCAAAGGAAGGGGAGCCAGACTTGGCTAGGCCAGTAAGGGGCAATGAGGCTCAGGGTACTCTTCGACAGTTTTGCTTTCTGAATTACTTTTGGAATGAGAGGAAAGGGTGGAAAAGCATAACGGAGTCCCGGAGGCCAATTTGGACCAGAGCATCCCTGGGTGACATCCCCGGATGGGGAATTAGGGCAAAGTAGCTGCTGTATTTGGTGTTCTTGTACATGGCAAATAGGTTGCAGCAAGGCTGGCCCCAGTTGCGAAAAATCTCTTCCGCAACTTCTGATTTCAGGGACCACTCATGAGGCATCAGAATTGCTCGACTGAGTTTGTCTGCTATCACACTGGACTTCCCCTGGATGTGCACTTCTACCAGAAAACGTTGAGTGTCCATCACCCATTTCCATACCCTTAGTGCCTCTAAACATAGTGGGTAGGATTTGGTTCCCCCTTGCTTGTTTATGTACCACACTACAGACATGTTGTCTGACTGTATCGCAATTGTCCCAGTGGGAAGAGAACTGTGAAGTGCTTGCAACGCATATAGCACCGCTCTTACTTCCAGAACATTTATGTAGAAATGGTTCTCATGATCCTGCCAAGTACCTTGGACCATCATTCCCAGATAATGCCCCCCCACCACCATCTGGGAGGCATCCATGGTCAAGACTGCATTTTCTTAAGGGGAAACAAGTGGGCGACCTAGATGAAGTTGATCGGTATGTAACCACCATGTTAGATCCTTCTTGCAGGAGTTTGTGATGAGTATTTGGTGCACAGGGGGAGATCCTGCGTTGACCACTGGGCAAACAGTAGCCACTGAAGTACTCTCATGTGCAGATGGGCTAGGGAAACTAAGAGAATGGCGGAAGCCATAGTCCCTAGGATCTGAAGGACTACCCTGGCCTGTACATTGTCTCTCTTCAGCAAGAATCAGACTTGGTCGTGTAACAATTCTATCCTTTCTGGTGTCAGCTTTGCTGTCATGGTGGTTGAGTCTATTTTTGAGCCTAAGAATACAATGTGCTGCGATGGAGATAAGGCTGATTTTTTTTAGTTTATTGTAATGCCTAATCTGGTGCACCAGGATGGAGTCTCGTCCCTGGTTCTGATTAGTTGGTACTTGGTGGTAGCAGTGAGGAGCCATTCATCTATGTAGGGAAACACCTGGACTCCTTGACGTTTCAGGTGAGCTGTTACTACTACCATGCATTTGGTGAACACTCTGGGGGCTGTAGTGAGGCCAAAGAGCAATGTTTGAAATTTAAAATGACTGGCTCCCAGCCGAAAGAGTAGGTGTCTTTTGGAGCGCCTGTCCATTTGGATGTGGTAGTATGCATCCTGAAGATCTATTGAGCACATCCAATTGTATTTCCTGATAAAAGGAAATATCGACTGCAGAGTGATCATTCGGAACTTCGATTTCTTTACAGACTTGTTGAGTTTGCTGAGATCTAAAATTGATTTCCAGTCCCCTGTCTTATTTGGAACCAAAAATTATCATGAGTAAGTTCCGGATCCTATTTGCTCTGTGGGGACTTCTTGGATGACTCTTTTTTGCAGCATTGAGAAGACCTTCTTATGTTGCACTGTCTAATTGAATGGGTGGCACATCTGGTAGAGACCGGTTTACTGGGGGATCGGAAACAAAGGGAATAAGGTAACCTCTGGATATTATTGTTTGTACCAAACGATCTTGGGAAATTTGTAGCCAGGTGCTTCGGTACAGTGAAAAATGACCCCTGACCGCCTCCAGAGACGGGCGATGGAAGGAATGATCAGAGAGATGGGCGATGGAAGGAACGATCAGAGAAAGTATCTCTATCTCCTTGATGTTGTGGACCTCCTCTGCCGCGAGGGTAACATCTTCCATTATATCCTCTTCATCCGCCTCTCATCTGGGAGGGCTGACCTTGTGCCTGAGGGAAACCTTTTTGGGATTTATGGAACCACATTTTCCCTTCAGTTTGACCCTTGGGATAGGGTCTAGAAGGAAGGGAGAAATGGACTCTGACAGCAGATAAGGTTTTCCCTTCTTGCTCGCACCTGGTCTAAGTCTCTTTTAACTGCAGTCCAAAAAGAGTTGAACCATCAAAGGGAACCTTGGTAAAGTAAGACTTAAAGGATTCTATGAAGTAACATAGACACATCCAGGAATGTCTCCTAAGAGAAATTCCTGCTGTGGCTGCCCTGCTCACTCTGTCCACTGCATAGGAAATCAGCCTCATGGAGGAGTTAGCTATAGATGCAAGGGTGGAGAGCTGCGCTGATACCTTTTCCATGGATCCCGAAGGTACTGAACCCTGAAGGGTGTCTCCCAACTTCTTTAAGAGATCCCTTTGAAGTCTAGTAAAATGGGACAGGTAATTTAGTGATCTTAAGGTAAATGCCACTGAACAGAAGGTACGCTTTCCATACCTATCTATCATCCTGGACTTCTTATTAGGAGGATGGATATTGGAAGATGTATCAGACAACTCCTTTTTCATGGCCGCTGTTACCATCATAGCATCAACAGGAACTCCCTTAGAAAGAAAGGACTCATCTTCTGGAGCAGTCATAAATTTGTTTGGCCTCCTCAGGATAGGCTCCACTATGTCTGAGGAGGTCCAGGTTTTCCGGGATATGACCCCCAAGAGCTGGTCATAAGGTGGTGTCACCCAGGAGGTGGAAGGTCGGGAACCAAAGGCCTCAAGGTACACTGATTCATCCTCAGTAGGATTAGAGGTCTTCCAGTCACCCCTCTAAGGATTTCAAGGATGCCAGAAAAGGAGACATCCTCAGAGGGGGATCTAGGGGATCCTTCTGACTCATCCAAATCAGTGTCTGACATGACAGATTCAGGTGAGTCAATGTGCTTCCTCTTACAAAGTCTCTTCTGAGGAAGCTCTCCAGTGGAATAATCTGGGGAGGTCACGGAAGAGGGGACACCTCCAATGGGGACTGCTTGAGTCTCTGGCTCCCTACACTGAGGGGGTGGCTGGGAAGAAGAGGTTGCTGCCGGCTGCTGGTGGGACATTGGGTCCAAAGGCAGGGCTTTGACATTGGACAAAGCTTTCTCTATTGCTTCAAAGGCCTTGCTGCCCCACTCCGAAGATAACCTCCATTCGGAGGAGATGGAAGGTCGGCTCTGAGCAGGAGAGACAGGTTCTAAAGCAGATGTGGGAAATGAGCTCATTCGAGCCAAAGCATCGAGAGGGTGGGTCGGTTCCAAAGAAAAGCCGTGGTGACTATCCCTCTCGGAGTCAACTCGAGAGCGTCAGCTCCCAGATCCCTTGGCCCCAGACTGAGCCACTGAGGACAGAGTTATAAGTTCTAAGGAAGCAGGAAGAATTCTCAGAACTGAAGGATCCAACACAGAAGAAACCAAAGTGTTTGGCTCCAAGATCAAAGCAGTCGAAGGAGGAGCAGTAGTCTGCAAATGGGACAGCTCCAAATCCTTTGGGTCCGGAAGAGCTAACTTTTTGGCCAGAGCCAGGTCACAGAGCAGCCTCTTCACCATCCGCTCGATGTCCTCATCTGAAAGTGTCCTGGAGGAACAGGTGGAGACAGAAGGAGATCTCCTCCTCTCTAAAATAGGAGACCTCAATGTCGGTGAAACAGGGTCAATAGCTGGAGAGTGTCTCGATACTGAAGATTGCCTCAGCACTGAAGAAACTGATGGCACCAAGACAGAAGAAATGGAATGGGAGCCTGAACTCCTTGGGTCTGTCACTTTAGACTTTTTAGACGGCTCCGACGCTGGAACCAAAGATTTTCTCCTCACAGTTTTGGGAGCTGTCTGACCAAGTTCCAGCTGTTCCTGGAAGGAACTAGTCATAAGACCCCATCTATTAATTTACGTTTCCTCTCATTAATAACCCTAGTACTGAAGACATGGCAAAAGGTACAGGGTTCTTGTAAGTGAGCCTCTCCCAGAAGTACACACAGCTAGTGTAACTGTCAGTCAATGACATTTTTTATGAACACTTGTCACATTTCTTGAACCCTGAAGGGCAGTGTTCCTTATGTTCTCTGTCTTTCTCTTTGGACATGCTGACAAGAAAACAAGGCTACCAACAATTTTCAATAACAACACTAACTATAACTAACAGCAAAGTTAAGAAGACGAGAAAAAGTTTTTTTTTTTTTTTTTAAAGGAAGAAGGACTAGCACTCAGGGAGGAAAGACACTCTAATTTAAACAGGCAAGTACGGGCCTCTAACTAAAAACGGGCCGTACAATCCTAAAAAGTGGAATAGGGGATCAAGCACTCAACAACAATCACAGAGGTAATAACAACTATTAAAGGTAGAAAGTGAAGAAAAAAGGACGAGAAATAAGATTTATCAAAAATCTTCTGCTTAGCCAACAAGCCAGTAAGGAGACAACCTCGAAGCTTTCGTGGCAAATGAGATCTGAGGAATTCCTGTGAGGCACCATGGGACAGGGGTTAGTCTCGAGCCAGTAAAAGCTCTCGAGCTTTAGTATTGGCTGAGTAGGAGCCAAGAATCAGCTCCGAACCCATCCAGCAAGAATTACGGCGAGATAGGACTACATAACATCACATATCTATAGCATTGCACAAAATCTACGACTGTGCACCATATATTATGAATGTGGCGCCATCAGTACTTCACAGCACTTTTTTTCAATTCACTTCTCTGCAGGAGTGGTATTTCTGTGAAGCCTGTACATCCTCAGTTTGTTACACTTAGTTTTCTATTAAACTATGTGCTTTGATGGTTCCGCCCACATACCAAAGGTATGTCATGGGTGACTTTGTGATATTCTAAACTGTCTGAAGGTGTGCATGTCATCAGTGTGTGTGTGTGTGTGTGTGTGCATATGCACATGTGCTAACACTTGTATATGAATGTTGTAATCTGTGGTGTACAGGTGCCCCATCCAGGATTACTTTGTCTGCCTTGAACCCACTCAGACCTTGAAATGGACTAGCAGGTGAAAGAAGAAAAAAAAGGAGAAGAAATGAATGAAAGAATGCATATACACACACAGATATCTGTACGTGTGTATATTGTGTGTGAGTGTGTATGTACAGAGAAAGCGCACGCACTACATATTTAATGATTGCAACATAAACATATTCAATAAAATTCAAATGAAAAGATGTATCACAAATATAACACAATAAATACCGCAAATCTAGTCACACAAAAGCAACAATAAACAAACAAACAGCAAACACAGTCCATAAAAACTAAATCCCATAGAACAAGTATATTTTGTAGTGGGTTGCCTTATTTATGTACAACTAGCACAAACAACCATATGAAACAGACAAACACACACACCCTCACCTAACTATATATCTATGTACATATTTATATTGGTTTATCATCAGATTACCAAGACTGCAACATCTATGACCAGAATCCTGAGATGACTACATTGAACAATGAAAATGTTGGGGCCTGCAATACTGTAACCCTGGACTTGCTCTCCAGTGAGACCATGTTAGTGCTTGTTCCTGGATCTGTCACAGCAGGGAGGATAGATATTCAAATCATTCTTGTTGGTCCAACATTTTAATTTTTCATCGCAGTAATCATTGCATTCTGTTCACAGATATTGCAGTTCTTTGTAATGCAACAGTAAACCATATATATATATATATATATATATATATATATATATATATATATATATATATATACATATTGTTATATTATATATACACACACATACACATTATATATACACGCACATAGAGCTATGTATGAACATATATACACACGTACACCTAAGTGGTTGTAGGACACTGTATCGAACATATAATATTCTGATACCCTGCAGATCAACTTCCAAATGTCAAACGTAACATTGACACATTGTACACATGCTCCAGAAATTACCTAAACCAATGGCAAGTGGTTTTGCAAGGGGGAGCCCCCAACACCTCCCGCTAATTATATATACTAACTCCAACATAGCACAATCCCTTGGGAAAGGAAATATTCCCATACTTCCGGACTGTCAATCTCACACTCCTGCTAACCTCCTGTCTGTGTTAACCATATGCTGTTGACTTACTGTATCAGAACACTATGTTCAATACAATGTCCTAGACTCAACTAAGTATATATGCAGAGATAAATGTATGAATACTCTTATATATATATATATATATATATACACACATGCACACACAGAAGTGTTATAAAAGTTGTGATGATGTGAGCTACTGCCACCTATGCCAGGAGACGTAGGTCAGTGTATGTGTAACACATGCCAGCATAGGTAGTTGGAGTTTTGTAAAGAATTATATGTTATTTGTATACTAAACTGATTTGTACAGCTGCTTGTGTTAAAAAAAATGTACCAACAATGGGTCCTGCTGGACAGAAAAGAAATAAACCTATATGTCAGACTGTATTGTGACTGTTGAAATGAGCATATTGTAACAGAGGATACTGGAACAGAAGAGGTTAATCTCAGTCTGGCTAACTTTGAAAAACTAGTCTGTAATTAAATTACCTGGTTTATGGCATAAAGATTGTATCTTACAGTTCTGATTGAAACTAGAGACAAAATGTCTGTGAAAACCAGGACTATTAATCCTCATTTACTGTCCTTAGGGTTGAACTAATTGCTACCCTGGAAGGATGGATTTTGAAATGGTTTTATATCTTCCAGATGCTATAACACATCTGTGCTAAATTCTGTTTCAGTTTCTAATAAAGGAAGGCAGTTTTGGAACCACAGTCAGATGATCAGATGTATGTGATGCCACTTTGTAATCCAGTACTGAAATTATGTTTTAGTACTAGATGAGACAGAAGTCTCAGTGCAGTCTATTTTTGAAACCTGACAAAAAAGGAAGACTACTCACTCACTTCATCTTGCCTTGCTTTAGAAAGTAACCAGGGAATAGTAATTCTTTAGATCAGTCAGGAAGATCTAGTGAGATTAGTTAAGTACTGTTTTTCTGTAACTATGTGAATCTATCCACCTGTGTTATTTTTAATATTTCCTGTAACTGAAACTCTGCTGTATACTGTAAATAGATATTTAGTATTTTCATGTTCTTTTATTATTATTAAATAATGTTAAACTTTGCATTGTGACTGGTCTTTTACAGAATATTTTAATCTTTGAGACTATTTATATTTATTTGGTGACACTGTGGCTGCTCCTGAAGGCCTTGCTGCATTGGTCAAACACTGCCATTGTATTAGTATTAATTTTACTCAGTAAAATTGGGCACCCTTCTAACAGCCTTACAGTAGCTGGCTTTGGAGTATTCTGGTGGCAGTATCTACCTTATAGTCTGTGCAGAAGAAGGGCATAGCTGTTAGATCTGTGGCAACCTTTCCCAGGTGTGTGTGTGTGTGTGTGTGTGTGTGTGTGTGTGTGTGTGTGTGTGTGTGTGAAAATCAAATCTCAAAGTGTGTGTGTCAGCTACTTGGAAGAGGGACCTAGAGCACTGGGTTCACAGACAGGGTGGTTGGAACACTTGGCTGAGGACTCAACTCTACAGCTGTATCAGTGGAGAGTATTACTGTGGGCCTGGAGAGAGACAGGGAAACCCAGACCCTGGACTGAATGTGTTCCCTGTGTACTCTTAAGGGGAATTGTGCTTGGTGCAGACAGCTGCATCTGTAAGTACTTTGTGTATCTATTTTTGTTCCAAGTGAATGTCCCTCACTGGTGTCTGGGGTGAGGATTGAGACTCCTTGATTACTGGCCCAGAGGAGGGACATCACAACTGTCAAAACCTCTCTGAAATTTCAAATAGAATATTAATATAAGTAGGCAATGTACAGAATGACATCATTGCTTAGTGCTATAACAGATGCCTAAGTAGGTTCAAGTAGTCATATCTGAAATTTAGCTAGTATACACACAAATCATGAGAACTGCTATGCCTCTGTTTGCACCTGACTGCCATCATACACCATAAATAGAAAATCCTCTGCTGGGAATTTTGTGTTACTAAAATTTCCTTGTTTAAGCACTATAAGATGTCTCAAATGCTCTAACCTAGTCAAACCACTCAACAAGGCATATGGAAATACAGCTGGGATAAGGAACTTATACTGATGGAAATTACCAGCTACGCAACACTGACAAAATTAGCTCTGATTAACATACATTCATACTTGATTGTCTTTTTGTCATCATTTTCACACCTGATGTTTATCATTTTACCTTATCTCCTCTCCTGTTTGCAAAACAATGTTGTGTATGGATGTGGAGAGCAATGAATTGATAATTCTAACTGGAATACTACACTACCCAGCACTCACCACTGTGAAAGGAAACTATTTTTATTATTGATATATGCTTAAGTGATGAAAAAATATGATTTACCACAACAGCAACATTTAACAGTACATTTAAAGTGGTTATAAAAACAATACAAGCAAAGGATAGTTGCATTATTTTTGGTTACTACCACATCCTCATGGTATGCAAAAGATAGTAAGAGACAGTAAACATCTGCTTTGTGATAAATGTCTCTAATATTAATTATATGTCTTACGGAAGTATGCTGCACTACATGGAGATAATTGATAGTCTGGAAACCTCTAGGTAAGCTTTTAACTCCTGATATAGTTTAAGAAATGTTTCCACTTAAAGGAATACAATTTTAGGGCTGTCAGACTTTATCATCATCCTAATATTGCCTTCAGCCATATCTCTCAATTGTCCAGGTTTTTGACTCATTTTTGGTCGGTTCCTCATAAAATTTGGATTTTTGTAGCAAATCAGTTAGGACTGAATTCACTAAATAATGATACGCATTTGACTTTCAGACTTCATATCCTTCAGAAAATGCATGGTAACACAAGCACTTTTATTCTAGCGACTTTAAGTCTATACAAGCAATATTTAAAATGTGTGTCTATTTTTGGAGCTTTGTCTCCCATTATCTTTGGATTTGTCCATAATTTTTGTGTCAAAAGGTTGAAAGCTATGCCCCCAGCTGTTTGCCTAGGAAGTAAGTGATCCAAGAAATGGCAAACATATACAAATAGCAATATTTACTGATTATTTAGAAACAAATGCTTAGCAATCAGCACCACAGGCTTGTGTTGTTGTTGCGGACATTTATCTGAATGCAGTACTCAAGATAATGCCACTGACAACCAATTGAGCTATCAATAACTTTGTGGCAAGACAGAGCACATTTAGTTTAAGGGAGGGCTTATCAGATCACTACCTGAAAGTGCTATCTGGTTGGCAAACCACAGTATTCACTACATATGAGTGCAAGTCAACACAAACAACAACATGACAACAGAAAATGCTACCGTGGTTTGGTGGTTGTGCACTGTCCTCAAAACAGGAAGTACATGGATTTAAGAAATGTAGGCTGAAAGTATTATTTCCTTTATTCTGGCAGTTAGCACAGAGGATAAGACTAGAAGTTATTAATAAGCTGTTTCCTGTAGTCGTGGGTTTGATTCCCTCAGCCTCCATTTGCCTCCTGTGTGACGCTGAGCAAGTCCCATAACCAGACAGTGCTTTGTAAAAAAAATCAGGCTAGACTCCACAAAGATCTCCCAGACTGCCTTGCTTGCTGACTAAGTCCATACTTCAAGTACCTAACACAATATAACAATGTAAAATAATGCCAAAATGCTGATGACACCCAATTCCTGTTGAACAGATCAAGCATTATTTCCAATGTCATAAATACTAATGCTTGACAGAATTATCCCATGTGTAACTGTAATGGTTTTCAGTTGGACACTTGTGTCTTGGGCATAGATAATGCTCTCTTAAAATGAAACAGACATCATAGTTACAGACTGTCCTGAGAATAAATGAAATTCAGTCAAGAGAATATTGTAAACAAAAAGCTAAATGAAGGTCTCAAAGTGAAGCAGAAGTGTGTTAGCAGTAGCTAGTACCATAGAAAAAGTAACAGTCTAGTTTATGATAATTTGTTCGGGTCTTGAATTTAGATAGTTACAACTGTCTTAGCTATTAGTTTTACTGTTTCAGAATACATTCGCTTGTGCTTTCTCACATTTTATGGAATGACTTAATGAAGTTTTGTATTCATTCTGCTTTCATGCGTTTTACTAAATGTCTCTATCAGCATAATGTTTTTTTCTTCCTACTGCACTGCATGCTGGGTCGTACTGTGTAGAAAGGGCTGCAGTAAAAAAAAAAAAAAAAGGGGGTTGAATGCATCATCTACATGGTTTACCAAAAATTCATAAGGATTCAATGGAGCCACCAATGCGTCCTATTGTTTCACGGCACAGTTGGCTAACTGAACCGATATCAATTTATATTGAAGATAAGTTAAAATCTGTGTTATCTAAGGCACCAGTGGTACTTAAGATACCAAAGATTTTCTCAGTAGTTTATATGAATGTATAGAGGAAAAAAACAGTTTTAGATCAATTTTTATTCATCACCATTGACATTAATACACTTTTTACTGTTATACCGAACGAGTATGGTATAGAGGCAGTATTTTTTGTCTATTAAGAGTGAATATTTGACTAGTCAGATTCATTTATGTATGCTGCTTGATATTGTGCTTACCCATAATGTTTTTGTATTTGAAGGTGAATATTCTCTGCAAAAAATTGGGAGTAGCTATAGGCACAACATGTGCCCACAGTTACACCAATATTGTCTTAGTGTATTGGGAAGCAGCATTTATTTTTAGGTCATCTGAATTTAATACTATTACACATTATATTTGTGGATAACATTTTTGTTATGGAAAGGCACTGTTGAAGAGTTGAATTGTTTTATTGAATATTTAAACTCCAGTACTGATTTTTTTAAAGTTTACAGCGAATTGGTCTTTTTCAGAGAGAGATTTTTTAGATGTGAAACTGTTCAAAAATGGAAAAGGTCCTATTAACATTAGTGTTTATAGGAAGTCGTGTTGGAAAACAGTATCCTTCACTGTACAAGTATGCACCCTAGTTATAATTTTTGTAGTGTTGTAGGAACAGTTCCTCAGAATGTCAGGATTGCATACAGATACATCTGAATTAAATGAAGTTTACAATCTAATTAGTGATCAATTTTTAGTGAGAGGTTATAATAAATATGAAACTGATAACTCTTAAAGAAGTTAGAACTTTAAGGGAAGGGAGTGGGAAACCTTATTTTTACAATAAGGGAGGTCAGTTACCTGACAATGACAATTTTACTGATATTAAGAAAGTTAGTATTACTCTTATGTTTAGTAATATTGTAAGTTTGATCTGTGATACGATCAAACATAATTGGCCTATTTTAATGGCTGATCAAGATATTAGTAATATTGTTGGAAATCAACAGAGTTTTGGTTTTAAAAATGAGCTATTCCTTAAACGAACATTATGTTTTTCTACTAATGGTTTTAAACATCTTACTTCAGATAGGGTAGGCACATTCCAACGTAGATTATGTAGAGCCTGCAGTTTTATTTCTTCCAATAATAGTTTTATACATCCTAGAACTGGGAATAGAATATATTCCTGAATTTATGCAGATTACTTATGTAAAAATCTAGTATATTTAGTAATGCATAAGTATTGTTCCTGTTTTTACTTAGAAAAGACTAACCTTTGTTTAAAAGATATATTATTGGAACATATTGGTGACATACATAGGAATGTCACCAAGAGTGCTTTAGCTAAACATGTAAATAGTAATCCTGGACATTCTATTGTTTTTTATGGTATTACAACTTATTTCTAGAAATATTAGGGGAGGTGACATTAATAATAAAATGGAATATAAAGAATTAAAATAGATTATAGGATTATTAAACTGCAGGCCACTAGGAATTTTGGGCTAAATGACAATATTCCTTTAAAACCAATACTGAGAATGCATAACTTCTGTCATTGAGAATATATTTTAATTACTTTGTAATTAATTGGTTGTGTACTTTGAAGCTTTTATGGTCTGATAAAGTCCTTTAGGCATAAAAACGCTTTCAGAATAAAACTTTTATACTTAGCCTGTCTGTCTTGGTGATTGGTCTTCGTTTTTTTTTTCCTGACTTAAATGAAAACCTAACTGAAGGTCTCAAAGTGAAGCAGAAGTGTGTTGTTAGTAGTACATAGTACCATAGAAAAAGTAACAGTCTTGTTTATGGTAGTTTGTTCTTATCTTGGACTTAATTTAGTTTATGATTTGTGATACTGACATAGTTAACAACTGCTTCAGCTATAAGTTATACTGTTTCAGAATGCATTCGCTTGTGCTCTCTCGCTTAGCATATTTTATGGAATTGACTTGCACATGACTTACTGATGTTTTGTATTCATTCTGCCTTCATGCGTTTTACTAAATGTCTTTATCAGCATAATGTGTTTTTCTTCCTACTGCACTGCATGCTGGGTCTGGGATGTACTGTGTAGACAGGGCTGCAGTTAAAAAGTGCTGGGTGCATCATTATGCCCAACTAGGTAACAAACAGTTAAATCAATAAGGACATTAATTAAATGGCTTAACAGACATTTCAGAAAAAAAATGTTTTCGTTTTCATAACAATTTTTTTTTTCTTTTCCTTGGCATGAAGATAAGGAAGACAAGACTCCTTTGGAAGTGGACAGCATATACCTCCATACAATTACCTAGTATTTTTTGCTTTATTTACTTTCTTAACCTAGGAAATCCCATGGTTATGCGTTTTATCCTTCACTCCTTTATCAACCACCTTGCCACTTAGTCCATCAGCCCATCAGAATCAACCTTACTCCTCAGTGCTCAAGAAAATTAATGATGGAAAATGAGAGTTAAAGATAGTGGCCTTTGTCCTGCATGGAGTTTGGAGGGTTTGATCCCTGTCTCTTCTCCCTGGTGGCATGTCATGAACAACTACCAGTAGTAGGACATGCAACACCATATGTCTGCATAAGTAAGTGAAAAATGGTTACAGTGCTTATAACCTGCTTGACAAAGCAAGGCAAGTGTGCTGGTCCTTATGCTTACTGCCTTTGTATGTGGCTACCACCTGGTGCTATTACTGTATGGAAATAAGCCACCTCCCTACCCCAGTGTGAATGACAAGTTTGCATACATTGGTTATCCACTCCCACCTTCACTCATTGGCTCCTCCAACACAAAGGCTACTAGTTGATTCACAGCTGCAACCATTTCAGAAAGCCCTACAATCAAAAACTAGAGATTTTTATAGTAGCTAGTCAATTTGTAGATATTGTCTTTGGAAAAGGAGTGGAAGGTGGAATACCATGATCCACCAAACAGAGGGGAAGAAAAAACAAACATGCAGGCGGCTAACTGAATTTAGGATTGAACCCTGACCCTAAGATCAGAACAGTAATCGCTACACTACCGAGTTGTTCGATAATGATAACCACAAATATAAGAAAACCTGACCACAACTGGGGGAATGGTTGAGAGGTATGCAAGGCTACAGAAATGTTTGTTTTTACTCCACCTTTAAAGCATGCTTAGTGTTTTATTTCATATCTTACGTTAACACACAATATTTGGCAGGAGACTAAAGTCAGCATGAAGAAATTTATACAGCCACTTCCTTTTTTGAGTAAAATTATACATTAGAAGCACAATAACTGATGTATATCTTCATAAAGATCTTTCTAGTACAGATAGAATATTTTCTTTCAATGCCAGATTGCTTGCATTTCTAAACATCTTCAAGATCTTTTAGAAAGCATAATATACCAGTTAAACTTCTGTTGTGACTTTAGTATGGTTAATATCCTTATTTAGTGGTTAGATCCCCATGTAGTTCTTTATTCCATTTTTGAAGGTGCTGATTCATTCCGTAAACACACACTCATAATTTCCATTGCATTTCAGCAGATTTCAAATCTTCAGATTTTCTTGAATCAGGCAGATGTGGAAACTTACAAAATTGCACAAAGAACAAGTTAAAATATTTATGTTTCTCGGAAAAGTTAATCTTAATATAAAATTACAACAGTGAAGATGAGATTTATCTTCCTTAGCATGACGATAAGGCCTCTTTGGAGTATATGGACATTTAAAGTAGCTACCTCTGCTTTATGGAGTAAGACATATTAAAACCACTGCGATGCTGAATCTCCTTGTTACCTTACCTGAAGTGAACATAAAGCAATCGAATGTTTACACTAGTAAATCGGAAAAAATGTGCTGCTTTCCCTTCAAGTCTAAAGAAGTTGCGCTAGTTGAAAAAGAACCAGGCCTAAAATTGAAAAGCAGCAACTATATCAGTGGATAAGAAAACTTTCAAAAAAGAAGAAATTTCTCAGTGAAAGTGTAAAGTAACACCTCTGATAATAACATTTGTACGGAGGTTATACTTTGGCCAAGTACATGGTTGCAATGCCTATGCACAATGCTAAATAAAAGAAAATAACCCCAGTCCTGGAGTGGATAAAGAAGCAAGTGAAGTACTTAATGAGTGAAGGGTCAAGAATGATATTTAATAAGAAAGCATTTCAAGAGTTAGGCACAAACAGTAGAGATGCAAGTGTAATGAAAAGGAAACATCAGGATGGTTTATGTAACAAAAGGTGGGGGATTCTCAGAACAGATTATCATTGCATGAAACAGAAACAAATAGGAGAAACTTAAAACAGGTTTCTTGAGGCAAGCAAAGTACTGCTAAATGGCAGTGGCATTATCTGTGCTGCCTGTAATGCACATAATATGCACAGCAGATCTAGTGTAAGATGAGATACTGGTGCATATGCAGTCCACAAATGCAACTACATGCATGGCAGAATGCAATGTATGCACAGTAGTGGAAATGTAAGGCACACTGAAAATGAGTGGTATGCTCCAAATTCATAAGAGATGCAACATATCCTACTGCAATTTTAATTTGTATGATGATCAGCTTGGCAGCCTATTCAACTAGCATACATCCTAGTCTGCATTTTCTGGGCACTTGCAGATCAAGCTACATGCATCAGCACACACACTGCTCTTGGATATGCTTCTGCAGTACAGATATGCTAAGTAAACTGAAGTGGACATGTTTAAATACTAGACAGTGCATACCTTTGCATTTCATTCCTTCATTGTTGGTCTATCTTAAATGTAGTCTAGCTTTTGATGTCAACAACTTAGTTGAAATGTCTGCCACATTTATCAGAGGCATAGCTAGGGTAGGGTAAAGGGGCAGCTGTCCCAGTAACAAGGTGTTAGGGGCAGAGTGGCAGATTTTGATGGTGCAGTCGTACAGCACCAGCATTCAGAAATGGATGCAGATACTTTACTTATGGTCATTTGTAAAGTGCTTTGTGCGTGGTATTTTAACTATAGCAAGTGGTCTGCAACAGTTTCAAGTAGAAGAGCCCCCCCCCCCGCAACCTTAAGACAACACCACTCACTTTAATGCTAAAGAGGGTGCCCGACTGGAAAACTTCACAGGGTACCAGATAACCTAGCTATGGTTCTGTTATATTTTCAATATTCTGAATCTGTGAACCTGCTCTACTTTCAGTTGTGATATGACACTTAGCTGTTCAAGTTATGTTACTGCATCATGCAGGGAATCTGCCAGTATAATCCTAGTTCATACAACTCCATTTAACTAAAATTGCAACAGTATAAATGCCTAGAGTATGCTAAGGTACTTTATTAAGAATAAAGCAGATTTATTGATTCTCATAAGGGTGCAATTGTTGGACAATACTTCAACTACAACTCTTAAAGTCTTACTGTGACAGAGCATTTGCCTCCCCCCCACCCCACCCCCACACACACGCACATATACAAGTGCTCTAAGTGTCATTTCCCTGCTTTTCTGCTCAGAATACCCCCTCCCTTCAAAAAGAACACCACTACAAACAAACACGGAATTTGGCTAACTTTGAACCTCAACCACTCATCAAGTTACTGAAACATAAGGACTGGAATATCCTAAAAATTACTGCCCTAGATGATGCAGTCAACTACTTTAAAACTTTATTTCTAGAAACCCTAAACAAACTTGCAACCCCCCCCCCCCCCCCCCCCCCGAATGAAAAGAATCAAATCTAATTATGCCCCAACAAAACAATTAATGCAGGACAAGGATAACATTTGGAAACAATGGCTAAAAAACAAAAATCAACCTGACCTACAGAAATTCAGACAACTCCGCAATCAAGTTTAAAAAACAAGTATCCAAATTCAAAAAAGAACATTACCTAAAATTCCAATCCAATAATAAGAATAACCCCCAGTCAAAAGTCACCCCCAGAGATAGCCAATCTCTGACTCTCATTTTATCAATACTGTATCAAATATCACAGCCAACTTCCCCCAACATCACTCTGACACAATCTCTACTGCTACTGCACTATCTACACCATCTCTCCTCACCCAATACTCTCCCTACTCATCCTTTCTCAATTCTTCTGACTGTAACACCCATCTAACACCCTCTTTCACTCTAAAACCCATTCCCAGTACTACCATAAAAAGACTACTCAAACTCAAAACTAGCTCTAATGCAGCTGATGATCTGACTACAGAATATACAAGACTTGCTGCTGATGCAATTGCTTACCCTATTAGTATACTTATAAATAAATCCATCCTTGAATCCTATGTCCCAAAAACCTGGAAAGTGGCATTTATTCAAACCCCCCCCCCCCAAGGCGGCAACTCCACAGATCACTCCAACTACCATCCTATTGCTATTCTTTCTTCTATTTCCAAGATTCTTGAGATGTGTATACAAGTTCAACTTCTTGACTCTCATTAATAACCAGATTCTGTTACCTACACAACACAGCTTTAAACTTGGTCACAGCACAATGACCACTTTGATTTCGTTCATGGACATAGTCAACTAAGCCACAGACTCTAGCAAAACTGTCTCTTCCCTATTTCTTCACCTATCAAAGGCTTTTGATACAGTTTCTCATCCACATCTTCTAAATCAGCTCTCTCAAAGTGAACTTTCCTCCTCTTCTCAAAACTGGTTCTGAAGCTCCCTATCAGACATACAACAGGCAGTTAAATGGAACTCCACCCTCTTATCTCCTCAATTCTACCAGTTTCCCCAATGTTCCATATTAGGGCCCCTCTTATTTAGTATCTTTATTAATAATTTACACTCTTCATTCAGTCTGGACTCTCTTACTGAATATGCAGACAATTTTTATTCTGCTAATTCCATATCCGACCTCCAACATGTTACTCAACTTGCCTTTACCTCCATAGATAACTAGCTTAGTAAAAATCACCTGTTACTCAATCCAAACAAAACCAAGCTAATTCTATTCACTCCTAAGAAAAAAACCTCTTAAACAAAGACTGACTTACAATAATACACTCTCAGAGCAAAACAGCAATTGAAGTGGTTTCCTACACTAAATTACTAAGGGTAATAATGGATGAAGACCTAAAATTTGACTTGCATATTTAGCACAGCATTAACAAAACTCACCAAAAACTTGGCATTCTGTATAGGCACAAATACTTTCTTAACCCTTCCAGTAAAAAAACAAACAAAAAAAAAATAACTTGCTATCACATATTTACTTCCCTCTCTCTCACCTATGGTCCTCCATTACTCACTAATTTATTATCTATCCTAAAAACAAAACTTGAAATGTGTTACAACAAAGTCACTAGGTTCGCTACTAATGCTTTATATTCCATCCACCAATGTACTCAAACTCTCTTAAATGGCTAGAACTACCATGCTATCTCTCCTATTTACAATTAACAACTGCACATAAAATAGTATACAAACCTTCAGAATGTCCTGCCCTTAACTCCCTATTCACCAACTACCTACCCAAAAGGTCTCTTAGATCCGAACTCAACATCTTCTACAGGTACACAAACCTAACCTACCTGCGGGCCAACTTCTATATTCTTGTTCTGTATGGCAGAATCTGGAATGGTCTTCCTTTAATGCTTAGATCCAATCAAAGCACTGCATCTTTTAAAACTTCCTTACATAATTACTTCTCTTCTATCTGTTTCTGCAATTGTACCAGACATCCAACTTTTAAGTCATGACCACCTCTATTTCCAGAGCTCTTCTTAAATTCATATACTCTCTACTCAATTTATTACTAGTATTCCTGTAGATATAGCCGTCTATAAAATTACCTGCAACAGGCTGTCTACCTTATGCTGATGCTTCATCACTATTTGTGATTCCCACTCTGTAATATTAGTTATGATTGCAGTGAAGCATTGATTATCTGAATGTCAATCATCCGAATGCAGCCTTGATGTGAGTCATTGCATCTGTACGTGCATCTATTCTGCCATGTGGAATTTAACGTCCGTTGCTGCTTCTCGGAATGGAATTTATTGTTCTTTGTTGATACTTCTTCACGGAAGGAAATTTACATTTGTTGCCACTTCTGCTTCACGGAATCATCTGCAACAAGTGTGTGTGAAGTTACATTTCTGCATTTAATTCCATTAGTTTGCCTTCAAAAATGGGGCTGGATATCCACAGAGATGGAGGGGTAGGAAAATGACTATCTTTCTCAGTGGGAGTAACAAGACATGCTGGTATTTGTTGGTCTCTGTCGTGAACATGAGCTCAACTAATACTGTATGACCCTGAATTAGTCGGAGGAGATGAAGGCATTACCACAGATGTTTTAAAGGTGGAATACAAGTGCGACTTGGCATAGCCTCTGTGATACACAAAAAGCTGAAATGTTCTAGACTCTTCTAAGGTTGATAGAGATCATTATTATCTGAAAACAGGGAAAGGTAAGTTAATGGTTAGGAATTATCACCCAATTTCCCTACTAGCATTGGAAAATAAGTTCCTACCTAAGAATTTAGCTCTTCAATTAGAGCCATTGGTACTATATCTAACATCACAGTGGAAGTTTTGCCAACAGTATATATGGTGGCTCACTTGTATTTGGCTTAATATTCAGATGCTAGTTGCAACAGCATGGCATAAACTGCAGCCTTATCAGAGTTTAATAAGATACCGGACTCGGAGGGGATATGCAGACATCAGACATTCTGCATTAGTGTGAAACTGTTCAACCAAACCCCCATCAAGTGAAGGGATTACAAAAAGACTCCCTGTATATTAGGAGACATTGCTGATAGTCTTCTAAAGGCAGCAGCTCTGGTCTACTGAAGCTAGATTTTTATATACAGTCATTTAGATTTGATTTGCAAATGCAATTAACGTTTTAAATTTCAGTCTTAAAATGTTCATTAAGGCTGAATGTTAAATGACCCGTTAGTATGGCTTATAACTCTCATTCCATAAACTCTAATACACAATTAAAAAAATTTTTAGAAGTTTTTTATCCAGTTCAATTATATGTTTGATTTTCCGAATTACCCTAGGTCCTAATTAGTACAGATAATCGTCTCTCTACTGTAATTGTACTAATTGACATGTTTCTTCTCAGTTTTACCTCTATTCCTATCAATTGTTAATTTGCTTGACAATGAATGTATTTTGTGAATTTCTCCAAATGATTAATATTGATCTATATATATGTATTTCTTGGAGTTAACCTGCTTGTTATCGAATTTGTATGTACTTGTATTTCTTGGAGTTTTTCTCCCCCGGCTTCCACTGAAAATGGGCTCTTAATGGCCCAGTGGACTATCCCGGTAGACAAATGCCATTAAATGAAATAAATAAAATAAATACATAAATACACACACACACACGTGTGTGTGTGTGTGTGTACTAGCTACTGTTTTTCTTAATGTTTTCGCTGTTGTTCATGCACCCTCTGCATATATTTTCGTAGTGTGATTTCATTTATCATTGGCTATCTTACTGTTTTTTGCTTTACCATTTGATTTAGATTGTAGTGGAAAAGAATCATGCAACAGCTCACTCACAGAGTTAACAAAAAAAAATTGGATCCACGTTTCTGTAAAATAAAGGGAGAAAGCTTGCACATTTACTGAAGAAAGGAGAAACTTTGTTCAGAAGACCAATATTTTCCCCCCTGATATTTTGTATAGCTGGGGTATATGACACATCTGGTAGACATGCAAGCACTGGAATGCTCCCTGGAAGGTAGCTCTTATTTGATTAATGCAATACACAGCACAAGGCATGGGTGGGCAATATTTATAATTTCCAGCAATACTTAAACAGGACTGTGATAATGGACATACAAAGGCTGCAATACAAGACATGGAAAGCACTTTTTAAATGAAGATTGCATCCAACAAAACACAACAGCAGGATAAAAGCTAAATGCTGGTAATACCTGCATACCTGTAAACATCCTCCATATCTCCTGCAGTTTTTGTTCTGTTCTGTGTAGTGTAAATTTTGTAATGAGATTTAAATATCTGACTATGTGCATAATTTTACAATGGAAGCCATTCTAAATGTGAAATAAACTCAAAATAAATGTATGACATAAGAGTTCACAAGAAATGCTGCCACATTAAAAAAAAGTTCTTACTCCTGCAAATCTTCTTCTTCTTCTTTCGGCTTTTCCCGGTTAGGGGTCGCCACAGCGGATCACGGACAAATGCAAGCAGTAACAGGTAACACAGGTACCAGCATTAAAGAGTGGCACTCAAATTCATTTTATTTGGCAATCTACTGGTGACCAGCAGAGGGGAGAAGCTTAGTCAGTGACATTACAGCTTTATTTATTTATTTTTGACATGTCTTGCAAACTTGAACAGGTCTATTTACAGCTAATAATGAATGGTTTTAAAACGAGTATGAATATCCAAGTATCACACCTCCCCCACACACAGTTTTGCTGCATGAACCTGATCACCTTGCAAGTGTAGAAGACGCTTTAGCTCAAGAAACACTGGCAACTTTTGGTGTAATATATCAATTCTTCCAGTCAGCATACAGATAGGATATAGTTAATCTGGATGTATTTAGCTAAAACATGATTAAAATACTACTATACTGAGGCTAACTGCAGAATTTACATTGTGTTGTGGTGCTGTATGAGTTTTCTGGTAGAACCGTTTGAACAGAAAGTTAGAATCATAATTCTAATGAAACAACTGATGATTTACAACAATGTCACAGTAGTTAAAATCAGAAGACAGCAAGAAAGAAAAATAGTACAGAAGAGAAGAGAACAGAAGATAAACCCAAGCTAAAAAGATTTTGTAAAAATTTTCTAAGTACTTGCTGAACCCTTTATTTAGTTCATTCACTATAAAAATGCTTTTGCTGATATATTTACATTACAGGATACAAAACAAAAGAGAAAAAAATGCCTAGGCCAAGAATGGTAGCACAAATATCTTATCATTTAATGCAATTTTTCTGTCATTCTCTCATTTGCTCACCAGGTAAGAGCAGTGGATCAATGGGCTATTTTCAATAGTGTCCCACCTCAGATAGCTGCTGTTAAACTTCAAAACAATATGAAATGATAAAATTCAGGAACATGACTAACTCATGAAATTCTATGTTTTACTTAACACCTTATAATAATAAAATAATACAGTGTTTAGGGAAAACAGAAGATAGTTAAGCAGCATAAAATGATGCTAGTAAGACCTTGCTAAGTATGCTAAGCAAAAGAGAAACAGGATAATGCAAGATGGAGAGTGGAAAGGTGGGAAGTTGAAGTGGAGAGTAATCTGTTAATAATGAAGAAACACAGTAATTGCAAAGATTATATATATTTTGTCAAGAAAAGGCAAAATTATTGATGTAACTCACTGTGATATCAAATGCTACAGATATCATCAATATGTTTATTTTCTAAAGTCACAGGAAACTTTCTATCCCCATGTCAGCTTACTAGTCAATTCCTAAAACACATTATTTCACTTTCCTCGTAACAACTTTCAATCCAGCAGATTTAGAAACCTGTGAAAGTAGAGGTATGTCTTGAAATCTGTGAGGGCATGATAATTGCACTTATTTCATTCTGTGAGCATTTTGAAATGACAGCTGCTAAACAAATGCTATATTTATCGTGTGGATTTGTCTTAGGTGATGAGGCATTAGAATAGTATGTGCTACTAATTAGGATAAAGCAGCATTTCTGTCACTTAACTCTATCATCACTGGCACTGAGTGAGTACGAACAACAAGAGGAGATGGACTATCACCGTACAGAAGTAACGCCTTGTCAATCAGTGACTCATACACACGTCAGCCATTGTAAAATGTTCGAATGATGACAGAAGCCAACACAGCAGAGTATGAATTACTGATTTCTTAATTGGTTTGGATGTAATGGCAACATAAGCATACAAATGAAAGTATAGGAAAAAAATGTGACTTCCATATCACAATTCACTAACTCACAAAGATGCAGGACCTATATAATTAACAGGCAAGAAATTATCACAGCCTTTTCTCAAAACTTTTGTCTTTCTGACAAATATGCAAGAAAATGTTGTGGTTAAGTATTCAGCTACTGAATCTGGATCATTCACTTCTGGATCAATTAAGTTTACCTTGTCAGACACTGACAACAAAACACAGATTCACAAATACATGAATGTGTACACCAACGACAATGAAATATATTTTTACTCATATTCTCAGTGATTCATGAAAATCTTGAATGTTTACTGCTAAATCACTACCCATCATATGGCATACTCCTCCTGATGCAGAGTACAGAAGTCCAATAAGGCTCGCAGGAATTTGTGAAGAACATTTCTTGGGCAAGTGCAGTATAGTGGAAATAAGCAAAATATCTCATCTGCAGCATGGTTAACATTTACAAATGCCTTCCAAATTGTATGAAGTAGTTACTGATGTTTAAAGCTGTGCTGACTCAAAAGATAAGATAAAAGGATACTTATGTCTGAGGTTGGGTAATACCGTTTACATCAGTTGGAGATTAAAAAGCTCGGGAGAGGTATTATGAAGCTCCTCATTCATCAGCTATAATAGAAAGCTGTAGCAAAACACTTGCTTTTATAAAGGGTATTAATTTAGTAGCCAACGAGCCAAGGTCCTACAAACCAGTGCTATTAAAATGTGTTCAAAATGAAAGCCCTCATTTCTGTTCCATAAGAAAGTAAGGAGCCTACAGTCATAGGTGGGATGTTTTCAAGCATTCTAAATGAGCACCAGAGATAGTAAAAAGGATGGGGTGACTTCAGTCAACGTATTTTTTTAACTGCTCTCCTGGAGAGTTAAACAGTTTTTTTACTCCCCCCAAAGTATCAAGGGCAAGATTCCTAAGAGGGCTAACTACTCGTAAATCCATATTATGTATCCACAATAAAAAGAATAATGGGATCTGTGCTGATGGAGGAGTTTTTCAAAGCCTGCCATGCTCAGTTTTTACTTTGGCAATAATTTACATTGGTTATCTGGAACAAAGTAAAACACTGCATTTCAAACTCATACACAGTATTCACTGCCACATTTTCAGGAAATAAGTCAACACTTAACCAGATATCGTGCCAACTTAGGGATCAGAGTGATGTACAAGTGTAGTTAAAATCACTGAAGTCCAAGGAAAGAAGGAAGCATGAAATGAATACAACTTACCTTTATTGCATAAATAACAATAATGGTTATAACAATAATCACAACAACAATGAAGCAAAGCAGTACAGGTCACATCCCTCAGCAACATAGCTCAATTATATCGATCACTGAACAATGCAAACAGTTTACAAGTGTACCGATTAAAAAGTGGACATTTCAGATATACCGATTCTTTACGGGCATTAGAAAAGATTATTAGCGTTGTTAGGTCAATGTATGAGGCTATAGAGCTCTAATAGAGAACATGCCATAGAAGCATTAGATATGACATACATAAAGCTTCGGGCTTCATTTGTGAATGACATGTTGAGCTACTCTTTGCATCCCATGTTTTAAGACGCAATACAACCTTCTGGTGACCACACATTTCCATAATGCAAAACTAACTCTGATTTAAGAATCTTCATAAGATGGCCTTCAAATTGTACTTTACCGATTAAGAAATCCTAATAAAATGTGCTGCCATCCGTTCAGAGCAAGGTGTGATTGGTATACCCAGTAAGCAAAGTGAAGGTTACTTATGTACAATAAATTAATTATTATGAGTTTAACATCTGGCTACTGCTCAGGTTTTTCTAAGCAGACGTAATGCATTCCTCAATGTTTCTTACTTTTGCATACATGTGAAAAAAAAGAATCATTTCTCTGCTCAATGTAGGCTGTCTACTTACCTCATATTAAAGTGCATTTATTAAGGCATAGCGGAGTGTGTATATTAATATATGATGTCATATCTGTAGGTAAGTAGAGATGGATCAGACAGAGACATCTTATTTGCTGAAATGTTGGTGTGTTTTATGTGGACTTCAGCAGTCATTTATACTATGTGACTAAGAATAGTGAATTATATAAGCTGATGAATCTCAGGATAGAAACCACTTCACCTAAAAGGCCTAAAAACACATTGGCAAGACTCACAGAAAAAGTAGCATTTAAAAGTACCTTTTCTGTACTTTAATTGTGAGTCACAATTACAGAGTACGTAATGAGACCACTCATTTGGTCACTTGGTCAGAATTTTATACTCTTAATAGAAATGGGAGAGAACAAAGTAAGCCATTTGTTTCGTTTCAGATAAACTTCAGGAAAAGTGTGATTGTGTACAGTGAGTATTTTGGAACATAACAGAACTCAGAAACACTTCAAGGGTGGATTCAAACTATGACCACTTAAAGTCACATCCAACAAACAAATGCTTTATGCTTGTAGAAAAAATACTATGTGAGATAGACAAAGGTGAGGGTGGCTCAGACACACTGAGAGAAAGAGTTCAGGTGAATTTGTCTCAGTGACATCTTGTCTAGGTGATGCAGAAGGCAGCTATTATTCTGATATGAAGAGACATGGTGCTCAGCCACAAAGAAATGACTTATAGTAAATGTGTACAGTATTGGGCTTAAACAAGTTAATAAGCAACTGTGTAAGGGCCAGATAAGTGAAAAAGTACGTGCAGATGAAGTAATAAGTACATGAACTCTCTTGTATCTCTATAGGTGTTCTGTAGAGGATGGGGTAAAATAGGGTGAGCTAATCAAGTTAGTAAAAGAACTGATGCTTTGGTGGGATAGACACAGTTGGCACATGTGTACTCTGTATGATGAAGTAAGTTGTATACATAAATGTCAGTGGTGGTAGTGGTGGTGGTGATTATACCTGGAAGAGCACTGTCAAGCTTAATAACTGTAAACTGTAACTAAATCACATATGGAATTTGAAATGGCAGATAAACACAGAACATTCACTGCTATCATCTTCAAAATTTAAAAAAATTCTGAAACTGAAGGAAGAAAAGCATTCGCATTCACTATGTTTAATTACACGTCTAAATTGCGCACACATTGCACTCAAACATCATTATCAATAGGAAAAGAGAAAAAAATTAAAACATACAAAGGAGAGTTAGCTATGCTTTCAGTAGTACAACTCATAGTGACAAAAGCTGTTCAACATAGTCTAATCAATACAGAAAGCAAGTAGGTGATTGTGTAAGCACAATCACATATATGTGCATACACAAACATATTGAGCACACACAAACACTGTTTTTTACAAAAAGCAAGGATACACAGCAACTAAATCTTTTGTACACATCAAAAGTCTCTTTCCACTAAACCTTCTGTACTTACCCAGGAGACATTTTTACCCTTGGGCGTTTTAAGCATGGCAACATGCAATGTAGTAATTATCAGGAATAATCCCACCAGCATGGAAACTTAGATCATCGCAGCAAAGAGTTGGGTACACTGCAATCACTTTTATCACCCAAACCTGTAAAGCCCTTTAGCCAGGCTGGCAAAGATACAATGGGTGTCAGACAAGGTTCCAGTAAGCACAGCCATAGTTCTCAAGAGTGGTTGACAGTAATGTTAACAAAGTAGTCATCCTTGTAACTCCCTTAGAGAGTCTTTATCAGCTAACTGTGTCCCCCATAAATCCGCTGAAATGTGTAGCTCAGTTTTCTTCAAGAAAGAAACAGGACCTTATATCCAGAAACAGATTTACAGCATCAAAACAGCCTTCTGCCCAGCAAAAGCAGAGCCCGATTACTCACCAAGCTTTAATAAAAGCTCTGAGGCAAAGGCTTATGAGAGAATTAAGATATAAATACTAAACGAGACTTGCATAAAAGACCTTGAAAACTGACTGCTGGTAGCAATGGTTTAGGATCTCCTTCATTTGAAAATGAAAAAAAATGATGATGATGAAAAGCTCTCAGTTTCAATTAATAATGTATACAAACAGGTGGATAGATGTCTGTTGCTTTCATCCACGCAAGCTCACAGCCTGACTGCTACTCTGAAACTCAGAGTGCACCTGTCATTAATGTAACCTCACAGTGAAAGCCAGGTAACCTGACAACCAATGACACTTAAGCAGAAGGCACAAAAAGGGAAACCCCAGAAGGGAGAGCAGCAGAGAACTAAAATCAGCTTCCCTGCACATAAAACTGTGTGCTGTCTCTCGCTTTCTGTCTCTCCTTTTTTTCTGCCCTTCTGTCTCTTTGAGTTTACCTCATGCCAATCTAGATTACAGAGCAGATCCAGGCTAAATTTTACAACTATCATTAGTGATTAGTGTGAGCTGACTGAAATCGGATTATGCAGGAAGACCTCTGCCTTCTCACACAGCAAGCAGGCCAGTACTATCCGAAGGAAAAAAACATCTGTGCACACCCCCCTCCTTTTGGAGTTTAACAGCACTTGGAACAGTCCATTGAAAGGAATAAACACTATTGAGTCATGGTTTGTGGTTAAAATGGGGTCACGCACTTGGTTGTAAAATGGTATGGAATTTAAAGGATAATTATTTGTTGCAACCTGGAAACAAAATCCTTTTGAAGTGTACGCTGTGGTATCAAGTGCACAGCAACTAACTACTGCTAAAATTCTGCAGACAGATATTTGTACACAAAGAAACCTCACAAGTGGCAGCTAGAGCGCAGTTAGTTATGAAATATGAACATCAGAAAAACTTTTTAAATGTCTGACATATAATCTGTTTAATTGCTGGTCACATCCATCAGAAAATCCAGTAAATTAGGAATGGCAGATTTTTTTTCTTTAGGACATGCATTCAGCATCATTGCTTTTGACACTGCTATATACAAGTGTTTGCATTTTAATGGAAGGCAATATAAATGAGCAGAGTAAGTGATGCCTTCTGGAAGGCTGCTTAGTTTAACAGAGCATTAAATGAAAACAAAACAATAGTGGACGGATAAACTGTATATCCATAACACTGCAATGACATGAAACCTTTACTTTCCAAACAGCATAATAAGCTTTAAGTTAATGCAGAACTACAGTAAGAAAACAAAATAAGAAAATAACATGGCCAAAATGCAGTTGTTCCTAACTTCTGCTAATCCCACTCATGAGATCTAAAGTCTTGCATTGTGATGGCATTCCTTTTTCTGGTCACTTTCCTAAGGATTTGATTGTATAAGACCATACATGCTTATATTCATTTAAGAAGATTAAAGTACACACAGATTAACAGTACAGTGCCTAGCAAGTGAAACAGAACATACTAGTAAGAATACACTTACATAAACAATGTCATATTAAAAAAATGTAGCTCAAAATAAAAACAGACATTATTAACATTATTTGTCTAGGTGCAAAACAGTAGGCCAAGGCCAGTGACAATTGGTGATGCTCAGAATCAGGAAGGAGAAGGAGGGGGTATGGGGAACTGCATGGACTTGGTGCAGTGTAATCAAATGTAGTAGTATGGCAGAGGAGAGGAGGTGGGGCCTCTGAATAAGTACCTCTGTTAGAAACTGAAAAAGGATGACAGGTGGACCTTTCTTAAAGGTAAAGTATATACTGACATTTCTGAAATAGATGAACTATTCGTGATGGCAGGACATGGGGTGACTCCACATCTGTTCAACATGTATTGAAGAACACTGACTGAGAGCTAATCATCACATATCTGAGGATAAGCATAGAATCTGACTCTCAGTTTAAATAACCAGGGCATCTTAAATCAGTCAGTTCACATACTTAGTTAAAAAAAATGAAGTCATTCTGGAATATCTGCTAATCCAGTTCAGGATCTTCGTGGGAGCTAGACGCTAGCTAAGCACTCAAAAGGCACAACACACAGAAACTAATCTCAGATGGGGAAGCAGCACACAACAGTACTTAGCAAATAAATACATTTTCATTTAAAACTTTAATCAATGGTAGGAAGTAGGAGATTCTCCTCTGCAGGTACATATGTAATATTCCCCAAGGGAAAAATTGGGAGAATGCCACAGAGCGTAAGCAATACACATTGGCAAGTGACAACATGCGCATGCTATTATCTAAATTTGCCTTGTACAATATATGAAATGCACAGTAAAGTTTACTAATGATATGCTTTGCTGAATGCTAAGTGTACCACTGGGATAAGTCATTTATCATTCCATATATGTGTTTATTGTTGGAGTTTACAGCCTTTTCGATTTCCTGCTAGATATGAAGAGAAAAGAACAGAAGATCTAGCACAAATATTATCGATAGGTGGAAGAAAGTATGATTGTCTTAAATATGGGATCAAGCCACATCGCTTAACTTAATGGGCAGATGTGTCTGTAAGAAAGCAAGTTAATCATGTCTAGACGATCTGCTGCTGATAATATAAATGATTTGTGATCGCTGGAGTCGGTGAAAAATGATATGTAGCTGAGAAATGACAGCTATTTGAATGATGTCTAAAGGCAAAGGTTAAAATCAAACAGTACGGTGCACTGCAAAGGCACTTTTACAGAGGCACAATTACAAAAATACCTGAAAACGCAGTGGTCAGTGATGCATGCCACTGCACTTTTATGGGTTAGGATAGCTAGAGAAGTATATTTTGTTATACACAAAGTACACATGGCAGTTGTGACAAAAGGAGATACTGCCAGCTCAGCTAGCTGGAATTTTGTAACTAATTATGATTTTTCAAATCTAGGTACTTAGGATTTCCCTCTCTCTTCCCCCCTTGGCTGACCTGGTGTGACTCAGTTTGATCTTCACATTTACCTACACTAACAAACTGCAGCTCCTGAATAACAATGTCTACAGGACTGCAGCTGGAAAACACAACAAAAATTGTTTCTCCCAGCAATTAATTAGAGTAGGTTACACACACACAAAAGCATTTGTTAAGCCTTCTCTTACAGTGCTGTGTAATTAAGCAAGTCACCAGTTTGGTCAGCCATAGGGCTCTTTTCTACTTGAGTGTTTGCCTCCTTCCCCTGTAACTAAAGTACAGTGACTCTTACATTAGTCTCTCTGACCCTAATTTTAACAGGTATAATTTATACCTTTCTGGCTTTCTAACACTCAAGACATAGATTCCTGTTGAAAGTTTTACTTTCTTGTCTGACATTTGAACAAGTAACCCTTGTAATAATCCTCAGAATTGTATACTGTTGGTCTGTCTTTCCTGCTAAATATAAGTACAATTGCAGTGCTGAGTGCAAGCAACATAACAGTGCTGAGTGCAGATTGTAGGCCCTTACATTCAACTTAGCTCTGGTGTGGTGTCAGTCATTCGAGGTTTTCCTCTAACCACTCCTACTGCCTTCTCCCCCCCACCACTTTCATCATACAGGTTAAACTGCTACAACTTAGTATAGGCATTGGTTCATCCCTGCTCCACTTGCCCTCGCTTTGCTCGGGCTTGCTTCGTACCCCATCCTGCCCCCAAATTCCTCACGCCCCTGGTGCTGCTACATTTACTGGTACTAGACCACACCCCACTTTTTTAAACCAATCAGTAACAACTTGTCACTCAACAGCACCACTCTTAACCTGATACCACCAGTCCTCCAATTCTACTATTCCTTTTGCCTAAGTGTCAAGTACCATTCAGTAGGTATGCTATCACCCAAAATAGTCTTATTAACTCTACTTCTACCCCTTTTACTCATCCCATATGTCCTAACAGCCTACGAATATCAGGATCACCCAGGTTTCCACTACCCTAAATTCCAAACATCCATCCCATCTACAACAGATAATAATGCACCCTTATTCACTCCCCTCATGCTTACCTCCTTAACCCCTAAATACTACCATCTTACTAAACCTAGTTACATTAGTCATAAAACTAGACACTATTACAAAACTTTATTCAAAATATTAAAACTCATACTCAAGATACACTACAACCTCACAAAGGATGGCAAAATCCACCCAAACCCTAGTCCATCCCCACCTCTTGGCCCTAATCCCCCTACTATATCCCCTACCAGCATAGCTCCAACAGATAGACCTTCTAGCTCACTGCTGGCCTGCCATCTAAACATTAGAAGCATAAATAACAAAACTCAGCACCTGCATGCCCTCTTAGCTGTTCATTCCCCACATATATTATGCCTATCAGAAACGTGGCTGAAGCCTGCCAACAAGGACCCTGAGATTCTTCTACCAGGGTATAGTATGTTTCGACTAGACCGTACCACCAGAAAGAGTGGTGGGGTAGCCATACTTCACAAGTCTACCCTATCTGTCAGCATAGACACCTAACAACTACCCCAGTTATAATGCTGAAATTCTTATCTCAAAACTACAAATTAACAAAGACAAAAATGTAAACATTGTCTGTGTCTACATTCCCCCAGGGAGGAATACAGAAACCTTAGAAGACTTCTTATATTGGTTATCCAATAACCACCCCCAAGAAACAATTGTTCTTGGGGATTTCAACATTGTCTGGAACACTTGCTCTTGTGAAACCCCACAACCCACATAAACCTCTATGGATTTACTCAAATCATAACCTCCCCCATCAGGACAGGAAAACCCAATAACAAGGAAAGTACCCTAGACTGGATACTTGTCAATACCCATCTTCAATCTTATAAATCAGGCACTTTGCCTGATGACCTAAGTGACCAATGTCTCACCTATGTAATCATGCTCAAAGTAGACTGCTCCTACCAACCCACCTATAGAACATTAAGAAACAACAGGAATTTTATTCTCACGAAGTTTCAAAATGAACTTAAGGCATGCAACTGGTCAGTACTAAAAGGTCTCCCCCTAGATGAAGCAGTAGCATACTTTAACACCAAATTCCTCGCTCTTCTTAACTCCCATGCTCCCAGCCCCTCTATTCGAACCAAAGTTAATATTGCACCATGACTTTCTAAAGATACCAAAAACCAAAATTTCATTCAGAAACAAAGCATGGGCCACCTACCGAAAAATAAAAGTCTCACTTGATCAACTAAGATTCAGACAGCTAAGGAATGACACCAAAAAATCCATAACCTTAGACAAAAAGAACCACTTCTACCATCTACTGCAAAAACACCAAAACAAACCTCAAAAGTTCTGGGCAGGAATAAACAAACTACTCCACCCAGGCCAAACCGCCACTCCACCCCCCTCAGCTTCCCAACAAAAATCCCCAGTAGACATTGCTAATAACTTCATCAGCTTCTTCACAGAGACTATCCAGTCTCTAGCCAGTCAACTCTCCTCCAATGGCTCTAATTCTAATATAGCCACTCCCAGTACTCAAGCATACTTTACCTTCCAATCTGTTCCTACTCAACTTATTCATGCCCTACTTAAGAAACTAAGACCCACCACCCTGGCTGCCGACCTCCTCCCAGCAGACTATCTGCAAAAGGCTGCTGACACCAAAGCCTACCCCATCTCTATCTTGATCAACAGAGCTATATCTGAAGCTACTGTACCCACTATATGGAAAAATCTCCCATGTCGTACCGCTCCATAAAGGAGGTAGTTCCACTGAACTGTCAAACATTAGACCCATAGCTATTCTGTCACCTCTAGCTAAAATTATGGAGAAGTGTGTACACATACAGCTCATGCACTAGCTCACACACAAGCTGTTGTCCAGCTTTCAACATGGCTTTAAGTCACACCACAGTACTACTTCTGCCCTTCTCTCTTTCTCTAACGTCATTAACCACAACCGCAATAATAACAAACTATCCTCAGCACTCTCTCTAGATCTATCCAAGGCTTTTGACATGGTTGACCACAAAATGCTTATAAATACCTTGAAAGCCTTCTCCTTAAACAACCATGCACTCCAATGGTTTTAATCCTACCTGCAGGGCAGGCAACAGGCAGTCCTATGACAGGACAAGCTATCATCTCGCTTACCCATCACATTAGGAGTCCCCCAGGGCTCGATACTAGGACCCCTTCTTTTCTCCATCTTTATCAATGACCTTCATTCAGTCATCCCAGATGCTACCTGCATTCAATATGCTGATGACTCCACCAGCTACTTTATTCACATTAACCCAAATTACCTTCAATACAGTGGAACAAATGGCTCTCCAATCAACATCTAATCCTAAACCCTAACAAAACTAAGTTGCTCCTCTTCTCCCCCACATGCAGGACCCTCCTGCCAGCCTTCAATGGCACTATCATCTCCCCAGAAGCCGAAACTAAACTACTGGGTGTCATAGTTGATAACCTGAAGTTTGATGTGCATATCAAACAAACTATCAAAACCATTAATAAAAAAACTTGGCTCTCTTTACAGAATCAAACCTTTCCTTACCCCACTTGCTAGAACTGCAATTGCCCATTCCCATCTGCTATCAACTCTTCTCTATGCCTCACCTCTATTCTCCAACGTAAACAAAACAAATCTTAATAAACTATCATCCTGCTATAACCACATTGCCAGATTTGCTACTGGCACAGCCTACTGGACACACCACTGTCACAACCTAAATCGTCTAGGATGGCTTGAACTGCCAAATCTACTGCAGTTCAACCAGCTAATAGTGGCACATAAAGTCCTTTACCAACCAGAAGATACACCTGCACTAAAAATATTATCAGCCCCTATACCAGCACCTGATCACTGCAATCATCCACTAGACTCCTAGTTTAAACACACAAATCCAACTACTCAGCTGGGAACCATCTGTTTGCCAACTTTGTTGGAAAAATATGCAACAGACTCCCAGCTGACTTGACCCTAGAACCCTCACTAACTCAATTCAAAAACAAACTCAAGAAATACTTCAAAACTCATTGGTTATGTCCTTGCACTAACCCCGACTAGTGACCTCTCTATTTCTTAGGTGCCTTACCTTCAACTACTTCTAACTTTTTGTTACCACTTAATTTCAGGAAGGGTTAATTGTATAACTGCTGCTCAGTGTGTCTTAAACCTGAATGTAATGTTATGTATGTTTAACTTTGAAAATAATGTTATATTTTGTAAATTGTTTTATAATAAGTACTATATGTGCTAAATGCTGGTATTGCTTATGACTGTAATCTGCTTGAAACTAGCATTTACTAAATGTTCAATGTGTATTATTATCTTGGAGCTTTTCTCCCTGGGCCTCTGCTGAAAATGGACATGTATCCAGTCGGACTAATAAAATAAATAAAGTATATGTCATTGGTGAATATTGAAATGATTTGTTTAAGATGCTTGTGTTACAAATCTATTAGAACTATATGATGTGTATATCAAACTGCTTGTACAGATGTGTGTGCTGAAAAGGGTATTTGCAAAATGCATGTGTTTAAAATGGTGTGTGCCCTACTGGAAAAGAACGGAAATGTACATGCTCTATTGTAACTGTTTAAATGTATATATTTTAACAGGGGAACTGGGATATAGGTTAACCTCAGTCTAGTAAATTTTAGAAAAACTGAAATTAAATTACTTTATGTCTAGGCCATAAAAGACGGTATCTTTCAGTTTTCAATGCAGCCGAGAAAATGTCTGTACTAGGAAACATTCTGTATTGTTTCTAGGGTGAAGTAATTACTAGTTTTGAAAGCATGAAGGAATGCAACTGTTTTATGACTTCCAGCATCTGCTAGATATCTGAGGAGAAGCCCATGTCTGTATATTTTTATAGGTAGATGCTAAATGCTGCCAGCTGTCATCAATGGTTGTTTTGGGCCTGAAAACTAAAAGTCAGATAACAAGAAATGATGTCATTCTGCAAGCTATCCCAGCAGTAATAGTTATTAATCTGAGAAGTCTCAGAGACAGAGCTTTCTGCATTATGTCTTAGATCTGACAACTAGAAGATCCATTCACAGCATCTGCCTTGCTCTGTTAGTACGTTCTTAGATTATAGTAATTCTGTTAGATACAGTCAGAAATACAGTAAAGCTTAGTTTAGATAGTTTTCTTTATTTGAGGCTATCCTGCAATGATGTTTTAAATATTTCCTGTAGTTTTGAATTCTGATGTCAATGTGAATATATATTTAGCATTGTCTTGTTCTTTTATTACTTATTATTAAATATATTTAAACCTTTCACTGTGGCTGGTCTGTGTAGAGATATTTAAGTTTTGAGAGTACTTGGATATTTATTTGGTGACACTGTGTGGGCCACTCCTAATTGCCTTGGCCATGGATAAACTACCATTTGTGTTAATAGTAATATTACACAGTAAGATTGGACATCCTTTGTTAAGGGCCTTAAAGTAACTGATAAGAGTTGACTGATGGCAGTGGTAAAGAACAGTTGTGTAAGAACTTACAATAACCATAGATGTCCTTCTATTCCATGTTACAGTATTCATAATAGTAGGGAGGTCACCGCCTGCAGCACAGGATATCCGGCCAGTATACCAAAGCCTTTGGATAAGCAGTACGTATGACGTTGCATGTCAGTGCCATAAACCTACTTTGGGTATATATGTGACATCTACATGTACCCAACTCAGAACTGACTGCCGCATTCAGCAGTACCCCTGGGAGGCTAAAAGAAAAGCAGCTTTCCAGACCCAAACATACCACCAGTCAAGGAAGTATTCAAGTGTAAAACTATATGGCAGCTCTTTTACCGTTTTACGGAATACAAACCAACAAAAGAAAACCAACAAATAAAGAAGGGGGTGGGGGTTGGACTGAATACTGCAACATGGAAGAAAAGGACATCTATGTTTATAGTAAGTTCTTACACAACTATTCTATGTCCTTTTCTCATGTTGCAGTATTCATAACAGTAGGGAGAGTACCAAAGTTTTGTGTAGGAGCCTGGGAGGTAGGTTGAGAGACAGAGTCCATGAGATCCTGCAAAACCGACCTGGTAAACCCAGCCCTTGCTCTAGAATTAAGTCTATCTTGTAATGTTCGTTGAAAGTGTGTACAGAAAACCAAGTGGCTTTTTCCAGAATAGAAGCATAGTCAATGCCCCTGAAAAAAGCTGTCAAAGAGGCAGCTGCTCTGGTAGAATGAGCTATCACATAGGAGTTCAATTCTTTTCCATGAAAAGAATAGCAAAATGAGATAACCTTAGAAATCCATGAGGCAATGGTCTGTTTTGACACCACCTTGCCTAGGGATCTAGGGTGAAAGGAGACAAAAGCTGGTCAGACTTTCTAGTAGATTTGGTCTTGTCCGGATAATACCTCAGTTGTCTATGAACATTCAGGGAATGCAAAATCCTTTCTGAGGAGTTCTGAGGTGGAGGGGAAAAAACATGTAGATTAATGGACTGATTCAAGGAGAGCTCATTAACCATCTTAGGCATGACGGAAGGATTGGTCCTAAGGGAAACCCTATCTCTACAGAAGATAAGGTATGGAGGAGTGGACATAAGGGCTTGGATTTCAGAGACCCTCTTGGCAGAAGTAAGGACCACCAGCAAAACTGTTTTCTAAGTACATAACTTAAGCAATGCTGAATGGGCTGGTTCAAATGGAGGTAATGTGAGTTTTTCAAGCACAAAATTGAGGTCCCAGGATGGAGGAATAGGGTTACAAAGACGTCTGGTATGGAGACCTGTTTTAAGAAGAGTTTTACTTCTAGCCTGGATGCCAAAAGGGGTACTAAAGGGAGACAAGTGGCGATGGCTGACAAATGCTCTGTTGCAAATGAATACATCAGTCCTGAATGTTGCAGCTCACACAAATAAGAAAGGACCACAGGTACTGGAGCAAGTAATGGGTCCTGTTTGTTCTTGAGACACCACCTGGAGAATCTTTTCCATTTAGATAAGTAATTTCTCCTGGTACCAGGTTTCCTGGCCTCCTGGATGATATTGAGTATGTCTTCTGAATACAGGTGTCTAAAGGGGATCAAAATTTTATCAGCCATAATGTCAGTTTGAGGCTGAGCACCTGAGGGTGGATGAGGGATCCCCTGTCTTGTGTGAGTAGGTCAAATCAGTGAGGTAACCTGTGGTGACTGCCTTTGGCTAATAGAAATAGGGGAAACCAATGCTGTCCTGGCCTAAAGGGGGTCACTAGCAGGAATTTTGGCTTGCCCCTTTGAATCTTCAGAAGGACTTACTGAATCAGTGTGAAGGGGGAAGGCATAAAGAAACATCATCTCCCTTGAAAAAGAGAAGGTATCCACCTACCAAGCATGTGGATGCAGAGTTCTCATGCAAAATAGGGGCATCTGTCTGTTCTGGGAGGAGGCATACAGATCTGCCTGTGGAATACCCCACCTATGAATAAGATCCAAAAACACCTCCCTGTGAAGCATCAATTCATAAGAGGGTGCTAAGGTTCTGCTGAGGGTGTCTGCCATCACATTCTCTGCTGAGGGAATGTACACAGCTTGAAGGTGTATGTGAAGTTTCGTCGCTAGGGACCAAATCTGAATTGCCAAGGTGCAGAGTGGATAAGACATTGTCCATCCCTGCTTGTTGACATACCACAGAACAGTCATATTGTCTGTGATTACCTTCAAGCTGCCTGGCTGCAGAATCTCTTGGCAAGCCTGCGGTGCCAAAAGAAGGGCCCTGAGTTCCTTTATATTGATGTGATCTCTTTTTCTCTGGGTGGATTACTCCATCTGAACTGTGTTCTGACTGTTGTTGCTGTCCAGGATGGCTCCACCAACCCTGATCTGATGCATCTGTGCAGAGTTTTTGTGTGGGAGGAGGGATCTGCAGGGGTACCCCTTGATTGAGGGTAATATTTGAGATCCACCATAACAGTTCCTTTTTCAAGCATGGGATAAAAGGGAGTGTAACATCCAAAGGATGTTCCTCAAGACCCACTGGAATTACATCATATGCAGCCTGGCCAAGGGAAGCATGGGAAATAAGGAGGGCATGTGGTCCAGGACCATCCCAAATTCCCTGGCTGAGACGGCTGGGAGATGAAGGAGACATTGGCAGTAGTGGGTGAGGGTTTCCACCTTTTGGCAGGGGATAAAGGCTGACATCATGTCAATCCTTATCCTGCACCCCAAGAAGACAAGTCCTGACTTGGTGTCATTTGGGATTTTTGTAGCTTGACTGTGAAACCTATGTCCTCCAAGATCCTGCACACTGTCTAAGTGATGGAACAGGGAATGATACACCTGGTGCAAGATTAGCAGGTTGTCTAGGTAGGGGTAAATTTGAATGCCCTGCATTCTGCAATGGGCGGTAACTGGGAATAGACACTTTGTGAATTCTCTTGGCACTGTATAGTGCCCAAATGGCAATGCAGGAAACTGAAAATATAAAGCACCCATTGGGAAACATAGGAATTTCCTGTAGCTGGGGTGAATGGGGATGTGAATGTAAGCATCCTTCAGATCCAGGGATGCCATACAGGCTTGTTGAGGGATAAGAGGTAAGAGATGTTGTATGGTGAAAATCCTGAAGGTAGGCACCTTGAGATATTGATCGAGTAGGGACAAATCCAGAATTGGTCTACAAGGACCATCCTTTCTTGGGACCAGAAACATTCTGGAATAAAATCCCTTGGCTGTCTGATCCCAAGAGACATGTTCTATTGTGCCATAAGATAGGAGCTGATCAAGAATTGCAGGGAAAAGGTGGAGCTTATTTGATGGAGGTTGAGGGGTCCCCTGGAATGGGGGGAACCGCCCACCAAGTCATGAAGTAACCATTTTGTATGACAGAAAGGATGCAATTCTCTGAAGTGATTTTCTGCCAGGAAGGTAGGGAAAAGGTTAGACAGAGGGACAGGGTGGTGGATCTGGGCAAGGAATTTGAATCACAGTGGAGGAGCTCTGTCTGGATCAGGCCCTCTCCAAAAGGAAGTAGAGGTTGAAGTCGTGGAGGGTCTAGGAGTGGTTTGCTTCCTAGTGTGTCTCAGTCCCTTAGACTGGGCTGCAGAAGAGTGGGAGGACTGCCTCCTTGCAAAACTGGTCTTTTGTGGGTAGTTCCTGTGATATCTAGAAATGGACAAGATGAGCAAATGTTTCAAATTTTGCAGCTCTTTGCCCTTTTCTTGGGGGGATTTAAGGAGCTCAGCTGAAGCGGTGCCAAGAAGGGCTTAATTATCTAGAAGTGCATCAGGTAATTTGGCCTGTATATCCAAGGGTAGAGGCTGGAGTCTCAGCCAGGAATACCTTCTCAGGATATAACCAGATGCTGCAGACTTGGATGATGCTTCTACAGCATCATAGCTGCACTTGATAGAATGTCTGGTCACCTGAGAGACAGTAGAGAGCAGGGCAGTTAGCTGAGACTTGGCAGGAGAATCTGCTACATCAGACATTAAAGCAGTAGCCTTAGACAATGAATCTAGGACAAATGTAGCCATGTGGGTTTTATAATTAATAGCTCTAATGGCCAGGGTGGAGGAAGTGTATATTTTCTTCCCCAGTCTGTACATGAACTTGTTATCTATCTGTTAGGAACAAAGAAGTAGAGGGCAACTACCTGTAGGATTTGTTTGCTGACACAGCAATAACTGCAGGGTCTGCAGGGGGATTCTTGAACAGGAATTGTGCCTGTTGGGGAACCTTGTAAAATCTATCAGGTTATTTAGAAGCTGGAGGCTGAGAGAGTATGGGGCCTGAGAGGCAGCTTGAAAAGTATCCTGGAAGGGTGGAAGCAAAGGGAGAACTGCAAATGGAGAAGGGTGGTCCATCTGCAGAAGTTCAAAATACCTCTTTTTTGTCTCAGACACATCAGAAACCTCCCATTTAAAATGCTATCTCATCAATGTATTAGTATCCCCAAAAGAAAGTTCTTCCCTAGGAGAGTCAGGACTAAGATAGTCGTCTTCTTCGGGAGTAGCAAAGTCCTTGGGGGACTTGATGGGATCTATAAGTCAGGGATTTATCTGGGGAAGAGGGTTCTTCCTCAGAGTCTTCCAAGGGTTGCACAGGGGGTTGAACTGGCTGGGGCACCTGAGACTGAAGGACATGAAAGGCTCTGAACAAGTTCTGTGAAAAGGCTTCCCATCTTGGTGAAGATTCTGTAGCGCTGTGCTTTTCTTTTTGTTTGTTTTTTTAAGGAAACAGGAGAAGTAGTCAGTCTGGGAGCTGACATTGGGATGGATGGTATAGGCCCCTCCAGCACCAAGAGCCATGGTTCCCCCTCACCATCAGGGACCGATGGTTGAACAACCTCAGCGGATGTACTATGGATTTCCTCAGAGCCTGCTTCCACCAGGGTTCCCAGTTCCAGCAGTAAAACTGACATCTGATGAGACCCTGGGCTATCATCTGCCTTGAGAGTCTCAATGGACTCCTGAGGTGCAGCATCCGTGTTGGGCCTAACTTTTTAGGCTTTCTTCCGAGGTGGCCCCTTGGATGTACCTACTCCAACCTCTATAACTGATGCTAAATGTTGGAGTCTTTGATTCTCTAAATATAAATTTAAAGCAACCAGATGGACTGGCAGATGTCATAAGACTTGTAGTTGTGGCCTGCCCCTAAGCAAAATAAACACTTGTTGTGCATGTCTTTGTGTGGAATCTGTCATCCACAAGCACACTTTCCATTCCTAGCTGACATGTACATCTGGAATACAAGAAAAAAGGTACAATCAAAAATCCCAAAAGGGTACTTAGCTTGAATGTGGACAGCCAAAGGCAAACAAACTGGACTCCACGACCTGGCGATCGGACATCTGTAGATCACTGCAGAAGAAATGTTTTGAGTTGGGTATTTGCAGATGTCACATATATAGCAGACATAGGTTAACAGCTTTGATATACAATGTTGCACGTACCCCTTATCCAAAGACTTTGGTATACTGGCCAGATATCCAGTGCTGCAGGCAGTGACCTCCCTACTGTTATGAATACTGCAACATGAGAATGGAAGGACATCTACCTTACAGTCTGGGCAGAAGGGTCACAGCTAGTAAACCTGTGCCAGCCTTTCCCAGGTGTGTGTGAGTGTAAATCAAACCTCAAAGTGTGTGTGTTTGTTAGCTACTTGGGCAGGGACAAGAAGCACTGGGACAGAGAAGGTGCTGGGGGTCTTGGCTTGGTCACTCAGCTGAGATCTCAACTCTAGCTGTGCCAGTGGGGAGTCTTACTGGGGATCTGTAGGAAGAGTGAGAAGCCAGCCCTGGACTGACTGTGGTCTCTGTGTGCTCTTAAGGGAAATTGCACCTGAAGCAGAGAGCTGCATCTGGAAATACTGTGTGTGTACCTGTCATCCTCCCAGTGAATTTTCCCACTGTTGCCACTGGTGAGGACTGCGGCTCCTTGATTACTGGTTGGCAGTGGTGGGTCATCACAACTAGTGAGCAGTGGTGGGATATCCACATACTGGGATTCAGTGGTGTGGATACTGAACTGTATCCTGTAAACAAGTGGTCACTAAAGATGTTTCCACTCTCAAGCAGCCACATGGTAAATGTTCAGAGTTTCATATCACAATAGTTTTATTTTATTTTCTTTTTGTTAGATTACTTAGTCAGGAAGAGCAGGCAAGGATGTCAACAGAGGATTATGGCAACCTGACAAGGAGCCATTTGGCTGAGACATGCCAAGCCAAAGGACTGGTGCATTCCAACCTGACTAAAGCAGAAATTATTGCAGCCTTAGTCACAGCTGCATCACAGACCAACAACCAGGAGGACAACCAGTGGCCTTGGGGATGTACAGCTCTCAGAAAACAGACAGTTCAACTTTACCTTAGAGAACTTAAAAATTCATCTGGAGTTAGAGATACCTGGAATGGAGGCCAAATGTTTGGAAGCAGAATCAACAGAGAGACTGCAGCATTTAGAGGTGGAAGAAAATGTGATGTTTGGAGGCCAAAGAAAAGGAGAAACAGAAACAAATGGAATTGAAACCATCAGAAAGACTGACACGTCTGGAAGCCAAAGAAAATGAGAGGAAGAGGGAACATGAAAAGGAGATGCTGACTCATCACCAGGGTCATGCAGATAACAGGGAAGGGAGTAACTGAACCCCAGAAGCAATAAAGGTCAATAAATTTCTTCCACAATTTAAAGAGGATGATAATTTTGATAGTTTTATTCATATGGTTGAAAGGGTATGTAAATAGCATAATGTTGACCAAGGGCTCTGGATACAGTTCATGACCCCCTTACACCATGGTAAAGCTGTAACTGCTGTTTCTAAATTGTCTGATGATTGCTTAAATTATAATACATTTAAAAATTCTCTACTGGAATGCTTTAATTTAACACCTGAAACTTATAAGAAAAAGTTTTGTGAGCATAGGCGCAATCCATATGAAAGTTCATAGGTTGGTACTAGGCTATTGGCCCTAGGGCCTATACAAGCCTATCCATAACAATTCCCTGGCTATTTCTTCCCACAGTATTTACTTCCCTGGACCCCTGTCTAGCAGGGTGACTGATGTGATCCCCAGGGTGAATTTCCTATCTCCCATCCAATCATAAAGGTTCCTTTTGAAGAGGGCCAAAGAGGCAATGTATGGGCAGTCTACTCCAAAGTCTGGGGAGTCACTGGGTCAGGAACCTATCCCTCCAGCGTGTTTTGTTCATTGCGATGACAAGGTTTAGATCCCTGGATCATGTGTCTCTCAGGGATTGGGATTACTTTAAGTGTAGCATGTCCAACAGCTCTGGGTTTAACATGGCCTTGTATGTTAAATAGAGATCGCCTTTGAGTAGACGATATGCAACAAAGTATAGGTGGAGTTTTTTTAGATGGTCAGCATAGGGCATCTGCTTTAGGCCTGTGATTCTTTTAGTGAGGTATTTCTGTGGCCTTTCCAGTTGTTGCAGATGTCTTGAGAGGTACATACCAAATGGGGTGTTGTATTCTATAATGGGTCTAATGAGGGATGAGTACAGTGGGACAATGGACTCCTTTTTTCTGGATGAAAAGCCCTTAGAGATGAGGTGTGTCAGAAGGATTTCCTGATTGTTGTGGTGATGTGGTTATCGAAGGTGAGACCACTCTCCACCTGTGTCCCTAAGTCTCTTATCACACTTTCAGTGTTTAGTGTACTGCCACCTATGTGGTAATTCATGGGTACATGTTTTTTCCCAAAGGGGATAACTATACATTTCTTGGCATTGAGCTTGAGCCCATGGCTCTGGCACCAAGCATCTGTTTCTGTAAGGCCCTTTTGTAGAATATCCACATAATTTGGGGATTCAATAATGGCTCCCAGTTTGCAGTCATCTGCAAACTTTGTTAGCCAGAATCCCTTAGTGTTGGCCTGTACTTCAGAGAAGTAGATGTCAAACAGGAGCGGTCCCAGGACTGAACCCTGAGGTACTCAACTTGTTATTTGTCTGGAGCTGGATTTGGAGTCAGCTACTTTTACAGTGTAGGTTCTGTCAGTAAGCCAGTTGGCAACCCATCGAGTGACATAAGGATTAATGCCCAGCTCAGTAAGTTTATCTATGATTCCAGAATGAGGGATGGTGTTGAAGGCCTTGGAGAGGTCCAGATAGGCTGTGTGGACCACCTTACCCTTGTCCACAGCTCTGGAGACTGATTTGAATAAGTCAATCAGGTTTGTGTGAATATATTACTGAACTAAGCACTCACTTTCATAAGGGTGAATGGGTGTCAGGTCACCAATTTTGAAGGGCTGGCAGACCTTTTGGTGAGGGAACAAGCCCTTAGCACTTTGCCTGAGGACATGAGAATCTGGTTGGCAGATAGGGAATGTAACACGACAGATGAGTTGGAGAAAAAGGGAGACCTATACCTAGCAAGTAGGCATCACTGCACAGGAAAAGGATAACCAGTGCTGCACATGGGTCTAAGGAACACATGGTGGGAAGCCTAAACCACCCCAATAGAGTCTGCCGGTAACAGGGGAAGCCACTAGTTCAGGCATATGTCGAGGATCAGTGGTTAAATGTTTTAAATGTAACCAGAGGGGTCATGTAGCATATAGATGTCCAAAGAGGCATGATGGGGGAAAAAAAGTTAGGGGAGCCAGCAAGTGGGAATGGCAGAATGCCAGCAGTAAGTTGTCTGGAGACAACAAGGGTACCAAACTACCACAAGAGGTTATATCCTATCTTAGTAGATGGGAAACAGGCCACTGCTAAGAGAGAGAGACACACAGCCTCTGATCTAACTATTGTGAAGCCTGCAATGGTTAAAGAGGATTACTACTTTCTTGGGCAGTCTATTCCAGTCAGAGCTTTAGGAGGGGCACCCATTTCAAATACCTTTGGCTAGGGTTCACCTTGACTGGGAGGGTGTAAAAGGAAACAAACAAGTAGGTGTGTTTGAGGATATCCCTGTTAATGTTCTGATAGGGTATGACTTTGATAATGCAGTACCTTGTGCAGTTACACTCAGTCAGGCTTGGAGATAAGCATGTTGGTCTGGTAGCCTGGGGGCAGACAGACTGCACACTTGAAACCAGGGCTGGTGAGTTGGTTACTTCAGAGAGGGAGCTAAGCCTGGAGCAGTGAGACTGAAGGTGAGCCACAGCTGCTGGTGGGTACTCATGTTCCCTTGAACAGAGTGACTGCAAGGGCAGAGGTGAGTGGTAGTACCCAGGCAAGGCTTGAGGGAGGTAGCCAGGGAGGTGCCCAATTCTCAAGGAAAATACTGGAACAAAGGATTACTGTACAGAGAGTGGACCCCTGAGGGAGGGCTAGGGAGCGAGAGAATACAGCAGTTGGTAGTACCCAGAACCTGCCATCTGGCATTTCTAGCCATAGCCCATAACATTCCCTTTGCAGATCATAATGGCATAAAGCATACTAAGACACACATTATGTAGAACTTTTACTGGCCTGGGATTTCCAAGGATGTAACAGGGTAGTGCAGAACCTGTGAGCAGTGTCAAAAAGTAGGCAAAGGCAGGAGACAAGGTCAAAGCTCTCGATGCCTTTGCCTGTGATTGAGCAGCCATTTCAGAGGGTAACTATGGATATTATGGGGCCTCTGAGTACCATAAGTTCCACAGGGAAGAAATATATCCTAGTGGTAGTAGATTATGCTACCAGATACCCTGATGCTGTGGCTCTGTCCTCCATTAAGGCAGAAAAGGTGGCAAATGCTTTGTTAGAGATTTTCAGCAGGGTAGGTTTCTTAAAATAAATACTGACTGACAGAGGTACCACTTTCATGTCAGACCTGCTGACCTGTTTGTGGAAGCACTGTGGGGTGAAGCACCTAAAGACCACCCCCCCTACCATCTCAAGACTAATGATCTGATGGAGAGGTTAAACTCTACACTACAGACCATGCTATGAGCCTTTACAGACCAGTTTAAGAGGGAGTGGGACAAATATCTGCCCCATATGTTTGCTTACAGAGAGTTGCCCCAGGAACCCACAGCTTTTACACCCTTTTTGAGTTGCTGCATGGGTACAGGGTGAGTGGTCCTCTACATTTGATTCAATATGAGTGGGAGGGTGTGTGTGTGAATCCCACAAGGAGTCTGTTGTGGCATATGTCCTAAGCCTCAGGAAAAGGCTGAGGAAACTCATGCGCTTGGCCCAGGAGAACCTGACGGAAGCTCAACAGCAGAATAAAGTCTGGTTTGACAGGAATGCTCAAGCTAGAGAGTATGCTGTATGTCAGCGGATTATGATTCTCATTCCTGTCAGACACAACAAGCTGCAGGCAGCTTGGAAGGGACCCTTCAAAATGGTAAGGAAGGTCAGTAATGTTAATGACATGGTAGAACAGCTAGGCAGGAAGCAGAGGCGCAAACTGTACCATATTAACATGATGAAACCTTACCATGACAAAGAGGCCCTGGTGCTAAGTATTTGCAGTAGGAGGCAGGAGCAGTCTGAGAGGGCACTCTGGCTAAGATCACTTGAAAAACTAGCTTGAGTCTTCAAGGGGAGGAAGAAGTGTGACGAAAGGAGATACTGCCAGCCCAACTAGCTGGAATTTTGTAACTAATTATATGTCAATGGTGAATATCAAAATGATTTGTGTAAGATGCTTGTGTTACAAATGTATTAGAACTGTATGTCAAGTGTATATCAAAATGCTTGTACAGACGTGTGTTGAAAGTGGTAGTTGCCAAAAGCTTTTGTTTAAAATGGATCCATAATGTGTCCTACTGGAAAAAAACAGAAATGTACATGCAGTACTGTATTCGTTTAAATGCATATATTTTAATTACTAGTTTTGAAAGCATGAAGGAATGCAATTGTTTCATGAATACCAGCTTCTGTCAGCCATCTGAGGAGAAGCCCTTGTCTGTATATTTTTACAGTTAGATGCTAAATGCTACCAGCTGCCATTAATGGTTGTTTTGGGTCTGGGAACTAAAAGTCAGATAACAAGAAAGGATGCCATTCTGCACGCTATCTCAGCAGTAATATTTCAGATATTAATTTAATAAGTCTGTTAGTGAGACAGAACATTCTGCATTCTGTCTTGGACCTGACAACAACTAAATAATCTATTCACCACATCTGCCTTGCTCTATTAATAAGTTCTTAGATTGTAGTAATTCTCTTACATATAGTCAGGAATATAGTAAAGCTTAGTTTAGATATTTTTTCTTTATTTATTTGAGACTGTCTTGCAATGTTGTTTTAAAATATTTCCTGTAGTTTTGAACTCTGATGTCACTGTGAATATATATTTAGTATTGTCTTGTTTTTTTATTATTTATAATTAAATATATTTAAACCTTTCATTGTGGCTGATCTATGTAGGTATTTACATTTTGAGAGTATTTATTTTTATTTATTTATTTTATTTTACATTTGTTAACCGGGATAGTCCGACTGGATATATGTCCATTTTCAGCGGAGGCCCGGGGAGAAAAGCTCCAACAAAAACAGCAACATAAACATAAACAAAAGACAAAAACAATTTACAAAAGTACTGGGTTGCTTGAAGAAGTGATGAAAAACATTTTAGAACATGGAGTCAGAAGTTGACATTACTAATATTGTCATAGGAACCACAAGCTAACATCGTTAGTAAGTGAGAGTGAAATGTATTAGTTAGAATGAGATAATTTTGGCTAATACATTGTGTAGAGTGAGGATTAGCCAGGCTTGGTACAGTAGCAGGACCTTTTTGACCCCAGGTGTAGTTTGAGCTTGGCTTTGAAGTGATTTAGGGAAGAAATTGAGGTAATCTCAGGGGGTAAAAGGTTCCAGGTTCTACCTAGGGAGTTGGACAGGAGAGAGTCACCGGCTAGGTTATTAGTTTTGTAAGTCTGGATGAGGGCTTTGTTGGAAGAATGTAGTGGTCATGGATTGTTATACAGGGTGACTAGGTGTTTGAGTGAAGGGGTGTTTTCAGGGGTGTATATGATTTTGTGGGCTATGATCAGTTGGTTGTATAGCACTAGACTAGGAAGTTCGAGCCAACCGAGCTGAGTCAGATTGATGCAGTGATGTGTTCTAAAAGGGAGCCCAGTGGCAAATCTTTCAATGTGATTGTAACAGGTAGTAAGTTTATGTAGATTGGACTTATTGTTATTTAGAAGAAGAGGGGATGCGTACAGGAGAGTAGAGAGAAGATGAGAATGGGCAATGGCTACCTTGGCTATGGGAGTTAGAAAGTTCTTTAATCTGTACAGTGGACCTAGTTTTTTATTGATGGTTTTGATCAATTGGTTAATGTGTAGGTCAAACTTTAAGTGGTTGTCAATAGTGACACCTAGAAGTTTAGTAGATGGGTTAGGAGAGATAATTGTGCCATCCTTGGATTTGATTGTGAAGTTTATGGGGAGGGACTTTTGTGCTGGTAGAAATATAAGCATTTTAGTCTTTTTGGGGTTTAGAATCAGGCGGTGGTTGGATAGCCAGTTTTCTATCGTGTTAAAGGTTGTTTGGGTACTTAGCTGTAACTCTGTAGGGGATGTAGCTGAGCAAATTAGTGTTGAGTCGTCTGCGTATTGGATGCAGTTAACTTTAGGAATGGCAGTGTGAAGATCATTGATGAAGATAGAGAATAACAGACCTAGTATGGACCCTTGTGGAACACCCAGGTTGTTTGGTAATTGGGTGGAAAGTTTAGAGTGCCAGAGTACGGCTTGTTGTCTACCACTTAGGTAGGAATCAAACCATTGAAGTGATTTTAGATCTAGACAGAGTGATTTTAGGGAGTGGATTAATAGTTGGTGATCCACCATATCAAAAGCTTTGGACAGGTCCAGGAATAGGGCTGAAGAGATATGGTTGTTATTACGATGAAAGTTAATGGTGTTAGAGAAGGCTAATAGGGCTGTAGTGGTGCTGTGGTGAGGTCTGAAGCCGTGTTGAGTGTCTGCCAGGAGATGGTTGTTTATTAAGTGGTGCATGAACTGTTTTTGGATACATTTTTCCATTACTTTGGCTAGGGGAGAGAGTATGGCTATTGGCCTATAGTTGGATAGTTCAGTAGAGCCTCCCCCTTTATGGAGAGGGATGACATAAGATTTTTTCCAGATATTAGGAATATTAGCTTCTATTAATGTGCGATTTATAAGTACTGAGATTGGATAGGCAATGGCGTCAGCAGATTTTTGTAGGTATTCAACTGGAAGTTGGTCAGCTGCGAGTTTGGTAGGTTTTAGTTTTCTGAGTAAGGTGTGGATAAATGATGTAGCAATTGGTTAGAATCTAAATAGTGGAAGATTTTTAGAGGTGGAGCTGTTTGGGCATATTTATTTGGTGACACTGTGTGGGCCACTCCTAATAGCCTTGCTCTTGGTCAAACTACCATTTGTGTTAATAGTAATATTACATAGTAAGATTAGCCACCCTTTGTTAAGGTCCTTAAAGTAGCTGATAAGAAGTTGACTGTTGGCAGTGGTAATCACCTTATTGTCTGGGTAGAAGTGGGGCACAGCTAGTAAACCTGTACCAGCCTATTCCAGGTGTGTGTGTACACCTGTTATCCTAGCAGTGAACATTCCCCACAGTTTCCAGGGGTGAGGATTGAGGCTTCTTGCCTACTGGTTGGCAGTGGTGGGTCATCACAGCATTACTTACAACTGCTGAGTATATTTTTCTATAGAAAATACTTGTGCTGGGAGAGGAGAATGCTACAATTAGCAATAAAGAAAATCTGTATGGGGAGACAAATACATTACTTTTTAAAGGGAATAATGAACTAGACTAGATGAATAAAATTTAAAAATCAGTCTTTGAGCTCCCTCTGAGAAAGATTGAAACTCCAGCCTGAGACTAAAGCTGTAGATTCAGACGCAAATATCTTGGCTTCCTCACTGTCATTACATGAAGCAGTATAGTACTGTAAATGGAGTCCTGAAATAAGAATAGGCTTTATAGCACTGAAGATGATACATATGGGATATTAGTCAAATGCAGCAGTGATAGATATATGCCAGGGGAAATGTTCACCAGACAAAAAAGCCATAAAAAGTAAAGTGACAAGTATGCATAGATCTGTGTATACCCTGACTATGCACTGCTTGGGATTGTCTTTTTTTCATAAAGTCCATTAATGTCTGCCCTTGAAAAAGTTGTAGTACTGAGACAAAGTATTTTACTATTTCTCATGGCATGCACATCTGCCAGAAAACATCACCACTTCTAGAAATTCAAAGGCCTGTTTTAAATGTCCAGTTGGTCATGACAGAGTGGGGTTTTGTCTCACAGTGGACCATGTGGGCAAGATCCAAATTTACACTGTGTAGATACATTTATGATAATGCACCAGAATGAAGGGATAGGTTCCGAGCAGAATGAAACTACTTCCTGAATGAAATGGCATTTTGATACATCTTCACTTTCAATGACAAAAAACGATTACCTACATACCAGCAAGTGATCGCAATAAAACATTTGATTGACAAATAACTTGAAAAGGAGCTACTTGATACAATACATAACAGCATGAAGATTTGGTCATGAGCTATAGGCATATCTTACTGACACAATTTAAAAGTATGTTGATGTGATATATACAATCCTATTTATAAATGCACCATCTGATTTACAAATACATCTGAGCACACTTAATATCAACCATTGCAAGAGAATCCATATGATGCTGAGAGGGAGCAGGGTGAAGCTGCGACACACAGATAATCTGCACAATTTGAAATGAACCTACTGATGCTGCAGGACTCTAGAGCAAGGATGATTTCTAAGGCATAGGCGTTAGGTAGCATAACATTTCTTTACGCTTGCTTTGCCACTTTAAAATGGCAGGCAAAAAGAAAATAAGATGGCTTTACAAAGTGTTACCAAGACTGACATATAGATGTTCCAGTGCTATAAAGAGGAGCATGTATCAAAGAATTAGAGAAGGGGCTAAAAAGAATGACCATATGAAGCTGGAAAGATGACATATATTTGCAAAACTATGCAAGGAATGTATTCATGTTTGAGACACATTACTAATATAACTATAAATATTCAGGTGCTAACTACACACAGGGGCTCACAGGAGTTAGAAAGAGTTTAATCTTGGAGGAGAGTTTACAGGTTTGATTATATTAACAGCAGACATCAATAACTCTCCACCTTCTAAAGCAGGATGGTACAAGGCAAAATAAAATAAGGTGCAATACAGAGACAGGCATGCAGCCTGGCAGAGAGAGAGAGTGAAGATATGAAAGACATGAAATGGTGAATGAGGTAATAATTATATGACTTGGAAAGAAGTGTGTGTAAATGCAAAAGAATGAAAGTAAGGTTGTGTGTGTCAGAATGGTGACCTTGTCCATCTGTGTTTCCATGCATACATGTATGTGCATACAAAAACATATGTCAGAATGATTTTGTTCGTGTGTGCAAGTGTTCATGTGTTTGAAACTGTATGTGGGAGATCAGGTGCATACGACTGCACATGTACATATGTATGTTTATGTGAGCATGTGGTATGGACCTTAAACATTTAAAGAAAATAGATATCAAACACGTTTTCAGCAGGGTGGAAAGTATGGGGTGGCTGGGCCTTTGGGCTGGAAAACAAGAATGCTTCAACAGAAAATAAATTTATAAAGTTACAGATGGGCAAGTAAAGATAGAAGGTAAGTAATTAATGAATTAGGAGAAACAAGAATGCTGAAATAAGGGAATATATTTGGGGATTCTGAAAACAGAGAGTTGCAACTCACCACCTCCAAAGTCGGAAAGAGAAATAACAATAAAGGGTAGGGAAACAAACTTGTTTATAGGGAAAAGTCTCAGAGATGAGAATCAGCTGAGAACAGCAGAGAATGATGTAGCTGATTTTTGCAGTGAGACAAATAGCAGAAAAGAAGATGGATACTGGGAAAGAGTCCATCTGGGCATTCCTTGACTTGGACAAAGCATATGACAAGGTCTGGCGAATGCTGTTTTGGTCAGACATGCAATGGTGCAAAGTCCTGGAAAAATTGATAAAAATAAGTGCAGGCTACATACAAGGTTTCAATAACATAAGTACGAACAGCGTTTGTACTCACAGAGGTGTTCCCAGCAGGAGTGCATGTGCATTAGGGTCCAGCTCTGGGTCCACTCTGTTCCTAATGGTGAAGGACTACATTAACAAACAGGTTTGAAGGTCGCTTTGAACAGCAACTTCAGCAAACAAATAGGAGACATACCTCCCAACCGTACAGATTTACTCAGTTTTACCGAGTTTTGGGTCCAAATAATGTGGTGCCATGATTCCCAAGTGGTACCCCTTCATTTCCGATTTTTTTTCCATTTGTTTAGTTTTTTTGGTGTTTCAACTGACATCATGTGCGTGATGATGTCAGTGCCGTCGGGGTTGCCAGCCTATCAGAATTGAGCTCAGGGGCTCACGTGCATGCATTTCCAGCTGGGTGCAATATCTGTTCAAATGCTGTGCAAGCCTGAACAGTTATCGTCAGCTGGCTGCTGCAAATCCAGTAAATGGATATAGTTTTATATTGGATTAATGGAGTCAGATAACGACCGTGTTTTGTGGCCAAAGAACTGGTAAGGACGTTTTGCTTGGATAAGGACCATGGAACAGGTTATGGCTGACTGGACGAAGTGTGTGTGTGTGTGTGTGTGTGTGTGTGTGTGTGTGTGTGTGTGTGTGTGTTTAATTAGCAATTAGCAATAATAAACACATTCCACTTTTTTAACATTGTTCTTCTATTCTGTAAGTACGACATAAGCATAAGGGAGGGAAATGCCAATCGTACCTGCATGCACACGATTATTGCTTACAACCCTAGTGTATGTTGACAGTAAAGTTTGTTTGATTCCTGCATAAATATGTAAAGCTATTATAGTTACCTTTTACATTCACAAAATATATATTATATTACATGAGGCATTGTGTGGGAGAGTGCTGTCATCTGCCCTGTATGGCAACTTTCATGCTGACTGTTGAATTAAACTAGAGTAGAGATGTAAATGTAATTCAGCACTTTTTTAAAATTTCTAGAAAGTGTGTATATTATACCTTGCTCATTCTAGTGTCCCAGTGGCAGAAATATGCATCAAAGGCTTAAGTATTTTTACATTTTAATGGCTAAACTTCAGCTGATTTTTACACGTTTTAATATCTGTACTTCAGCTGTTTGAAACCTATATGCTTGCTTTTGCTGATCGCGCATGGCCACTCAAGACAGAATTTGCACATTGCTTTGTTTATTTCTACATATTACAGCAATATGTGTGTGCTCAAAACATTTAACTTTTTTATTGAAATCCAAGATCAAACCATTTTGGAAAGACTAAGACAGTTTTATTCATTCAAGAGTGATTGCTCTTTATCAGAACTACAGCAACCTTGTGGTGTGAATATATTTGTTAAGTGGGTATGGAACAAAGCCTTCCACATGGATGTTCAGATGGTCTTGCTTATGTAAAAATACTTGCTGTAGTGTGTGTGTGTGTGTGTGTGTGTGTGTGTGTGTGTGTGTATGAAAATGCCCCCAATTTAATATACCTGGTGGCGTGAGGATTTTTGTGACAAATCACTGAAAGACTGCATTCATTAAATAATGACAGGCATTTGAATTTCAGACTTCATATTCTTCAGAAAATAAATGGTAACACAAAACCTTTAATTCTAGCAATTTTCTAAGTTTATAAGATCAGTATTTGACAATTGTCCCTAATTTGGGGCTGTATTTCCCCCATTCTTGGCTTTGTCCAGGTTTTCTGTGCTAAGAGGTTGAGAACTATGGTGAGAAGTGAGGACTGAATTCACTAAATGATTGCCATTTAAGTTTCAGTCTTCCTATCTTTCACAAAGCAAACTGCTGATTTAGCATTGTGGTATGTTGCTCTGACTGTAGTGCACAGGGTCCTGGGTTCAAGACTTGCCAATGAAATGCATGGTGGTAACACACCGTTTTATTCTAGCAACCTTCCAAAATTATACAACCAATGTTTAAAATGTGTCCCTGGTTTTTGGCCTTTTATCCCCCACCCTCCAAAAAAAAAAAAAAAAACTTAAACTGAAAATAAGTGCAAGAAGCTGTGCAAAATGCCTATGGCTCACACCACTATCATTCTATTTTTATGTATGTGTATATATATATATATATATATATATATATATATATATATATATATATATATATTGTGTGTGTGTGTGTGGAAGCAGACTTTTATGATGGAAATGTTTTGAATTGGGCAGTTTTGTCGTTACTGGTTCATGCATTTTGTTTCATTGCCTACTGGAAAAATGTTCAAACAATAAATTTAAAATGCGCTCTAATAAGTGTACTGTATTATACAAGGAATGTAAAAGTTAGGAAGGTGTATCAAAGAACACATGTATGTTGTTTCTTGTTTTGAGTGCAAGGGGACAATGATTTGAAAACAGCCCAAAGGTAATCTTTATCCAACACTGGTCAGATGCATTTTCTTTGGATGTGGTGTGGGTTTCAATGAATGGGAGTTTCAAGGGCACAGAAGTTTTAATGCCACATCTATTTTCATTGTGAGACAGTATTTCTTTGTTTAGCAGATGTCGATTAATGTTTGTGCATTGTGCTATAAAATGTAAAAATAAAATACAAATAATTGTAGAAGTAAAGCAGTATGCACACATTAGTGTTTATGGTAAATGGGGCAAACTAGCCAGGTAAAGGGACATTGGAATGGCTGCAGGGGCACTCTGGTGTCATATTTTGGTTGCCTTTTCTTAAGTTTGCATTTGAAAGTTGGTATCCCACAATTCCACTGCAGTGGGCGGGGTTACATAATTATGTATGCAGATTTTATGTTAATCAGCACACCGATTTGCACCTATTTGTCATGGACCTTGTACAGATTTGTGATGTTTCCAGGTTGAGAGGTATGATAGGAGACTACAAAACTGATGCACATGGGATGAACCTGACTACAGACAGGGCAGTGGTCATGGCAGCAAATGGAAGAAATCAGAGGAAGCTGAAAATTGAGACAGAAGGGATAATAGTGCAACAGGCTGACAGCTTCAAGTCTCTGGAAGGTAAGGCTGAGGAGAAAGGAAGTCAGAAAGAGGATATCAAAGTCAGATTCAGTAGTGCTGCCAAAGTCTCAGGAATAATGTGTGACAGAAGAATGTCAAAGAATCTGAAAAGTAAGTTGTACAGGAAAGTGATGCAAACAGTGCTTCAGATAGCAAAACACAACAGTCTGGACAATGAAGGCAGAACAGCTGAGGAAGCTTGAGGTGATGGAGACTATGTGCTTGAGATGGATAGTAGTATGGATACTGTGGAACAGATGCACACATGAAGAGATGGCAACATCAGAGCACAAGCTAAAGTACTACTAACTGCAGATGAAGTCAAGGAGAACAGACTTTGGTGGTTCAGCCACATGAACAGGAAACAGAAGACTATTTGATAAAGATGACTTGGGTGAGAGAAGAAGGAGAAAAGAGTGGTCAGAAATGTCCAGTCAAGAGACTGATGGAGTGCCTGATGTGAAAGAACACAATTAACAGTTGGACATGACTTTTGTAGAAAGCAGGAGAGATGGAGGGTATGAATTGACATTACTGCTAACAATTGATGAGGTACACTGACTCCACATAGAAATGGGGAAAAGGGGGGATGATTTGTGCTTGTTAATGATGACTTGCACAAGACCCCTTTTAGCCTCTATCCAAGTTATAAGGCAAAAAACATACAGTAAACAGAGAGTGCGAAAAATAATATACAATAAGTAGGAAACAGCTTGAGTAAAAAGAACAATAAAAACACAAAAATAGAAAATAAAGTAATTATTATGCACTCAGGAGTGTACTGATTAAATGAGAATAGGGCTGGGACTCAGTCAAGTTGTGTACGAAACACTGCAGAGTTGTGTAGGAAATGGCCACATGCAGGCTAGTCACACTGCACTACTGTGCAGAAAGCAACAGTCTGCTGCAAATAATTTATGCAAGTGACAGCACAATGACATACAAAGGCTGATAGGGAAATGAGGCCATAACAACATTCAAATGTGTATCAGTTGAAAACAGTAGCAATTCATAGGTATAAATGGAGGAAGCTGCACACCAATGTAAACTAGATGATAAAAGAGCGAAGTACACCAAAAATATGAGAGCTGAAGACAGGAAAGTGATTGCGATTGCAATAGTAATCACACAGATAATCTGGTAACGATAACCACTGCCACTTCCCAACTAGGTTTACCAAAAGGCTTCAGGCAGCAACAAGAATAGTACCAGCAGCGGGTACCATTTCATAATTTAAGCAACTAAGGAATTGACTGGTTTCTTGCAAATCAGAACACTGTACATAACTTGGATGACATGTATTACCCAAATGTGAAATCTATAGACGTACGAGCCAGTAGGAGACATGTTAAGTATTTCATAGGCCTCTTCTTCTAGAATACTGAACACATTCCTCCATGCCATTTTTCTACATCTGTGTGAGCATGTCTGGTTTATTATGGCCCATATATGAGATTACATTTTCAACCTCAATTGATATTTTTCATAGCTTTATGAGAAAGGACATTCTGATAATGTTTCTACAGCATATGAAGTTGCAAAGCATGGGCAGATGTGTGTGTTTGCAGGTAGTGACTGAGCAGATTTATTAACCAGTAACCATGTTATGAAAATGGCAGCATCTCATGTGTCTTCGTAGAAATACTGAGCTTCTGTACTCTCACTTTCACTAAATAGTTTATTTGCTTATTTACATCTATGTCTTATGCACTAGTACGTCCTTAAAGAAACTGCTGCATTTTGTTTGTGGCATTTCAAAATATTATATTATAGTTAAAGGGGCTGCTATCAGAATAGTGGACAATGTTAACTGTAATTCATGTACCATTCCATGACATTCCGTAAATACTGACGTGGCAATACTAGGCTTCTTTAGGATAACCTGGATTTCAACCAATTTCTGAAAATCCACAAATACCACCTGCATTAGCCATTGAGACACAGCCAGTGCAGGTGTGGAACTACGCACTGTGAGCCACTGGCACAAAACCCACTACTGCAGCCTCCATAGTTGGCAGAACCTCCAATGGCCACTATTGCCTGGGGATGAGTCTGTGCCCTGTTTTGCTGTGTTGGCTAGTTGCTGTACTACAGTGGTCATGTGTGACTGGGACATGGATGGACAGGCAATGTGCCTTGCATGGTACTCATGCCTAATCACGGCACTGTGGCTCTTGACAATGCTATGCTTAGGCTGCCATTATCAGGCTCAGATGTTTCCAACAGGCATGCCAACATCCACAGTGGAGGACTCTTACACAGGTCACCTGTGAAAGGAGACACAAATGCTCTGCTGTATCAATATAACCTTGACAATCCCAGTTCCCAGTCCAAGAATATAAGATCATGTACCTTGTGTAGAATCTCATGTTAACTGAAGCTCTGAAATGCCTGTAGTGGGGGAGGATGTGACCATATTCAACATGTGAAAGGTAACATTCATTGTTTTCATTACAAAAAAGTGTTCCAATAGAAAATGGGCTGTAATCACCTTTTCAGTGTAATTCCTTGACAGTCACAAGATTCTTTTGAGTTGACGACTATTAAAATCCTCTCTGTGTATTTATTTACTGCGCTTCTTTTCTTTTCCTTGATGGTCTGTGTAGACAAGCTACCTCTTGTCAGCAGAGAACCGAGGAGAAAAGCTCCACAATAACACTAACAGTAAGACAATAGTCAACACATTTTGGACAATATGCATAAACACATTTAGGTTAATGAGTTCATCACAGTTTGATAATGATTTTTCACACCTGATATGGAAATAGTACACAATAGAATAAAACAGTGTTACATCTGAGGACAAGAAAATGTCCTGTAAACAGAACATTCCTGACATATCATGCTATGGCATAAATTTGTTTCTAAATTGTGAGATTGACAACATACACAGGAGGTCTTTGAAGTACAAAGAGCAGTAGACCAGACTATACGCGGAGGAGAACGAGCATCATTTAATGAGTAGATAGGCTGTAGAGAGACCCAGGAAAGAGGCACTTTTAGGCTATCCCAGGAGAGGTAACAGATATAGCCAAGTGTTTTGGGTGATTCTTTAAATGTAGTTTGAAAGACTTAGATTTTCTAATATTCTAAGAAAGAGATATAGAATTCCAGGTTGTAACAGAAGCAGTAGTAGTATGTATAGAAAGTCTCCAGCAGTATTGCCTGATTTAGTTTCAGTTAACAATATTGTGTCAGCAGAGCATAGTGATCTTTTGGGACTGTAGAGTTGGAGAATTGTATTTATATTTGGGCATTTTTCTGGGTTATACATGAGCTTGAGTCATGACAAGCTGTGTACATGTTGAATGGTGCCTTGATTACATCCACTTAAAGTTGCTTTTGTGCAAGGCAATGATATGTCCTATGATGGCTGGCAGCAAATTTTGCAGTTTTATTGCAGCACTGAATAAGTAAGGAGAGTTGATTGAATTGTAAACTGACAAGCATGGGGGGTGTGCATATGACAGTTGGGATGAGAAGAGATGAGACAACGTTTATCACATACTACTCTATTAGGAAAGGTTGGGCTCTATAGGGGGCTTACAATTTTTGATGTTTTTTACAGCCTGTTTTATATAGTGGACAAATCACATAGAGGTCCAAATGTAGCTAACATTTTATCAAGAGCTAGAACTACTACACGTGGGGATGCAGAATGTACTGACGGTACTGATTCAATTACCTGGAATCTTGCCAAATCATTAACATCACTTAAGAGCCACTCTTTATCATAGCATTGGCTCTACCTCATACCTTACACTATTATATCATGTTAAGACTCTTTTCTAATGTTTCATCTTTTCCCTCACTTTCTTCTTTTACTGTAAGACAACTAGCTGCCTTTATGCATCCAAGTTTATTTGCTAGGTTACAATTCAAGAAATCAGATTTCTTTCTCTCTAATACAAGAAAGATTGCTCTTATTTATCTGTGTCTTATTCTGACCACTTTCCCACAACAGTGTTTAATAGGCAGTGCATTTTCAATGGTACATGCATACCCTTCTCTTGGCTTTATGCAGTTCAGGCTGTAGCATTTTGGGTTTCTCATTTCTTCATACATTTACTGGTTGTTTGGGTCACCATTTGTACTTTTATTTTTAATATGTCTAGTACTATTTCAGGCAATATTTACATTTCCATTTGTACTTGTATTGTATATATATGCTGATACATTTGTCATTGCCTTGTTTTTCAACTCCTCTGTCATTGCTTTGTGCAATATTTCTTATGTGCATTCTAGAATTGTCTAAAATCTATTCCCTTCATATTATTGCTTATTACTTTTACTTCAACACACTTCAGCAACATAAATGTATCTCTTTTTGTGCACACTTTTCCTAAGGCTGGACAGGGCCTATTAAGAAGCTACTCTTCACTGAAGTATCTTTAATTTTATATGTCTGTTTCATCCTTAAGGTATTCAGTCATATATTTCTCTCTCTTGATCACTCATTTCACTTTTTTATGTTGAGTAACATTCTCTTTACATTTATTTACTCTTCAATCTGTATTTCCTTCAGTGTTCTTTGCTTTAATTTCTGAAATGTCATTGGATTTAATCCTGTAGCATTGTCTATGGTCATTTCTGACCATTATCTATGAACTACATTTTCTTGAACAAACAACTAGTGAATTGTATATTTTTAACAAGCATTTTTCAATGTTTCCAGCATCAGACTGAATTGTTACTATTGTGCACTTTGCTATGGTTCAGAATTTAATGGTTTGAGTTATACTGTTGCTGGAGCTTCATCTCTGTCTATGACAGTGTTCTCTTCTTTATCCTGCTACAGCTACATGTTTATAGTATCTATGTCTTCATTTCTCTAATGGCACTGAACTAATACCTTCTAGCTACTGTCCTTAGCCCGATACAAATTTTGTCTGTACTCCTTTCTGTTTTGCAATTCTGAAGTTATATATTTCATACTGGACATTTTACTGAGTGCAAAGTGTCAATGTAACTTATGTAGCATATCCTGGGAGTGGTCATTTGGTCCTAAAATAGTTTTGTATGTTTCATACATTTTCAATACTGACATATGTTATAATAAAACAGTTAACTTGTCATTTATTCTTATTTTTTAACAAGAAACAAGTTTATTACATTATCATGTATGACGTACACCAAGTTACATTTAATGAAAATAAACCATAGCAACAATCTTAGTTGCAAACATTATACATTCTAAACTGTGCCGACACAACTGTAGCTGCAATTATTACACATCACCTTTAACATATCCAGTCACTGTTAGTCAACCATTATATAGTTCATTCAAATCCTGGCTTCTTTTGAACCTTGTTCCTCCTCAGCATGTATTGTTCCCATAATTCCCATTTTTTCCTATGTAATTTGCTCCTACCCTTTTCTAAAGATGATACAAAAACAAATGGTGTACAAACCAGCTAACAGAGACCAACTGTTAATTTAAGCAAAAACAAAAAATGAGCACTTTCATCGAATAAAACAAAATACTTCCTTAGAATTAAAGTACAAACACATCAAATGGAATTTAAATAACCCTCTCTCAAGTCATGTGTGTAAAATTCACCAATCACATTAAAACAATAATTACTACACACTAAAAAAACAACTTTAAAGAAAATAGTCATACATGATATGAATGTAGCATTAGGATACTACCCAGGTGTGTCTAGGTATTTAAATTAATTTGCCATCTCAGTTCAGAAAATTCTAATAAATCTTCCCAAGGTCTACCTCTATAATTTTTTATAATCTGGTCAAGACCAAAAAAACAAAAACCTATGAGAAGGAGAGTTGGAAAGGAATCTAAAGATCCCAGTTCCAGTTATTTTATCTCTGTTACTATCTTTGCTCCTTCTATTAATGTTGGTTTAGATTTTCATTTTCTAGTAATTGCTTTTTTGGCAAGCATCATAATTACACTCAGCAAGGCCTTAATATGTCTAGGCAATTCCAATTCTGTATCATGGCTCAAAAAATCATTTCCCAAGTCACTCAATTTGCTCACCCAACATCTCTGACAGAGCAGTCTTCAGGGAATCCTTAAAGTGTGCCAACTCATTACACTCCCAGAAAATATTTTCCCAGTTACCTATTTCTTCCCCATCATACCTCCAACATTTGCTGCCTACCTAAGGAACATTTATTTGGAGTCTACTTGGGGTATAAAAATACCTATGTAAATACTTCCAGGCAAAGATCCTAAATCTTCTACATTATGTTGCATATTTTGTAGACATACATATATCCCCCCATTGTTTCTTTGTGAATTGCTTATCTAATCTCTCTTCCCAATCCTTTCTCCTCTGATTGATTCTTATAGTTAGCATGCAATGTTTTATATGCTCTGTTTATTATTCCTTTCTTAATGGCAACTTCTGTTCTAGATTTTATTAAAAACTCTACCACTGCTGGTCTCTCATTTAGGACACCCCCATTTATTTTTCTTTGCCTATATGCTGATATCAATCCTTGATATGGAAGACAATCTCTAGCCTGCAGTCCAAATAAGTTCTTGGCGTCTTCCCATTGTATTACCTTTCCCTCTCTAGTTATTTGCTCCCAATACTTGGGTTCCTTTGCCAGTTTTCCCCAATATACTCCCACCCCCTATTGTCTGTATTCCTAATTGTAGTCATCACTATCTGCAGAATCTCCTATATCCATTCCCATCTTGGCTTAGTTCTTAGAAGACCTTCTGCTATTTTATGAATATAATATTCTGTATGATTGTTACTGTTCTCCTTAAAGGTCTGCATTCAAAATCCCAGTCTCTCCCTGTTATTTAAGTTTCTCCCCATTTCATCATCTCTTTCCACCTTGAATTATAGTTTTCAGCTTGTGCTATGTATAGGAGCCTTAACTGTTTTGCTCTGAAATACCCCTTCAATTCGGGTAATCCCAATCCACCCTGTTCTATTGGAAGAATAAGATTATCTCACTTGACTCTTGCCATCTTCCCCTCCCAGATAAAATCCTTTAGCTCTTTTTAATTGCTATCCACAATTTCAGCGATGGTTGATAAAATATGCCTGACCAGTGTATAAGACAAAAGTGGCTAAAACATTCTTAACTGCTTGTATCTGATTATCAATAACTATATAACAGAGCTTCCATTTTCTCAGTTTTTGAATAATCTTTATAGTTTCTTCCCACATATCCTTAGCTGCCACACCAGTATCATTTTTAATCCATACTTCTAAATACTTCATTTTATCATGTGCCCATAAATATGGATATTGCTGAATCAGTTTTTACATGGGTACATAATTTACCGGTATTGCTTTTGTTTTAGCTTCATTAGTTTTGTATCCCAAAAAGGTATGAAACTTTCTCAATATGATCCATAGGACTGTAATGTCCCTTTCTGGTTTTGTCAGGTATAAAATAATGTCATCTTCAGATAAAGCTAGCTTTTCTTGGCTACCATATCAATTACGTCCTTGAATTTCTGAGTCCCTTATTTTCTTTGCCAATGGTTCGAAATGTAATGTAAACAAAGAGAGAGAGAGAGAGAGAGAGGACACCGCCTGCCTGTTTCCTCTGCTCAAGCCGAGATTATCAGAGAGGACCCCACCCACTTTACCTGCTCATCATTTGTTCTTATGCTTAATGCTTCGGCATTGTTCTAAAATCTATCTGTCCCCTTATTCTAATGCAGCCTAATATTTTTGTGGAATATACTATTTCAAATATTGGTGAGTTACAAATCTCCCCACATTTCTTTCTCAATTTTGTACACTTAAACATTGAAGTTTTCTTGTCTGAGTTACTACATTATGTTTTTCTTCGTTAGTGTCTCCTCTTAGCGTGAAAAACACTGTTTTGAAATGTTCTCATTTGCAGCCTGTTATTCCAGTTCTTTTTCACTGGAAAAATAAACCATGTGAAGTAATAAAATTACCAGTTTACATTTCTTTTTAATGAATACAATAACTATCACCTTCCAGTCTGCCATGTCATTAGACATGGAAGTAGCACAAATCACTATTCACTGTATTTAGTTACACATGGCAGATCAACAAAACCAGACAAGTAAACATAATGGGAATCTCTTGTAACATATATTGTATGTAATGTAATACACTTTTAAGAGTTAGAGTAATCTTGGGCATGAATTAGAGGCAAGGATGGTTTCACCTCTTTTGAGTAAAGGCTTAATGAAGAAACATCTTTGTATACATCTCCTGTTTCCCTAGGCCTTGATGTCTTCTCCTGATATGTTAATTTCTCTTTCAAACCCAGCATGGTTCCAGAAAGGAGGACACACCTTCAGCCATGGTGTTAGAAGAAAGGTCAGTACAGTATGGTTTTGTATAATGATTGTAGAACAGTTGCTTATTTTTTTCCTAATGAGAAAGGAAAACTTAAAAGCTGCTTTATCTGACTGCTTTGGGTCCTGATGGACACATCATCTCAAGGCATACATTCCACTTCTACTGCTTTATTCAAAACTTCTCTGCAGTAATTTTGATTTTCTGCAGATAATTCCATTGCTCACAATTCACTTGAAAATGTGTACTTTGGAGCACTTGTTGCTGCTCTGAATCACCCTATGGCATTTCTATCCAGTGTCCATTCATTGTAGGGTCTATCAGTTTCCCCTGTACTCACTGGACTTGCTCAGATGTAGCTGGAGCCAGTTCCTAAGGGCGTCAAAGGAGTCTAGCAATCTCCATTCAGCTGTCAGGTATTTACTTAAATGACCTACCCCATTACCTCCCCAATACTGCTTCCATGGTTGCATCTGGGGAGTGCAATGCCGATGTACACTGTATCGCCCTACCTCAATGGCAGCACAGCCATGTCCTTCACCTTTCCCCCTCTCTGGAACATGCCTCTGTCATGATGATATCCCCAGGCTCCACCAGGATCATCACAGGGAGCAAACATCAACACCCCCCAATTATATGCATGCCTATCCCTCCCATTTTGGGTAATTTGCCCAAACTGCTAATTCAACCTGGGTCAGCTGGGCTGTAATCATGGCTTTATCTCTCTATGCCACCAAAGTGGCTATTTGAACTATGTATGTTCTTCTAATGTTTCTCATACTCAGTTTCAATGGAAAGTCTTAGATTCAAAGGTTTCAGATACAGCAGGTGAGGTCAGAGATGAGCCAAAGATATTCAGTGCTCCATGCCTTTCATAACACAGGTGAGGAAACAATCAGGTTATTTAATGTTTTTTCTGTGATGGCAGAGGAGAGAGAAAGTTTAGTAATATCAAAGAGTAAATTCCAGGCATAGTGCAAGCCAAAGTACAATATATAATATGTAATAAATGTTATTTTTCAACAGAAAATAAATGTTTAATGAACTATTGATGTACATTGTACTAATACGAAATTGTGTGACTCTTTATTCAGACAATAAATAGTGTGTGGTGTAAGAAATAATCATATAAGAGACAGTGTGTCAGTGAAATCTGACCCAGTACTGGGCAAGACATAAACAGCTATTGTACGAGTGAAATGCCAAGCAAGCTGTTCAAACTTATAACTGTGGAGTGTGAACTGTGTATCCAAAGTCTAGAACTGTAAAAAAAAAAAAAAAAAAAAAAAACTACAATAAAATCAAAAGGGAAGCCATATAGCCCGCAACTGTGGCAACCAAACCAAGTCTGGCTAACAAAACAGTAGCTAAGTACCTTACCTGGTGTAAATGTTAAGGTTGCAGGTATGTTAAGTAGTGTAAAGCAAAAAATGAAATGTGTTTAACTTGGGAAAGGGTTATTCATTTTGCAATGGACAAGAGCAAGATGGTGCACACTGCCTACCTCAACCTGACCAAATCATTCAACACAATATCCCACTCAAGCTTTGTAATCGAGCTCAGTGAATTAGTTATTAACCCCTATATCACCCACTGGATAACCAACTGGCTCACAGACAGGACCCAAGCAGTTAGATAGGGGAGTTTACCTACGCAAAAAGGCCAGTCACCAGGGGAGTACCTCATGGCTTAGTGCTTGGGCTAATACTGTTTGGAATCTAATTCTCTAAAGTCAAGCCTAATGTCAAAGACCACTGCAAATTAGGTACATTCAATGGATTTCCTCAAGACTAAAATACTGTCAAAGAAAACCACAGACAGATTAATAAGTGCTGCCAGAGTCACAGTCTTAAACTCAATGCCAAGAAGTGCATAATAGTATCTTTCAGTAGGACAGCCATCCTTACAAATTAATACATTGATATTATACCCTAAAAGTAGACCCAGTAGCCAGGCAATTGGGAATGCATGCAGAAACTGACTTGGCCTTTGACCATCATGTGTCTAAAGTAATAAAGAAATTATTCTATGTTGTACAACTTATAAGCAAGGGTGTGTCATCCATGTCCAAAGATGTCACTGCTCCATTGCACTCTGCCCTCATAAAACAAATAGAGTACACCTCCCCCATTGGTGTGAACCTCGTCAGGCATATGCAATGACCTGAGCACCCACAGAATTTCCTCACAAAAAATGCACAGTTTAGAAAACAATTCCTATGTGGACCATCTCAAAGTTTTGCCCTTAAACTCTCCCTCCTACAGGTTGCTGAGACCTATGGTTGGCCTACAAAGCATCCTCTGATCCAACCTTAATGGACCTGTTGCACATTTGCAAAACAAATGGCATCAGAAACACCAATCAAGAGAACTAAACCTCAGCTGCAACATAAACAGTACATGCTGGAGGGATAGTTCTAGGTCTCAGGGGCTACCCCTTCACTGGAACATGTTTCCTATCCATGTAAAGCAAATTTCTTCCCTGTATTTGTTTAAGCATACCTTGGATCAGTAGTTAGGGAATTGTATATTTACCCTGAGTCTGGTACCCATGTCTCTATTCGAAAGAGGAAGCTTGTAAATACGCAACCTCTCACGCCTAAGTTTATATACCCCACAAAACAAAAGGGACTAATACCTTCTTCTTATTTCTGGGAAGCATGGCTAGGATTAAAAAGACCCACACTTCTATGATCCTATGATAATACGCATTCACATCTGCTTTCTGTGAATCCAGAATTTCTCCTGGTGAATTGGTGATAAGCCACTCCAACAATTATATCCCAGCAGAAGGGGACACTTTCCAGTTTTTCATCTTTGTTTTTTAGATTAAGAACAGATGCCAGCATGTCTGAAGATTCAACACATTTCAAAGACATTTTCTGTTCTTTGATATCCGGAAAAAGTCGCTCAGTCATAGCAATAAGAACAACAAAGAAAAAAAGAAAAATAATACATTTAAATTCTGACTGTTTCATTTAACTTGGAATTAACCCTGGATTCACAGCTGCCATTCTTTAAACCTATCATTACCTTTGGATTCACATCCAGTATCAGGAAAGGCAATGACATACACACATACCCTAGTAGAAACTGTGAGTAGTTGTGACCAGTATAGGAATAGGGCTTAAAGCCAATTAGGGGTTATACAAAAGTAGTTAGTGGCACTGACCTCCATTAATTCATTTCCTACCATCCATTAGATGGATGAGGGGAACATATGCAACACTAAGCTATGATACAATCTGAAGAGATCTCTGTTTAGGGCTTCTGTGTGTAGACATGTACAATTCTTTATTATTAATGTATCCACATTGAGAATCTCTGACGATGATATTAATTTCATTACCTTTTCCTTCATTTTATGGCACAATATTCCAATGATGGGTGATAATACAGATGTGCAACAATTAGTCCTGCAGCTTCTTAGTATTTGGTCCATAGTTGGGGGTACCTTCTGGGTCAACACATGCCCCCAATGTATGCAATGATATTTTCCAAATGGTCTAGTTTCTCCTCCCACATTCCAAAGGCACAATGTAGGTTAATTAGTGATCTCCAAATAGATTATACTTAGACATATGCATGCAGCATGTGTGCGCGTTTCCTATGGACTAGTGTCCTGTCCAAGATAAACACTTTCTATACTTATTGAGTTCCGAGATAGGCTTTTATCTGATTCAGCAAAGCTAGAGCCTATCAGAAATGAAAGAGGAAATGAATATTTTAATGCATTCTTCTCCATTCTTCACACTGCAGCACCTGTCTTGTGCCAGAGGATAATTATCAAAAATCTATATGTGTTTATCCTTGAAATAAAACATTTGATGGCAAAAAGGGAAAACAAAAACATTGGAAAGTTACCACAAAGTGCCCCCTGTACCATGAATCCAAAGCAGATAAGCTACAGTCATAATTAAGGAAGTCCTTGTTATTAATATGAATTCCTAATTCCTGAAACATCAGAAAATGTCCATCACCAAACCAGTGCAGTTTTGGAAAGGAATTACTTTGCTGCTTATCCACGAGAATGCAGCGCACCCTAATCCTTTTCTGTAATCTCTTCCTTTGAAAAGTACTTACTTTAATTCAGTCACTCCTAAAGGCCCATAACTTAGAACCTTGCAAGCCTTGCTGGATATCACTGTACTACTACCGGAGAAAAAAATGGGTTCCTATTACCTGATTGAATGTTTAGGTTAGTGAATACATAAACATCAATATGGTAATATCGAAAGCAAAAAAATGCGAATGGCTGATTTAATACAGGGAAATAATTACCTTGGCCGTTATACAGATTTTGCCCCTTTCCCTACTGTACAGCAATCTCGGAGTTGGTATATTTAGTTAGGGGGAGTTCATTTTAGTTTAAATTTTTTTTTTTTTTTTTTTTTGTGGTTGAGGGAATTCATTCCCTACTTTAAATTGGCCACTCACTGTTTTAATTTTTCAATATTACCAGTTCGACTTTTAGGTATTCGCTAACCTAAATGTTCAACCAGGTAATATAGACACAGTAAAAATGGTATGATGAAGCTATCGCTGAAACTCAAATCATGCTCTAAAACTCTAATACTATGTCCTTTTATTACCTCAGTCTGACCTCCATATCTATTTCAGTTCTATTAATACTTTAACAGATGGCCGTATACAGGAGACCTGTATATTTAAAGGCTAGAAAAGCAGTAATTATGTTTTGCAAAGAATTGTCCAAAAATCATCAATTTCCGGCATAAAGGTTGCTGAATCCTATTTCACAAATCCTTCATTTCCAGCTTCTATAACATCAAAGTGATCATCTCCCATCAAAATCCCATCTGGCTTGGTCATATATACATACAGTTCTACTCAACATAATTCAATGTCTGTGCATATTATAGATTCATAGCTGCTTATTTGGCTATTGATTTGTAAGGCTCTTAACAATCATAGCCTTACATTCCCATGGTAGTTTTTAACCCCTAAATGTTATGGATGAATAACCCAGAAATGGGAAGAACAAGATGATGTTGGGACATTTACTTGTTGTTCTTATCCATGAGGGAAAAGGGTGCTAAACCTGGGCTGAATTTATGCCTTCCTATCCATTAATCCAAATTATGTTTTAATAGAGTAAAAGAAAAGTACAGTTGTGTACACTTACCATGAATGTAGATGTTCGAGTGTATTCACTGTTGCATTCATCACATTTGGGTTATCCCTGCCAGGGTAGCTCTCGGCTGGCCCGAATACCAGAGACTTAGTATTTATACGTCGGTTGCTGTCGCTTGAGGACTGACGTCAGGTCAGGGCAGGGATAACACAAATGTGATGACTGCAACAGTGAAACAAGAAGAACATCACTTTGCTTTGTGTGGAGTGGAAGATAGTTTCACATTAGCAGTGCTCTCTGTGATACACACCCATCCCTCCATCCTGCCATATTTATGTTGTCAAAGAGGTAGAGATCCGTTGAACAGAAGTTCATGTTAACATTGGACTTGTGAATATGTAACTAGTCTGACAAGATAGTGTCTACTGCGGCTCCACACACAAGGCAGAGGTTGTCTCATAGTAGCCTGTATTTGATAAACATATTTCTCTGACAATCACAAAGTCCCCATCAAACCATACCTTACTCAAAGCACCACACTGGCCACTACCCAGTCATACCTGCTATCTACCCTCCTCTGTGGATCTCATATATTCACAAACCTGCAAAAGACTGACCTCAATAACACAGAATTATGTTACAACAAAATTGCCAAGTTTGTCACTAATTATCCACACAGGACTCGCCACTGCTCAGTTCCCTCCCAACTCAACTGGCTAGAAATCCCTAACCTTTTATCTCTCAATCAATTTACCATTGCCCACAAAATAGTCCACCAACCCAGCAACTGCCCTGCTCTCTCTAATCTAGTTTAAATTAGTATTAATTTCAGGTCCCTCAGATCTTCTGACAAACTAATTCTACAGGTTACCCACTCCCACAGCTATCATGGTGACTCCCTCTACTCTTATAAAATTGCCACATCTTTGGAACACACTTCCTCAGCCCATCTCAAAAAATCATAAATATCACGAGTTCAATTAACTCCTAAAGGACTACCTATCTAGTCATTAGCTTTGCTCATGCACACTCCAGGCTAATTCTATCTAGCTCCCTTACTATGTCACTCATTTCTGCTTCTCATAACTCCACCCCTTATCATGCTGCTTCTAGCATTCCCACTTTTTCCTTCATCTCTAACATTTTAAAATAATCATCATACAAATTGATTCATCTAAACATTCCCACATCAATTATCCAAGACAATTAATCAAATGTAAAGCATAAACAAAAGCAATTTATATTCTCCAGCAACCTTATCAATTTTGTGTGTTCATAAGAAAAAATATGGTTTACTATAATATTTTCGAATTGATCTCCGTCGACTGCACTTTTGTCGAGCACGGAAATTTGAAAATGGTAATTTCAAACACCAAAAACCAACCTAGGAATGGGTTTTAACATGGGTCGAGATGGGGGAGAGGTTTGTAGTTCAGCAATAGCAGTGAACACCTATCTCGACCCATGTTAAAACTGTTCCTAGGTTGGCTTTTGGTGTTCGACATTACCATTTTGGAATTTCCATGTTCGACAGTGCAGTCGATGGAGGTCAATTTGAAAATATGATAGTAAACCAAAAATACATAAATACAAAACAAACATAACATTTTCTAGTTAAACCTGTATAAATTATCAAAAACAAACAAAAAAATAAATAAAACGTATACCTTTCCTGGTCTAATCTTTATGAATGCAGCTATAGAACAAAATTCATTTAATCCAGGTTGCTAGTGGCATCTAATCTGAACTGTCACATTGTTTCCATAGATTCTAAAATACTCTTATTATTACGCCCTCTCTCACTTACAGAAACTTTATCAATAATAACAATAATAATAAATAAAAATCTCTTAAAGTTAGTACATTCAATAGAATGCCTAAATAAGGCATTAACTTTTTATTTTTAATATCCTTGACATTTTCCCCTATATGATCTTTTAAATTTCTTGTAGTCTTTCCTATATAAAATGCTTGGCATGAAAAAGACAAAGCCAAGTAGATGATCATTTTGGTGTTACAATTACATTTCCCAGGACAAACATTAGCGTGGTTATAATTAATAACGTTTACATATGGTCCATCATTTATAAATTTACAAAACATACACACATTTTATCATCATAGACTTAACCGTGTTAGATTGTGAATTGCTCTCTAGCCATCCCTTAATGTTCTGACTTCTACTGTATACCATCTGTGGGGAATTACTCAGTTTTACCTTAAAAACCTCATGTGAAATGGGCAAATTCCACTCCATGTTAAGCGTTCTGTTTATGTGCACAGCATCATGATTAAAAGGCACTATCATAGCACACACTTTACTGCCACTAACCCTAATAGGTGTTTCTAAATCATTATGAGTACTACTGCACCTTAAAATAGGGACAAGCGTATTACTTCTTTTGTTTTTTTGTTTCATTACTGATCTAATGTAAAAGGGCAGGTGGATACCTCTTTCTTCAAACATATGGATTAACTTTTCCATCTCAACTTAAAATACATCATGAATAGTAATCAGCCTTAACAAGTGAATCATTTGTCCTTTTATCACACACTTTGAAAAAAGGATGGCAACTATTAAAGTGTAAAAATGAGTTTGACAAATTCTTATGAAAAATTGTAGACAAAACCCATTTTCCTCATTGTTCTTGTAAATGCAAATATCAAGGTAGTCTGTCTGATGCTTGTGTGTTCTGAAGGTGAATTTAAAAAAAAGATTTGGTTGTACTTAAATGTTCTATGAACACAGGGACTAACACTTGTTCACCTTTCCAAATAACTTAAATGCCATCCAAAAATCTAAAATATGTGATGACATTGTTAAACAAGGGGGATGTAAAAATGAACCTGCTTTCCCATTCTGCAAGTACCAAGTTAGCATAAATCGGTGCAAACTTGGCACCCATTGCCACACCAGAGGCTTGTCGAAAATGCCCCGCCTTGAAATACATAAGGTTATTATAAAGCACTACCTACCTCCATACACTTAGTTAATAGGTTAACCATGGGTTTTGTCAACTTTTCATCACAGGCCAGAACCTCATTGAAAAATTGTAATCCAAATTGATGAGGTATAAGACAAAATGAGTTAACCATATCATTTGTTACCAAGCACGTGTCTGCATTTATCTCTGAGGAATTCAACAATTTCAACAAATGCCATGAATCACATAGAATATGGGTTCCTTTAGACAACATGCATTTATAATGGAAGTCAATGTAGGCTGCTGAAGGTTCAGGCCTGGATTTATTAAACTCCGTGTAGGAATAGTGTTATTCCTATATGGAGTGAATGGTGTCTGTGTCCACATCTCCCTCTCAGCAGTATATCTTACATATTAATGAAGGATTGCTACTGAGATGAGGCCAAGTACACGGATACTGAATGAGTACTAGGGGGTGTGTTACAGTACCCACAGATCTGTAACATGCCCCCTGCACTGTCAAAGTGCCATATGGCACTTTACAATACCAAAAGTGTCTGTGGACACTGAAAAGAGGAATGTGGTGTGAATGTAATGCAGGGGGTGTGTGACAGGTACTGTGACACACCCCTGCATTGTGAAAGTGCCGTACGGCACTTTACAATAAAATAGTGTCCACGGACACATACCTCTCAACCTCTTAGAGCAAGAAGTCTGGCATTAGTCGAAGTGGGACAAAAGGCCAAAAATAGGGACAGTTTTTAAATATTGCTCTTACAAACTTAGAAAGTTGATAGAATGACATGTTTTGCATTACCATGGATTTTCTGAAGAGTATGCAGCCTGGAACTCAAATGCCTGTCATTATTTCCTAAGTGAAACAGAACTTTTATAAAAAATGGACTACAAATATGAGGTACAAATGTGGACATTGTGCGAAAATCTCTACAGTTGAAAGGCTGAACTGAAAATGAAGTAATGTCAGGTAGGGGACGTGTTACAGTACCTGTAACACACCTCCTGTATTGTGAAGGTGGCATACAGCATGAAAATAATAAACTGTTATTCCATTTATGCATGTGTTCTGTTTGCCATGCAATTTTTCAATTCTATTGTTCTGGGTTAATTGGAACACCCATGCATGCTGTTATAACTAATGTTGAAATGTTTTGTTCATGATTAACCAAAGCATTTTGTCAAACCTCAACATTATAGCACATTTGGGAAGGCAGATCCCAGCAGATCCACCTATCCCACCTCATCTGGCTGCAGCACCAGGCCCCAGCTCATCTGGGACCCAACCTTGGGCTGCCATCTCCACTTGTCCTGCATCACCCATGGGTGGAACTGCCTCAGGGAATGAGGCTCATCTCACACTTGGGCATGGACATGGAGAGGACCCCATCACCTGACAACAGTTCCGAAGTATGGTGCACAGGGTCATCCAGAGGGACTTAGATGTACACCTGCACCAGACTAAGGGCAGACTGGTGCACATCAAGGGGCAGGCTGGCCCTGTCGTCCAGCACCCAGCTCACCCACCTTTTGGGCAATGAAGGGGCAGTGGTGACTGCCCATGTGTGGGACTTCAGTCCCACTGATTCCATCTGGGGGCACATGGGCCTCCGATTCCCATCCACCCTCCCCGTCCAACTTGTTTACCCTCCTCATGTGTCATACACCACCCCTGTCTGCTGTCTTGTCTGTCTGCAAAAGCAACCTCTCCTACCCAACTTACCTACAACCTTTCCCCAACATCCCACTCTCACCTTAAAAAAAAGGGACATCTGTCCCCACCAAAAAACACATCCCATACATAGCTGTCCATTACTTCACCACGTACACTAATGTCAATCAATTTACCCCTGAATTACTGAACAAATTTATGTTGCCCACACCCATCCCTGTGGGGTGTGAGACTCTAAATTCTAAAGTGTCCACATCATTCACAGCTGTTGCTGCAGAAGAAATGGAGAGCTATGGTCCCTTCCTACACCCATCCTGCACATCTCTAGCTGCCTTTCATAATGTTTTCCCCCCTGCTTGTCCCCATTTCACCACTTTCCTATCACCCCTTTTTTCTTTTCTTTTTTTGGAATTAGCATGGGTTTAAGTGGGAGTAAGCACCGCTAAGCAAAGCTAAGGGAAGCTAAGCTTCTCTTGGCACTGTTTAGCATCATGCAAAACCACGCAAACCTGCTTAAAACTGCTTTAATCACTCACTCTCATTCAGCCACTGTTCTGCCCAGCAACAAAATAACCAGCTTTGCCAGGTTTCGAACCTAGGACCCTGTACACTAGAGTCACAGCATGGTACCACTACACCAAATGAGCTGTAAGAATTACTAATGCTTTTGTTAATATATCATGCATTACAGTCATTTAACATTAGGGAAAAAAGTAATCACTGCCAAGTCTTGAACCCAGGACCGTGTGCACTAGAGTCAAAGCAATGTACCACTACATCAAATCACCTGTGAGAATTACTAATGTTTTTATAAATATATCATGCATTATGGCCATTTAACATTAGGGGAAAAAAGTCATCACTGACATTGTCTTGAACCCAGGACCCTGTGTACTAGAGTTAGAGCATTGTTTGACTCTCCAGGCTAACCTTTTTACCTTCCTAACCTCACTCTCAATTGCTGATTCGTATATGTAACTAAATAGTAAAATCTATTATGCTATATGCTTGTTGTTAATTCCTGAACAAAATTGTAATTGTTTTTGTCTTATTCTTGTTAAAGAAACCCATTGTTTGTATTGCAAATTATCTTTGAAATTTTCATGTTAATAAACTTTGTTCTGTGGAGCTTTTCTCCCAGGGCCTCCACTGAAAACGGGCCCTCAAGCCTAGTGGACCTCCCCGGTAATCAAACTGGAATAAATAAATAAATGTACCACTACACCAAATCAACTGTGGGAATTAGTAATGCTTTTTCAAATATATCATGCATTAGAGTCATTGAACATTAGTGAAAAAAATATTGCAGCCAATTCTCAAACCCAGGAACATAGGCACTAGAGTCAGAGCAACACACCACTAAGCCAAACCAGCTCTGGAGAATTAGCAATGCTTTTGTAAAGATATTCTGCATTACAGTCATGCAACAGGAAAAAATGAAACATGCAGATTACTGAACCCAGGACCTTCTGAACTAGAGTCACAGCAATACACCACTACAACAAACAGCTGTGGGGAATTACTGATGCCTTTGTAAAAATAGCAGGTACTACAGGGATGTGACTTTAGGGAAAAAAGACATCACTGCCAATTGTTTTAACCCAGTATCCTGTAAACTACAGTCAGAGGACATACTGGTATGCCAACTGACCTCTGGAGTATAACAACAGTTATTACAAACATATCCTATTTGCCATTCACACAGTACTCCTATATATAGTGGCCCAAATCACACTGTACTTGGGCCTCTGACAGAGACGCAGAACTAGTACACAGACAAATGCTGCTGGATGTACGGGAGGCCTACAATATCAGGTAGAGCTGAAAACTGCACTGACTGTTGCTGAATAACCACAGTTGTGCCCCCTATTTATGGCAGGGTTGTCATAAAACCTACCCTGTGTGCTCACATACTGGCAAGGCAGTGTAGATTGGGGTTACAAAACCATGACAGACAGCTCTGTGTCAATGCCATACCCATTGGAACACACGTGTCATTGCAAATCCTGTGCTACACAGTGTATGCATGCACACATCTTACAAATACACATGCCAGATTAATGGCTTGGTAGCTCTATCTGTAACACATCTAGACACCCACTGTTCTGGCACACAGCCCAGTCTTTGGCATGATAACTACAGGCATGTCAATACTACATAGGAATAATTGAGCCCTGCAATGTCCTGTGAAACTGGTTGCTCCTGCTGCAGTCAATAGTAGGGGGGGGGTCCCAAGGAACTGTTCCTTGAATTTAAAGAAAGTATGTGGCAATTGAGAGGGCAGTAATGGTGGTGCAGTGGTTAGTGTTGCCACCTCACAGCAAGAGGTTCTCTGGTTCGATTCTCAGCTGGCGTGCCTTCTGTGCAGAGTCTGCATGTCCTCCCTGTGGTCGTGTGGGTTTCCTCTGGGTGCTCCAGTTTCCTCCCACATCCCAAAGCAATGCTGTAGGTGGATTGGACACTCTAAACTGGCCCTACGCGTGAGTGCGTGCATGTGTGTGTCTTCTGTGGAAGGTTGGGCTCCGGGCTGGCAACTCGACACTGTAAAAGTCCACTGCCAATCATGAGCGGACAGGTGATCCACTGTGGCAACACCTAACCAGGAAAAGCCGAAAGAAGATGATGTGGCAATTCAGAGTGAATCCCACCAATCCACCTGGATTAAATGATGCCATCTCTCTCTCTCTCTCGATATTTAAAATTGAAAGCAGAATACCATTTTTGACTATAGAGAGGCTGGTTTTATTAAGCAGTCTCTATGAAAAGTAAAATACACCTAAAAATAATTCCCTATTTTAACAGCAGCAGTTGTTTTTTTTTTGCCAAAAAGTGTGTTATTGGTTTAGTATTTATGATGGTGCATTAATAACAAAGAGACAAACACATTTTTCTTATTCATTTATATTTTTTACATATTTTCCTTAGGCCTGAAAGATTTACAACAAGGTTTTCCTGTATTAGTGCATTTAATGGAAAGGAAATCTTAGCTGTAAACTGTGTTTTTAAAAGTTAATTGAATGTTTTAATTTGATAGGTCGTGGTTATTTGAAGGTGCCTGGCCACAAAAGGAAGTGATGATTTATTGTGCATTTTCTGATGAAGTGTAATTGCTGATGAAGGCGCTCATTAAAACTTTGTTGCTCTGGTTCTGTGGCATTTTTCTCATTTTTATTTTTTATTATTAAATAATGTTAAACCTTGAAATTGTGGCTGATCTGTTTAGAGATAAGTAAGCTGTTAAGAGTACTTGGATCTCTATTTGGGGACACTGTATAGCCCACTGCAACAGCCTTGCTCTTCGTCACACTAATCATCTGGATAACAGGCACATCACACAGTAGGATTCATCAATCTTTGGTAAGGGCCTTACAGTAGCTGATAAAGAGCTGGACTGTGGCAGTCATAACTACGTTTTAATCTGGGCAGAAGGGGCTATAGCTAGTAAACCTGTGCCAGCCTTTCCAAGGAGTGTCTGCGTGCATGATTTATAAATCAAATCCAAAGTGTGCATGTGTCAGCTACTTGGGCAGGGACACGAAGGCCTGGTTGGATAGAGAGGGTGATGGAGGTTTTGGCTTGACTGCTCTGCTGAGATGTTAATCATACAGTTGCGACAGTGGGGACTCTTATTGGGGATCTGGAGAGACAGGAAGAAACCAGGCCCAGACTGACAGATCTCTGTGTGCTCTGAAGGGTAAATGTACCTTACTGTGTGTCTACTGGTCATCCTCCCATTGTATATGTCCTTCACTGGTGCTAGTGATGAGGATTGAGGCCCCTTGATTACTGGGCCAGTGCAGGGGCATCACACTGACAGTACACAATGGTGGATACAGCTGGCAAATCACATCATGTACCGTCATTGAGTCCCTTTCAGTCTGTCAGTGTCATACAGGATTATTTCACAGATTCCAAATACATGAAGTAAAGAGCCAGGCAACACCAAGAGCAGATGAACCAGAAATTTAATCAATAAGTTTTAGCACTTTCATCGGAATATATCCACAGACTCTATTTTACAGAGTAATGCGGTGGTGGTGCTGCGGTAGCGTTGTCGCCTCACAGTAAGATGCTGTCCGGTTCGATTCTCAGCTAGAGCGTCTTCTGCGTGGAGACATGCACGAATGGGCGTACCTTCATTGAAGGTTGTGTGTCAGGGCTGGTAACTCGGCACGTAAAAATCAACTACCAATCATTAGCGGACCAGAGTTCCGCTGTGGCGACCCCTAACCGGGAAAAGCCGAAAGACATAAACACTCTATTTTACAGATTGTCTGGGTCTCTCTGACCATTCCTGACATACTCTGGCTAGGTCACTGTGTACTCTACACCTGTATCTGATTGCCTGACACCTATGGCTTGCATACCTGGTGGGCCCTTGCAGCAGGACAGCAGTTTATAGGTAGTAGTAGTGGGGGATGCTGGCTCTGGCTCAGCAGCAGTGCATACATACTGAGCTTACAATGTAAGGGAATAGATAAGGTAACATTAATGTGTCTCCATTGGCCTGGCATGTCACAGACACATTCCCCAAACTCTGTGTTCAACCATCACGTATTGTCCAACTGGTGTGTGGAAATACACATTTGTCTGGCGGGGGGGGGGTCTACATATATCAGGCACATGTACCCATTCTGCAAACATCTGGGTACTGCAGATGTCAGACACCTATGAGGTCATCCCCCTACACCACATATGCACTGCTCTCTGTTATTGTGTACCACAGATGTTCCTGGAATGTCCACATGCACCTGTAGTAGCACTCAGCTACTTGTTGGATGTAGGCTGGATGACATGATACAGTAACGTTGCCCATAGGGGACACCAAGCAGTCGATGGTAGTGATGTGTGTGGACACACAATACAGTCTGTCGCAGCAGTCAGGCCATTGCTGGTAGTCCTAGTACTATCTTAGCTTACTAGGCTATGGGCCCTGAGCAGACATATTTTTAGGCCAAATGTTACCCCATGTGTATGCAAGGCAGCAGCTGATGTCGCTTTCGAACAGGGACATGTGGTATCCCAAGGGTGTTTGTGCTGTTAACCATTCAGTTGACCGGGTTACTCCTGCAAAGATTTAGGTAGCTACCCTGCCTGATGTGGACTGGGTGCCCATTTCACCACAGGGTGCTTGTGTGTGACACATGTGAGCTGTCCAGATGGCCAGTCCAGGTAACTCACCAGGTAGAAGGTGTGTGTGTGTGTGTGTGTGTGTGTGTGTGTGTGTGTGTGTGTGTGTGTGTGTGTGCATGCATTACCACAGTGGAGCATGGCTTGCACTCGCGCAGCAGCACCAGCAATGTGGAGTCTATGATTACCTTGCATGCCACAGTGACATCACTCCTAAAGAGTATGTATGACACTGGGTAGAGGGTTGGCCTTGTAGCCTAGTAGCCTATAGATGTACGGTAGATGTTTGATGGCCTGGTATTCCCCGGTGGGGAACATAATGCCAGTATGCTGACAATACCCACAAACATACTGTGCTGACAGATGGCAGGGGTATGACGTGTGTGTTAGCAGTGGATAGTGCTAGTAAAAGTGGATGTGCAGGGTCTGTACATAATAGTGGCCAATGTATGTGGTCCTGTGATGTGTTCCATTGTTCATGTCTTTCAGGTGGGATGTACCACAGATGGCAACTGGCCTTCTCAGAGGCTGAGACTATGACAATCATTGATGCCCTCAGACTCCATCACAGGATACTGTTGGGAAGGAGCCAGCAAAACCTGCAGGAACACACTGCCCTGTTGGCAGAACTGGTAGTGACTGTCAATAATGTGGGCCACAGTGACAGGACCTATGAACAGGTCCAACACCGTGCCGCAGACCTCATCCACAATTCACAGCAAAGGGCTGCAGCTGTGGCCAGGGACTGTGCTGGCACAGGTTGAGGGCCTGCTATGCAAGCACCATTCACAGCCATGGAGGAGTTCCTCACAAACCTTGGTGCAGACACCGTATCCCAGGAAACAATCACAACATATGTCATGGAGGTGGGTGGCACAGAGTCAACAGCCGAGTACTGTCCAGGTAAGGCCCCAGTGGACATCACTTCAATACTGTAGCATTTATAGTGGCAGCCTTTGCATAGCTGGATACACATGTCAGGTTAAACTGCATTTGTGGGTGGGGTTTTGTATTGCACACAAGTGCACACCTATTGTGAATGTCAGAAAATTGGGTAGTAGCACAGCTTGTAGTGTACATGTTCAGAAATGCACATATTATCCTGCACCAATGCTACATTTGAGTCTGCTGACAATACCACTCCCCCATAACTACACAGGTCCTCTGTTGTGTCTGGGGAACAGCTACCTGAAGCTGGTGAGTGTAGAACTGTCTTGATGTGGCTCACCAGTACCCTAGGCATGTTAAGGGCAGCCAGTTTTCCATGCACACAACTGCTACGCTTAACCATGCTGCAATATGTGCATGTTCACTTGTGGTGTGTTAACTGCGATTCATCACATTGGTTATCACAGCAGCCTATTTGCAGGTGCTGTAACTATTGGCACATACATTTGTATAGGTGTAACCACTGTGCTGTACAGGGGTACATTAGTATTGTGTTCACAGGTGCACTGTGTGTTAGGTGAATGTACCTCTCATACACCCACTCCTCATGTATCTCACAGGTGTATAGTAGTAGCAACATTAACTGGATGTAGCTGCACCGCATGTTGTTGAGGGCCTGTGCACACTGTGTCTGTTGTGGTCTGACTGTGTGTCATGCATGTCATCCTTCAGAATGTGTGGTCTCTATAATACCTTTGTGCCATATCACCTGTGTGTGTGTGCATGTGTGTGTGTGTGTGTGTGTGTGTGTGTGTGTGTGTGTGTGTGTGTGTGTGTGTGTGTATCAGCAAATATAATAGTGCAGGTAGTAATTTTCATTTGTTCTCTTCCCCTCACAGGTGAACATGGGGGTTCGAGTCTCTCCCCTCCCAACCTGCTGTCAGTGTCTCACTGGACTCTGATGATGGTGGTTATAGTGAGGCACAGGTGGGGTTGCTGGGGGCTGAATCTGTACCACTGGTTGACATCCCACTTCCGCCACAATGTTGCTGCACACAGTCAGTATGCCCACACATAGCCAGTCCCAAGCAGCCAAAGATATTGGACAGTCAGAGGTTGTTGGCATCGAACAGGCTAGTGTGGCAACTATGGCATCTGTGACTGCCGACAGTAGCCATAGCCGGACAGCTGGTGAGGTCCCACACAGGCAGACTGATAGGGCTGCTCAAAGGAGGACTGCTGCCTATCCAGCCCCTGTCAGTGGTGTCAACAGCAGGTGTCACCCAACACATGTTTTGATCCATAATGGAGGCACAGGCACATTGTGCACGTTACACCAGGGTGATGCTCAGGGTCATAGATACAACACTTCCTGCCATGTGTGACATCCTCATCAAGATTGGTGATGCTGTAAGTCATTTTGCTGATGTTGTGGATAGACGGTGGGGTGAAACAGTGTCAGTGCTCAACCATGCAATGTCTTTGCTTGAGCATGTGATGGGAGTAGGGCTGACACCTGGATGTAAGTCAGCAACATCATCAGCTGAGAGTCCACGTGGCCATGCACATACACACTCCAATAGGGGCAATACCACCAGCACTACCAAAGGGAGGGTGCTGTCCACACCACAACATAGCAGGCCATGGGCACATGGTCCTGGCCAGTCCCGTCAGGGACACGGATCCAGCAAATAGCAGTCACAGTCAGGGAGTAGTACTGCATCTGGCCTTGGGCCTGGTGGTGCCAGTGATACTCCTGGCAGAGCCAGTTCTCGTGTCCATGGCTAGAGATGGTTAAATGTACATCTTGCCATGTACGGTCCACAGCTATCCAAAATACCTCCATGTGGGCATACACTATCACAGGCAGGTCACCACCAGACACAAACAGCTCCTCCCCATGGCCCAGCTGACCACCACCCCTCCAGACATGCACAAGTGATGTCAACTGTATGGCTCAGCCTAGACCTTTGGCAACCCCACACCACACTCGGTGCATGTGATGATACCAGTGCCACATTCCCTGTTATCCATATCTTTGATGCAGGGACATGCTAATATGGGTCTGATGCACAGGGTGAATATAGTACAGTGTAGTAATGTTATGCTGTGTAAGGTGCTTTCTGCTGGCAATTGTCATGGGTTCATGGGTACACATCAAAGTGTATGTACCTTTCTGCCATGATGCACTATTGCTGTTAGTACTGCTAGAATGACTGCTGTCTCCCATACCTTATTCTGTTTCTGTTCCAGGTGTCTGTGTGTATGCTGCCTGTGGAGCTGGTGACATTACCGAAGCAGAGTATGGTGCAGTGAAAACACAGTGACCTTTTCATCACCAAGGTACGGCTGTATATGTGCAAGTTTACCGAGGTGCATATACATACAACACTGTGTGAGGGACAAGGGGGGCAGACAATGTGACTGTGCATGCATACCCCTTGACACAGCCAGGTGGTCTTCATACATGTCACCTGGGTGTTCTGTAGGACCACAGGATCACAGATATAGAGGAGGTTACTACAGTACTGATCCTGGGTCCTTCACAAGAGTAGCCATTACTTTATCCTCAACAGAATCATCCATCAGCACCTGTTGCCCCTGCCATTGGTGGACACAGGTTGAACCCCAGGGACAGAATTTTTTTTCCCTATCCACTCAACCTTGATGGAGTTGATGACGGTATGGATGGTACTGTGTTTGACATGTTTGGGGAGTGTAGTCCTAATAAAGGGCAGTCTCTGGTAGCCAAACCTGTCTCTCCAGCATGTGTTTCTTCTATCTCATATGCCAGTCAGGCCTCTCATGCCGGTAATGCACACAGAGTTATACTCTTGTACATGGTGCAGCTGTTGAAGGGCTAAGCACAACATTGGCATCTTGGCATGCCACAGACACCTGTGGAGAACCTGAATGGTAACCAGTGAGCCAGTACTGATTACAGGCTGTCTGCGTGGAACAGGTATTGAGGGCCATGGCTGACCTTTGTGGGTGTTAACATAGCCTTTACAGATTCTGCAGATGTCTGCATAGGTGCATAGCAGACCGGCCATGCTGATAATGTAATGTTGTACTGATTGAGGACTATTCAGAGGTAATGTCCACCTTTTGTCTGGATACGGTCCCTGTACCTATGTGGTGAACTACATACAGGCAATTCCTGACCACTGCCACTACTTGTTGCCTGAATGCAACATTGTTGCTATCCTGAGTACCCAGATCTGTCATCGCAGTCTGTGTGTTTATGGGGTTGGTGCTGATTTGGGAAATACTGGGGACATGTCCTTGCCATATGGCATGCTGACACTGCTGCCTGCATTCAGCTTGAGGCCAAGACCTTGACACCATTCCATACCCACGGTATGGCCCATTGCAGTGTGTTAACAGCAGTTTGTGGCTCAATGATAGACTGTAAATTACTTAACAGCTGACACAACCTTAGGCTGTACCTACTTATGTAGATGGTGGCAAGTAGCATTCATGCCTATATGCATGTGGGTTACTGGGGGCAGCAGATAGTCACAAGGCCTTCACATGTCTACATAGTGCGCACACACACACACACACACACACACACACACACACACACACACACACACACACACAGGCGACACATATTGTGTTTGCCACCTTATCAAATGTGAACTGTGGGACACGACTTGTAGTAACGTGGCAGTTGGCAGGACATACCATACCCACAGCAATTGCAACACACAGGACTTCCTTTGGTTTGCTACTATGGCACCTTCTTTGTGTGAATAGCTTACGCTATTTGTCATAACATTAAGGTGCTTCTGATGTCAAATAACTGCTCAATGCAATCAGTACACAACTGTATGATATATTTGTTGTCCTACAGTCTCAGGACCTCTTTATTGTTTCAGTTGTTGTCACAGGTCACACCTTGCCAAACATGGACTGCAACCTGCAAGATGGTACAGATGGTGGTCATACCTGTGACCTCTGCATATGTCTGCAGACTGTCCTGATGTTTGACATATATTTTCTTTCTGTCTGTGATAACATTGTGGTTTTCTGGCAAACTGTAGGGAAATCATGACAGACTAACATTGCAGATTAAAGATGGATATTGTCATTTAACAACACATACCCTTTGGAAAGTGCATTCAAATGCACAACCTGTTCTGGTATCTACTTTCCATGTGTGTCACAGCAATATATAAAGGTTGTGTTGAAGATTTGGTCTTTGCCCCAGTTTTCCATATGGCTTTAACCAGGTGACTTTTTGTGAGGGGTTGAGAGGTATTCTGGTGGCCGTAATACAGTTAGACTGCTGCAAGGGGATATACATACATGCACTCATAACCTGCCCTTGCTGATAGCAAAATCTCTACCTGTCTAGTTTTATAAATGATAGTGCTATATACATAACACAAGCACCACAGAGCTACTATAGTGTTGCAGTGTCTGTCACTACTATTCAAGTGGCTGACAATTGCAGGGGCTGTTAGGATTGCCAGTGGTGGGTTCACAGGCCCTTACCATGGTAGAGCCATCTGAAACACACACACACTGCTGCATGGGGACATGCATGGAAACACATATGCACACAGTTGGCACTTTTTCTATAAGATGACCCTATCTAATTATGTACAATACAGACTGATATGACAATTGCATGTGCCACAGTGCCTTTTGTGTTAGACAATATGTAACTGTGCTTGTAAGATGGATGACATCTGTAGGGGCCATGACTAGGTCGGCAATGGAGGAGTTAACAGGGTGGAACAGGCACACAAAATAGCATAACCACTGCATACACACAGGGAAGATAGCCACAATGGATAAGCATACAGAAACACGTCCACTCCCACAGTTAGTCAGTTTAGTACCCCTACCTATCTACTTTTATGTACTATAGTGCTACGTACACATTGCATGCGCCACAGAGATTATATGCCAGGGACATAACTTGCAACCTCTTACACCAATTAATCTTGGGAATGCCTTCATGGATGATGAGATAAACCACCCAAAATAGTGACTGTTCTCACATACTACTCTTACAAACCTGGACAAGTGATAGGGTAAAAGACTACATTAGCATGACATTCAGACAGGTATGATGTCTGATGCTGACATGTCTAACTACAGCAACTATCATGTATTTGTCTATGATTTGTCATAAATCCCCATTGTTAGGGGACACGGACCACATATATGTTGCAAACATCTGGAAATTCAGCATACATCTGTAGAGATGACTGGTATGGTCTGTAGAGTTTAACATGGTGCATGTAAGGTGGATGGCACAACAGGATCTTTTATGTGATGCCATGGGGAGGGTCAACATGCCTTAAAATGGTATAACCAATACACACAATAGCCACAGGAGATATGCTTCACACACACACACACACACACACACACACACACACACACACACACACACGCACACACACACACACACACACACACACACACACACACACGCACTAATATAGTTGGCTGCATTGAGATTCAAAAACTTACCCATCTACTGTAGTGCTGCCTAATTATTGCATGCGCCATGCAGCTTATATGCCTAGAAAGTGTCCAAGAGTGGATTTAAGGTTGATGACATGAACAAGCCCTGTAAAGTAAAGTAATGCAATGGGGGGGGCTCAAAATGGTATAACCAACACACACACAGAGTATATGGTTCTCACCCCCCCCCCCCCACACACACACACACACACACACACATCATCACAGTTGCCAGTATTGAGATTAGAACCCCTACCTATTTAGTTATTTGTACTACAGTGTTGCGTAGTTATCGCATGCACCACAGAGCTTAAAGGGCTAACAAGTGTCCAAAGGTACTTATAAGGTGAATGACATCAGCAGGCCTTGTAAATTAGGGCAATGGGAAGTGTACTGGGTGGAACAGGCTTCAAAATGGTATAACCAATACGCACACACAAAGAATATGGTTCTCACCCACACACACAGTATCACAGCTGCCAGTATTGAGAATAAAACCCCTACCTTAGTTATTTGTACTACAGTGTTACGTAGTTATCACACATGCCATAGAGCTTATAGTGCTGAAGCCTGTCCAAAGGTAAGGTGAATGACATCAGCAAGACTTGAAAATTAGGGCAATGGGAAGTGTACTGGGTGGGAAAGGCCTCAAAATACTTTAACCTACAAACACACACAAAGGCAGGTGATGTGAGATTACTAACCCTACCTCACTACTACTACATAATGGAGCTCACCTTCATGCTGGCACATACCACTGGTTACAACTGGTGTGCAATTGTCTGCAGCAGGACATCACTCTATGCCTTTCAGGGTTTCTCTCTTGCTATGACTCTCTCTCCTTTTGTGTCTCCCTCTCTCTTCCCCATGTCTATGCCTGTGTACACTTGAAATATTTGTATATGTTGTCCATATATATATATATGTATGTGTATCACACTCAACAGATGCAGATATATCATATATGGACCACCTACAGACAGCAGAGGGTAAACCTGTGTGATGGGTGTGGGTAGAGACAGTTAAGGTGTACAAAGCTGTCTGTATGCAAAGACATATATGCACAATAGAGTTGCATCGTCTGATGTGGGTTTATACATGGGCTGTAATTCTCTAAGTATAGGAGCATGCCCAGTATCACCCTCTATAGTAAGAGGGGAGTCCATTCCAGAGATAGCTGTACTCCGGTCCAGGGTTTTGTGTGCAACAGCAATACCGCTTAACCTCTTAGTACAAAAAATCTGGAGAAAGCCTGCCAAAATGTGGGGACAATGGCCCAAAAATAGGGAGATATTTTAAATATTGCTCTTATAAACTTAGAAAGTTGCTAGAGTAACAGGACTTGTTTTACCGTGCATTTTCTGAAGTATATGACTTCTGAAACTGAAATGCATGTCATTAATTACTGACATAAATCCTCAGATCATCCCAGTGATTTACCAGAAAAATAAAAATGTTATGAGGAACAGACCAAAAATATGAGCCAAAATATAGATATTCTGGGCAAATCTGGCCAGTTGAGAGGTGTGGCTACAGCCGACTGTCTGATGAAGCTGTATAAACAGTCCAGCATCTCAGTGATATACTGGCTGGAGATCTGCTGGTTGTGTGGTATTGTTATTAATTGAAAAGTAATATCCTGGTGTGCGTACAGCGTGCATTGTACTGAGCAGAGTTTTCCATAATGTGTGGTATATTCTACATAGCACTGTGATTTCCTGGTATGTCAGTGGCAGAGCAGTATAGGGTAATGTCAACCACTGACAGACATTTGTTTATAAGTTCATAGGAGGTTACTAGGTTATTGGCCCTGAAGCCCTTATAACCCTAGCAGACAACAGTGTAGCCCATGTTAAGACATATCAGCACCCAGAGCCCCTGTCCAGCAGAGACACAGGTGGAATCACAGGAGTGCATTTTCTGCTTCCCATGCAGTTATCCAGGGTGCACTTCAAAAGGGCTATTTAGGTACTCTGCTTGACGTGGACAGTGAGTGTATTCCACAGATGGGAGAGTCTGTGGGACACAAATCTGTCATGCCAACAAGTCCTATTGCTATCACAGACCAGATTGATGCTGTGCCTACAGGTTGCTCAAGTGGAGCTCCACTTCCAAATATGCAGCAGTCCCATCACAGCAGGGTCTGGATTGCTTTGTATGCCAGATAGGGGTCACCTCTGAGGAGTCTGTATGGAAGTGAGTAGAGGGACAGTGCATTTAGCCTATCTGTGTAGGGTAGGTGTTTGAGGGCCTGGATTCTCCCGGTGAGGAACCTCTGTGGTCTCACCAGCTGCTGCATGTGCTTTGTGAGGTACATGCCAAAGGGGGTGTTGTACACAATAACTGGCCTTATAAGGGTAGAATACATGGATCTTATAACCTCTTTGTCCCTGGATAAATACCCTTACTAATGAGGTGGGCCATGTAGAAATCTTTCCATACAATGGAAGCAACATGGTGGTTAGAAGTCAGGTTATCAACCTGGGTGGCCAAATGCTTTGTATATAGGACATTGTTAATGTGATAATATGTGGGGATGTCACTCTCCCCAAAGGGGATGATGATGCATTTTCTGGCATTGAGCTTGAGGCACCAGTTTCTGGCGCCAGTCATTTGTTTGGGTGAGACCCTCTTGGTGGACATCCACATCACTTTGGGAACTGATGACTGTTCCCAGCTTGCAGTCATCTGCAAACTTGGTCAGCCATAGGCCATTGGTTTTGGCCTGCACCTCAGGAAAGTATATCCCATATAACAGAGGCCCCAAGAATGATCCCTGGGATATGCTGCTCGTTATGGGTCTACTGCTCGAGTTGGCTACCCCTATTATGATTATGGTGGGTTCTATCAATGAGTCAGTTTGCTTACCCATCTGGTAACATACGGATCAATGTCTAGTTGATAGAGTTTATCTATTATGGCCAAGTGGGGAATAGTGTTGAAGGCTTTGGCCAAGTCAAGGTGGGTGGTGTACACAGTCTTTCCTTTGTCCATGCCTTTGTTGGCTGTCTCAAGGAAGTCAACCAGATTTAACAGATATAGCTCCCCTTGACAAAGGCAAACTGTGTGGGGTCAAGTATTTGTCGTTTGCCAGTGTCCCTGTTAATAAGGTCCATGATAATCCATTGCATGGCCTTGCAGATTAGGCTAGTTAGGCCGATGGGTCTATAGTTTCCTGGATTGGTGGATGCTCCACCTTTGTGTAAATGGATGACAGTGACTGTCCTCCACTCAAGCTGGGACAAAGCCGGTACTCAGGCTTTGGTTAACTAGGGCGCCTAATGGTGCTGCCAGTTCCTGCCTGAGTTCATGTACGATGCAGCCTGGGATGTTGTCAGGTCCCATCGAGGCTGTCTTTTTGCCTTTGAGAGGACAGTGATGTCCTGTTCCCTAGTGATAAGGGGTGGGGGGCAGGTACTGGGGATGTTCTGCTTTACTGATGGGGGACAGAGTTTCTGCTGAATTTGACAGCCAGTAGATTGGCTATATCTACAGCATTTGTGTATGTGTTGTCCTTGACCACCAGTTCTTAACAGATCTGGGAGCTTCCTTTGAGAATGCAGACATATGTGAAAAAGGCCTTATGATTGTCTCTATCAGATGTGGGTAATTTGGACTCAAAGTTGGCTTTAGAGGATTTCACTGGTGCTCTTATTTTCTTGTGCAGGCTAAGGAGAGACTGCTTTCAATTGTGCATCTGCTCATTCTTGGTCCTGGAGAGCATTTTTTTCCTTTTGTTATATAGTTTCTTTACTGCAGATGTCCACCAGACAGGTTTACTCATCCTTGTATAGGATGATGTCCTGTCAGGTATTCCTGATTCCATGCATCTGTACACATGCTCGTATAGTACATCGGTGTACATTTGGACATTGGTGCCTGTTCCTCCAGTGGGCAGAGGGCTGTGCAGCTGTTTATACCATCCTTCAGGTGGTTGTGCTCAGCTTTGGAGAATTTTTCTTTTTACCATAGCTAGAGGGGGGTCAGGGGAGATGGTGATATCGAACATAACCCACTTTTTTGTCGGATCTTGCCAGGGAGGATGTTACTGTAGGGGTGCTGCAGTGGTTAATCATGTTTGTTACTAACAAGTCCAACATATGTATCACATCTTGTGGGGGTATCAAGTAGCTGTCCCAAGGGTTTTGCATTGATAAGATGGAGGAATCTCTGTGCATTTCTGTTCTGGCATGGGTAGTTTTTCCAATCTATGGTTGGGTAATTAAAGTCAGCCAGGATTAGGGTAAAGGGTTGAATCTTGATAGATTTGTAGAGGGCCAGATAGGTGGAGTGGATGAATCAAATATGTGGGCCTTTGGCTACTTATAATTTGAATAGGGGTCTTGTCAACAGTTAACTGCACCTGGAGTGTCTTGTGTGCATCAGACTGTTTGACCAGCCTGGAGGTGTGTGTCTGTTTAATATATATTTATACTCATCCTCTTTTGACTTTGGTGCCCACATTTTGGTGTCTGGCTGTGTGATAGGATGAGTAACAAGGTAAGGATGGGTTACTCTCTGCAGCTGTGGCTCAAGTTTCTGTGACTGCACAAATGTCAGCATCTTCCAGGGTTAAGAATGCTTGCAATGAGTGCAGTTTCATGTTTAGACTCCTAGTGGTTAGCAGCATGAACTTTAATTTGCATTTTGTTGAGAGTTTCATGTTGGTAGTATCGACCTCATGACTTTCTCTAGAAAAGCCACTATGGGAGAGGTAAGGGCCTTTGCCAGAAGTCTAAAGTCCAACCGAGAGAGATGCAGGTCATACGTAGCAAAGCAGCATAGTCTGTCAATCATATGTTCCCAGGCTGTCAGGAACTGGATCCCCTGGGATGACACCAGAAAGTCAGACACTTGTTAATGTCAATCATTTTCTGTTTGTATTGAGGCATCATTCTTGGTGACGGTAGAATACTGCTTAAGCCTAGGGACATACCTACATGGGGCACACATTCAGGATGCTCAATCAAGTATGTCTTCCTACAGTCCAGGGAGGTACATCTGAAGTCGTTCTCACCAACATGGACTGGGACACAGTCATAACAGTACCTATTGTGGAGAGACTTCAGAGCATGTGTGATATGGTGGATTATGGCACCTGACAAACAAGTAACCATGACTTTCTCCTTATGCAGCCTAGTGAGAGGCACATCTGTGTATCTCACAATGGAGTCTCCTAGGAGTAATATGTTGGGTTTATGGTTATGCCTTAGTGCTTGCTTGACATTAGTGTGTGGACTATGCATGGTATGTGTGGTGTGGAGGTTTGTGGAGTTCTCATGTGTTTTTGGCTCTGAGGTGTCCTTTGTTTAGGTTTGTTTTTGTTGGGAACCTCCCCACATGTGGTTGTATGTTGTGTAGTTGTGGGTGATGTTTACTGACTCCATAGCAGGGAACCAAAGTTACTGCACAATTTGTTCTGGTGTGCACATTCTCCATTTGTCTGGCCAGTGGTTCCCCTTCCCCTTTGTCCTTCTGTATTAGAGTCAAAGGCTTTGTCCACAGTTGCTGCTGTTATGTATATGTATTTCTGGTGTGAGTGGGGTAGAAGTCGCAACATCACACACACAGGGCTATAGACTTCACACCTCTGAGTGTACCTGTTCATAGGATCGTAGGAGATTACTAGACTAATGGCTCTGGGGATCTTACAAGCCTAACCAAGAGTTTATCCCCAGAAAAGAAACCACAATCATCACCTGTCAGCTCTGTCAATGAGTGACACAGGTAGCACGCCTGGGACAAATTCATGGTTGCCCATCCACTCATCAAGATTGCGCTTGAAGAGGGTCAGCGACGTACTTTGTATGAAGTGTATGGGGAGTCTATTCCAGAGATGGGGCAGCCTCTAGGAGACAAATCTGTCTCTCCAGGAGGGTTTGTTAATGTTACATATTAAATTTAAGCCTTTTGATTGTGTACTATGCAAGGAGTTAGAGTTACGGATATGGAGCATCTCTAATACAGCAGGGTCTGAGACTGCCTTGTAGACGAGACACAGGTCACCTCTGAGCAATCTGTACGATACAGAGTAGAGTGATAGTGACTTCAGCCTGTCCACATAGGACAGGTGTTGGAGGCCATGGATTCTCTTTGTGAGGTATTTCTGTGCCCTTTTCAGTTGTTGCAGGAGTTTGGAAAGGTACATACCAAATGGGGCATTGTACTCAATTATTGGCCTAATGAGGATGGAGTACAGAGAGGTAATAACCTCCTTTTTTTCTGAATGCAATCCCTTTACTCATTAGATGAACCAAGCAAAATGCTTTTCTAACCACTGCAACTACATGATGGTCAAAAGTGAGATTGTTGTCAACTTGTGTACTTGGGTCTCTCACCACAGGTTGTGTGCTTAGAGGGTTGGCGCTAATGTGGTAATCAGTAGGGGCCATGTTTTTGATGAATGGTATGATAATACTTTTTTTTTTGCATTTAACTTAAGACAATGACTTTGGCACCAGTCATTTGTTGCTGTGAGACCCTCTTGAAGTATGCTAACATCATTTGGAGAGTGGATGACAGCACCCAACTTACAGTGATCCACAAACTTGGTCAGCCACAGGCCTTTTGTCTTTGTCTGGACCTCTGAGAAGTAGATGCCAAACAATAGGGGTCCCAGGACAGATCCCTGGGGGACACCACCAGTGACAGGTCTGCTATCAGAGATAGTGGCACCTATTTTGACCTTGTGGGTCCTATCAGTGAGCCAGTTGGCCACCCACCTGATGAGATAGGGATTTATGCCAAGTTCTGTTAGCTTTTCAATGATGTCTGAGTGGGGGATTGTGTCAAAGGCTTTGGCCAAGTCAAGGTAAGCTGTGTGTACTGACTTTCCCTCATCCAGTGCCTTGGTGACAGTCTCAAAGATGTCAACCAGGTTCAATGGGCAAGATCTGCCCTAGATGAATCTGAACTGAGTGAAGTCAAGTGCTTGGAGACTGCCTATGGTCTGTTTATGAGGTCCATAATAATATGCTCCATGGGCTTACAGATCAAACTTGTCAAGCTAATGGAGCAATTCCAGGGTCAGTAGTGGCACCACCTTTATGCAAAAGGGATGACAATGGCAGTTCTCCACTCTGCTGGAATAAAGCCTGTACTTAGGATATGGTTTAATAGGGTACTCAATGGTGAGGCCAGTTCTTGCTGGAGATGTTGCAGAATACAGCCTAGGATACTATCAGGTCCCATGGAAACTGTGTTCTTTGCCTTGGATAGGGCCTTTAACACTTGATCTAAAGAGATGTGAGGCACGGGGGCAAGTATCGGGATGTAGAATGTGCCTTGGGGGGGCAGAGGATGAAGGTTTCACTGAACCTATCTGCTATCAGGTTGGCTAAGTCAACAGGATCAGTGTAAGTAGCATCATTAAGAATTCAGAACAAACCTAGGCTTAGCCATGGAGGTTTCTGACGTAACTGAAAAAGGGTCTATATTAAATAAATGAATGCTTAAATTGTTGAGTACAACATGCTCGACACAATTTAAGTGAACGTTTATTTAACTGAAAGACAACATAAACGAAAATCATAACATTGAAAAGTTTTGTTTGGCCAACACCTTCCCCCAATTGACGTAATAGACTAGAACGTAGTAAACAAAAATAAACTCTTAAACTGACTCCCCGAATTAAACCTGTATTTACTATTTATCAAGCTATACTACTAATATACACACCCTAAATGTGAAACACCTAGTGTACAACAAAACTATATGTATATATATTATACAGAAATAAAACATTAAATCATCCCCAAGTGTGCTCGATGGTGAACATTAGAATATACGTTACACTTTCAAAAGAACTGCAACAGCCCGAAGAAAATCCTGAGTACTATACTCATCTTTATGTTGTAGTACCTGTTGAAATCTGTCATATTTTAGAACTGTTTTTCTTTTTTTAGGGGACGGAGGACATGCAGAATGTAAATGCAGTCTAGTCTCATTTACCTTGTTCTGCTCTCTAACTAGCATGGACAGCACAGACGGGATATCACACATCCGCCATCCAAGTAAACAGCGGATACATCTGTGCCATCCCTCAACCTGATTTTGTGTATGAGGCAAACAAAGTGTATTCAGTGCAGACACATTCCAGAAACCAATACTAAACATAGGTGGGAATCTGGAAATACAAAATAATCTACTGTTCTGCTTTCTTACACGACCCAGAACATATGTATCCGAGAAACTAGGAAACGATTCACTTAGCTGTAGAAATGCTGTAACAACTTCATCAACATCTAAAAATGACAAAGCAATCAGCTTTTTCACATTTATCTGAAAGTTGACAGACCTTCCATACAACCTTGCTAGCCCTAAGCTTTGTAACTTTCTCCAGACAGCCTGACTAAAACGGAAAAGACAACCCTTTGAATATACACCTGGGAAATTGTGTTTTACACTGTGAAGGGCTGCCATCTCAAAATCAGATAAAATAAATTTAACTGACACATTCAGATTAGCCTTTGTCAACAAATCAGTGAGACAGTCCCACATAAAGTTATAACATTTATATGATTTCTTTGACATTAAGCAGAAAACTAATGGGACACACTTCGTATTTCCGCCAACTGTAAGAAGATAAATGCTATATAGTTGTCTACACAACCGACCTTTTATTAAAAACACACCATCCATCAGCCACATAGGAGATTTACTTAAATCCCTAGGATTTTCAACAGTGGAAAATACCAAAACATGTATCTTGTTTGCAATATCAGTCATTCTTTTCTGGACAAAGTAACCTCCTTTTAGGGTACATTAACTTGGGTTTACAGTTTCTAAACTAGTGCAGGCAGGAACATAATTTCTAACTGCAGAACGACGGACCCTGTTTACCTGCTGTAACATTGATCGCCTTGTTGAAAGGGCAGCTGTATACTCTGTAGATGCACAAACATCATCTACAACTACAGCAGTGGTATCTCTACATGTACGAGCGGTTTCATTCAGTCACAGGCAATGTATTTTTCAACGTCACAAACATCAGAGGCATGGTGATGCCCTGTACATTTTAATAATAGTTCACCATACATTTCTTTCTTAGTCACTACATGGCCTTTACAGAATTCCTTTAGTTTACCTTTACAACAGCAGTGCTTGCGATCTTTCAATACCTTTTCTAGGCTATATAATACCCATCCATACTGAGCATATCTTTCCCTTTCTGAGACTTGACACACTCGTAATAGTCTCCTACAACACCTGGTGAGAAACAGTTTCTGTTAGCCATAACGTAACGCTATTCTAAAGCACCACGTTAAGTGATTCGGTGTACGTCATTTTATACTGACTGTGCAGTATGTACATAATGTATTGCAATTAAATACATTTAACTTGTATGCTTAGTGGAACACGTACTTTCAGTTACAAACGTAACCTTTCACTTTAATTTCAATTAACGTAACTACACGGGTACAGGTTTAATATTTATTGTGTATCTTTTACGAACTTACGTCAGACGTAGCATGTTTTCATGTAGTCCAAACATAACCATTTGAAACTCATATTTTAGATTATTTGAGCTCTCGATTAAACAAACATTTGCTTAAATTGTCGAGCATGTTATACTCGACATTTTAAGCATTCGTTTATTTAATATAGACCCCTGAAAAAAGGCTTTGTGATTAGCCTTTGTTTCAAAGGCTAGTTTTGATTCATAACTGGCTTTGGAGGATTTCTCTAGTGATCTACTTTGCTTGTTGGGGCCAAGGAGGAAGTTTTTCCAATTGGGAATTTGTGCATTTTTACCCTTGGACAATAGTTTCTTCCTTTTGTTGTAAAGCCTGTTGATAGAGGATGTCCACCACATAGGTTTATGTTTCCTCGAGAAGCAGGTTTTAGTTCTGTTGGGTATGGCTGAGTCCATGCAGTTGTACAGGTGCTTGTATACTGCACTGGCATACTGTTCAGCATGGTTGTCTGCATCCTCTGAGGGGGGTGGTTGTGTGAAGCTACTGATACCCTCCCTTAGAAGGTTGTAGTCAGTTTTTGAACATAACCTGTTTAGCAGGTTGTCCATCATTGCAACCCTACATCTGCTGTGGTCCTCAGCCAGTTTGTGTTGCAATGTTATTATAAGGCTACATGTTGGCCATAGCTGTTAAACCGTCACAGAGTGACATATGGACAGGCCCATATATAACATTCAGACACAGGGCCCACACATGAGGACAGGGAGTTAATATTGCTCTGCCAAATGTAGACAGTGGGGAGAACGGTTTGGTATTAGCTTGCTTTTTCTTATGATGTCTGTTCCCCACTGTCTGCCATTGATGTTTTCACATCAACCTTTATAGTTTTGCAAGTAGTTTGCAGGCAAATGCAATGTTATGACAAGAAGAACAGGTATACGAGGCATACTTGTGGTCCTTCAGTGACACCCTGTCATTGCCTGGGTATGGCTGGTGCCCAGTGACTAGTTGTCAGTACTGACACAGTAAGGTGGCAGCTGTTTATCACCTGGCACTACACTGACTTTCAAAAACCTGCTGTCTTACTAGGCACTGTGTAGGTTAATCCGAGCTGTGTACTGTCCATATGTGTGGACCCCTGTCCCTGAATTGTCCAGCTTTTCTGCAGTAATGGATATTGACTTCTGGACAGTGTGTACTACTCCTACCATAGGTGTAGCTGACAGGCAAAATAGTTTGCATGCCCAGTTTTGAAATATGGACCCTGTCAACCACAGTACTGTACTTAGACCACTAAGCCACAAAAGCCAACAGTGCTGCCTACTTCCTGACAGTATTAACCACGCATGTACATAGTTCATTGACAAATGCATATTGTGGGCATGCAACTAATTAGCAAGTTGATTGGGACAGTCCTGGGAATGTGTGCTTTGCTGCTATTACCCTACAAACATAAATATTACTGCATTTCTATGGGGAAATGGGTGTGATGGAGGGAGGGAGGGGGCATACCTCTCAACTGTACACATTTCCACAGACTGTCCAGATGTTTGCTTTCCATTTTGGTTCCATTTAGCATAGTATTACGTCTGTCTTGGGGAATACTGGCATATCACTAAAGACCAAAGGTTAGAAAGTAATGACAGACATTTGAGTTTCAGACTTCTTACCCTTCAGCGACTTAAGACAACTGCAAGACCTGCTGTGATACCACTGTGCAAGTTTGTAAGAGGAATATTTCATCACTGTCCCTATTTGTGGGCCTTTGCCAAACATTTCTTTATGGCTTTATACAGCTGACTTGTTATGAGAGGCTGAGAGGTGTGTATGGGACTCCAACATTGACATTCATGCATGTGACATATGACCCCACATTTTGTTAGTCTCCCACATATACTGCAGTGTGTTTTGTCACCTAGGGGACAACTGCATATTCTGGGGAAGCCAGTATTTGGTGGACATTTCCTGTTGTCCCACAAAGCTGTCAGTTGTCTGCTGCTATCTCGGTAGACCACCCATTTCCTTGAATACATGCAGCAATACCATAGATATGCTACCACAACGTACTACACGATTCATTTGTTGTCAAGAAGAGGGACTTACCTTGTGCCTGCAGCAGTTGTGAGGACAGCACTTGAGGGCTGACACTGTCAGATGCACGCAGTGGACAGCCTATACACGGTAAGGTATAGGTAGTGTGATGTGTGGGGCATCCTTTTTACTGTGTGTGCAAGTCGGAGAGGTGTCAGATCCCTGGGTCCCTAGGGTGTCAGTGTATGTGCTATGTGTTGGCTCTTTGCCAAGGCCAGGTTGTACTGGGCATGCCTATGTCTGCCTACAGGGACAGGCTGAGGAGGTTCCTCCTCCGAGTCCCCCTGTGCCTGTGGGGACCTTGGAATGGTAGGGGGCTGTGTCCCTCTTCCCTGTCATGTTCCTGCCACAGCTGTTTCTGCAGGATCATATTGTGTAGCATGGCAGCTACTATGAACATGTGTGCACATGCAGTTGGAGAGTACTGCTGGGCTCCACCAGATATGTCAAGGCAGAGGAACCATGACTTAAGCAGCCCAAACACATGCTCCACAATGTTCCTAGTTTGTGTGTGCGCCTCATTATGGCATTCTTCAGTGTGTGTGTGTGTGTGTGTGTGTGTATGTGTGTGTGTGCATTTCTGATGGGTGTCATCATCCATGGTTCCAGTGCACAGCCAGTATCCCCCACTAGATTGCCATATGGGATGTCCCCCCTGGCAAATGCCTGGTACACCTGTGATGCATGCCAGATGTGGGAGTCATTATAACTGCCAGGGCTGTCAGCACACACACTGATGGTAATGCCCTGGGCACTGCATACAACCTGGCAGTTGATGGAGTGATAACCCTTGCAGTTGATGTACAGTCTACCCTCCACCCTGGGTGGTGCTTTGATGTGTACATGAGTGCAGTCTATGGCACCCAGTTCCTCTGCATAGTGTGCTACATGGTGGAAGAGACGCATATTGGTGATCCTCTCCTCAGGGGTGCTGGGGAAATAAATGTGCTCACTGGCATGTCTTAGCATGACATCCAGGAACTGGTGGAGTACCCTGGATGCGGATGTCAGTAAGACCTGCATGGTGTCCCCAAGTAGGTCTTTGGAAAGTGCCTGTAGCAAGTATTCATAAGGCTACACATACCTTTGTTTCCACTGGGATTGGTTCCCCACTGTTATCACTGGGTCTGAGATGACGGCGGCAGAGCTTGGTGAGTTGCTGAAGTATGTCAATGTCCACCCTGGAGCGCTCTATCTCCAGCTCATGTAGCCCCTGAAAGCTTACCCTGGGTCTGAACACTCTTCTCCTCCTCAGCCTGGGCCGGTTGTCATCATCATCACTGACCTCAACCTGTAGCACGTAGAGATATAGCAAAGCAGCAGCAGTCCCTATCATTTTGTCAGCTAAAATTCCCAAATGTGTACTCCAATGGTGCAGAGTTTGTGGGGAAAAAACAGACTGAAGTCTGTCTGCATACTTACTGGCATGCTGCAGATGCAGCCTGTGTGACTGGCTGGCTTTGAATACATTCCACCTGCCAGCTGCATTACTGAGGGGTTTGAATAGGCCAGTGTGAGGGCCAGGGGATTATTAGACATTTATAGTTGATTGCCTTTTGTAAAGGTGCTTCCGTGTTTTTTTCCCCCCTGTGTGTTTGAGCCCCATGCCATGCAAACCCACTGCTCAAATGTAAAGACTTCTAAGCAGCTCTGACCCTCCCCTGTACATGAGCACTCTTAGCTTTTCTTAAACCAGCTACGCAGCCTCAGACACACCCCCTTGCTTAGCCGTGCTTAGCTGAGCGCAAACAGAAGCCACTGAGCTCTAATGTGGTTACACAAAACATGACACACCCCCTTTTCATGTCAGCTGCCTCTTCTGCCTACACTACCATGGTATAGCCCTTACATAGTTATGTACCTGCGGACACGGTGTTCCATTTTGCTATTCAATAAACTTAGCTCATTTACATACACCTAATTGCATACACCCTAGTTACACCACAATATCAGAGCCTATGTCCTTAGCAACCACTGTTACCTGTCATTGTTATGAGTCTGCATGCTGGCCAGTATAATGTAAAATTTAATTTTACCATTCAGATTGACTTTTTACTATTTTTATTTTATTTTTCGCAAGCTCGCATGTTTGCACGCCACTGCACTCTGCTTAAACAGCCCGTTTCTGCCCCCAAAATACTTTTAATTGTACCCATTTCACAACACTTTTTTATGCCAATGGCCATAGTTTTGGCCATTGGCATGTCTAATGCACATAATACATGCTTTACTTTTAGTGGTCACGGCCCTGTTTTTATTTTTGCAGTCCGGTACACGGTTACTAACCACATACATTTCTGCTGCAGACACAGCTCCTATACGGATGCCTGCCTGCTTCCTGGATCAGTAAAATCACCTCATTTGCATGGTTTTCACCAGCAAATGAGGTGATTTACATCCCGCGATCGAGACTGTGTCAGCATAGTGCTGGGAGGCTTGTGCACACCCTCAGCCTTGCTTCTTAGATCGCTCCACCTTACAAGTCTGTGTTCGGGCCGTGCCACTATGCTTACATAGAGATTAACTCCATATAAGCTTTACTGAATTGCCCCCTCAGTTTTTGACCCCCTTGCCACAACTATAGGTCTCAATGGGGGTAATATTGGCATTTATGTATTTTAGGAGTTCCAAAAATAGAAGGTATAAAAGGCTTAGCCACCTTCAAATATTTAAATTCCTGCTGTGTAATCACCCTCTGAAAAAGAGCAACATATAAAAAACAATCTATTTTAGCATATGCCACACTGACTTCATTCTTTGAAAGACTAACATTCTAAATGACAACACTACTTATGGAACATTTTACAAGAATAATCCATAATTACTATCCCTCCACCTTTGTCTGGTTTCATTACTCTAATATCTTTGTTACAAAACAATTCCTTTAAAACAACCCTTTCATCTTGGGTTAAATCATCATCTTTACAATTCATGTTAAGATTCCTAATTTCATGTTCACAAATCTATTCAAAAGTCAGCACACATGGGTTGGATGGGGGAATAAAAATATTCTTCCTTTTCAACACTTCAAATTTCATATGATCAGAACCAAAAAAAACATTTCTAAATTCAACAATCTGATGTACAACTTTAAATGAATAGCTTTGCCACATCAGATTTAAATGAGGGTACAAACATAAACCCTTTCCTAAGCAGGGAATAATGACTAGATGACAAAAATATGTTACTCAAACTGAAAATGTTAATACCCCCATTTTCCCCTTGCATATGTCAGTCAAACACTAAGTTATTTAACTCCTCATGTTGCTGTTGTTCCACTTGTTCTTCCACCCCCTGCACTTCTGTCGCCTCTCCCTCGGTCTCCCAGACCTGTTCAAGGTGGACCACTAACTCTGTGAGCTCTCCTTCTGATGGGTTAACCTCTTGGACCGCCTTAGGGGAGGGAATTCTAACAAGTCATCATGCCCCAATGTCTCTGAAGCAGTCATATTATTAGGTGTCGAACCAGAGTACATGACACATTCAAAAAAAAGGTTGACATCTTTAGTAATGGCAGGAGCAGGATAGGCATCCTTTTCAGCAAAATCCCTTGCAAGCTTGCTTTGTTTGTTCTCAAAGTTCTGTTTATTAAACAATTCCAAGTCATTAGACATCTCTTTATAGTCAGTTTTAAAAGAATCAAACAGTAAATCATTAACTATACTGTGATTAAGTTATTTTATACTACTATCCAATTTAAGCAACGTACGTTCGTTGTCACGCACCAAACTGCTTAGTTCCATCCCAGTCTGATCAGACAAGTCCAGTAGTTCTTAATGCATCAGGGAGCCATTTTCTGTGTCAAGTGGAAATTTCCAAAGACGGAGACCATTGGGCATTTGTTTCAGTGAGATACACTTGTTTATAAAGATGTTATCCATTTCTTACATCCTGTATTTTCTATTTAGTCCTTCCAGTTTCTCAAGCTGTTTCTTATCCAAACCCCAATCTATTGGCTCTCGCTGTGGTATGTTGAATTCAAAAGATGTTGAATGCAGCCAATTGGATATGTCTAACTCCTCATTTTCATTTGTAAAACACCTTCCTGGTTTGTTAAAAGCCATTTGGTTGTGATTAACCACAGTTTGTGTAGCAAACCCAGCAGCAGTGATGTAACCGGGTTTAGAGAATCGCTTCCGTGGGGAATGTTAAGTCGAGAGCTGCTGCAGCACTACCATTAGTTCACCAGGTAGTGAGTTCATGTTAAACCTTTGTAAAACACCATAACACTGTACCATAGATCACCCAATAACCCAACATTAACTCGCAAAATAAAAAGAAAAAAGAAAATTAAAACATAAAAAAGGTATAGGTTTTAAAAGTTATTTGAAGTGTTTGTGAGCATTTGAATTTCACTCTAATGAAGCCTGTAAATGGTATTGGCAAAGTGCTTAGTAGTTTATTAAATCCTTTACTAAACACACATTTTGAGGTGCCATTTCAGTTTTTTAAATCCAGATATAACCAACTGTGTGTTTGCCTTATCAAAGTAAATACCTCTAAAGACAAAATTATCTGCTGAGACTGTTGATTTAGACAACTAGGGCTAGTCGTTGTTAGAGAAATGTTGTATAAAGGTAAGTCGTTTTTAATGGACAAAGCCAGGGTTACTTCTGCAACTGTACTGTTAGTCTGTTACCTCCTTTATTTATTTTATTCATATACAAACATGCAAATCACTCATTCATACAACTTAAAATCATTCTAAAACTAAATAATCAATGTTGTTTCACATTTTCCTTCAAGGTCCCACCATTGTGAAGTCGTACATACAGGGAAATAATTTAAAATTTTAACTTTGTATAGATTCAGCACAGCTGAGACAGGATCATAAATTTGTCAATCAGGAAAAAATTGTTGCCAACTCAGAAATATCCTGGAAAAGTTTTCAGGATTAAAATTGATTCATGCAGACTAGCATCTTTCCATCACAGAGGTTTGTTGTTGGCTAAATATTTACGACCTAGACGTGAACTTTATCAGTGTGCTTATCCGAGAGAAAATGTTGGTTGTGTTCTACCATAGGATCATCAGCTATAGGAAAGCCTGGTATATCATTCCACTACACAGGGACTTGTAGGCTTGAGTCCTACTAAAAAATAAATGCAATTAACCAGAACTGAGCACTGTGGGTGTATGAGATTGCAGATTCACACTAGGCTCTGAAAAACAAAGCAATTTAGCACACTTAACAGGTGAGACAAGCTATTTTAGGTGCATATACAAAAAGATTTAACCCCTAACAAAGAGGTTTGTGTCTCCTTCTGGCATCTCCTGACCACAGAAGGAAGGAAATGAATGGGTTGATGGGAGGCAGAGGCAAGAGTGACACAACAAGGGCAAGGGCCAAACATTTCAAATGTAAATAAATGGTTGGTGTGTCCTCATCAAACCAATATAAAGGTTCCACTTTGTTTTCATTCACAACTGAACTGTGGAACAGACTCCATAATGATATCAGAGGAACCTTATTCAAATTAAGCTTCAAGATTTCCCTCAAAGCATATTTTCTACAAACTGGACCTACTAATGTGGTATTACTGGATACCCAATGAAGCTGTGACTATCAAACAAATTATTTCACTGTGGTAGAGCCAAAGTTCTATTTTGGTCTGTTAAATACTAACCTCTACTTATTTGCTCCTTCCTGTTCCACTTTTCTACATTTTCACTGTGTCCTTGTTCCCTCTCTTATTACACACTTCCTTTTCCTCTCTACATTTTCTGTTGCTAAAATTGTTTCTTCTTTTCCCCTAGTAGTCACATTCTCTAACTACATTCAGATCTCCCTCCTTCCTTTGTCTTCCCACCCCTTGGATTATCTCACTTTCCTCACCTTCTTATGCTGTTTTGTTTTCCATACATGTATCCATCTTGCTCTTCTCTCATTAACACCTTTGTGGTGTGGAATGACACACCTCTAATAACCTACACACATCTTTGCATTCAAGCAAGTTTAAGTACAGTAGACTCTCCATTAACTGTAACTCAAGCAACCGGCACTCCCAAGCAACCTGCAAAATCCAGTTTCAATTGGCTTGTATGCCGGTATACAAGGCAACCAAAAATGAATACTTTGCTATCATGTAACTGTTCTGGTGCTTTTTTATTTGAAGTGCCTAGTGCTACTTCGGTGGTTTCTTGGAACTCTGGCCAATCTGTATTGCACTACTGATTCAGTTTTGATAAATAGTCCCCCTATAAATTTTTGTCATGTATTTGCTTATTATTTATGCATGTTAAGCGAGTTACACAACAAAACACAAATTCATCTTTCCAGACTAGTCCCAGAAGACCCATCTAGTTTAAAAGCTTTGTCACAGCTACACAGTCAGCACATGGAGATGGAGGGAATCAAACCCAGGACTGTATAGTAAATTTCAGTAGCAACCAAACTGATTTATTTATTTATATTTTATTGATTAGGCACAGTCTGGGCACAGTCCATTGCCAGTGGGGACCAAGGAGAAGCTCCAGAAAAATAGGCATACACAATCCTCTGCACTAAACTGACGCTTGAGGAATTTTTCATGCAAATGTAGCCTAATTCGAGGACCTTTGCATTGTCTTGTACTAAGTGTGCCTCCAGTAAAACAGCATCCAGAGGTGCTCTAGGTTTAGATTGCCATCAGAGCCTCCATGGTCAACATATACAAGAGAAAAGCCATCATCTCCGAGACACAAGACATGCTTGTAGTACATTCATCATACAATATTTTACAGCTTAATGTTAACATTGCTGAGACAGTGCCCTTCAAAGAGTACATAAGGGTGAATACTGCGGGCTTACACATAGTGGCAATGGAGCAGAGTGAGACTACTTTAAAGCCAACCATTCCATTAGTAGACTGATATTCTATTGCAAGTGGGATCTTGTAATAGTCATGGGAACACCAATAACTAAGCAGGTCCTGAACACCATCCGACAAAAGAATCATAAAATGGCAGTAGTTTACAGGAAAGAAGAGTGTCCTCTCCTTACAGAATAGGCGGGGCAGATAAAGTGTGGTGTAGTAATGTTTTAGGGGGACACATACTTATGTGCGTACATACATACATGCTAGTTCTTGTACATGAGTCTCCACTTAACAAGATCAAATTTAATTGATGATGATAATACCAGTATATAATCAAAAATCTCCCCATTGATCCTTACATATATAAAACTAAATATAACCAAGATACACAATTTGTCAAAATTAAAACTAACTATAGGATGCCCTGAACCATTAAACAAAGAAACTAGATGGTCATTAGGAATGACAAGTCTGAATAAGTCTAGTAAATAAATACATATTTGTTCACTTTGCTGTTTTCCACCCTCTGCCATCTACAAAGCGAATGGCATGGAAAGTGTGCAAAACTTACTTCCCAAATTCTTTGCTCAAGAATTCTGGACCAAACCATCACTAACGAAGAAACAACAGGCCAAGGCATTATTTATATATTATTGTAATTCACTCAAAATATTAACACACTTTTTATATCAATATCCCTTTTCTAAACATTAAGTATGAAACTCTAAAATATGGTCTTATTTACAATTTACAATCCTCATGAAAAATTTTACAAGGGACAGGGTAAACAATACAAAGCAAATTTTGAGACATTCTGCAAATTCAATGACACCTGAGAGCCATTATGCCAAATTTTTCAGTACCTGATCCTTTATGCAAAGACACTGGGAAATATCTATTATACCCATTTAACCACTAAAATAAAGAAAACAATCTTTTCGAAACCTTAAAATGCCATCCTAATATACCCTTCAAGCTTAGTCCCACTCATATTAACTTTGATGATGTGCCCACATCTGCGATAAGAGTTTCATTACTATATTTCTGATGAGAGTTCCTTCCACCTCGGTTTTATTTTTTTATCAAAAGGACAATCTCTATCTGTTGCACAAATTTATCTCAAATATAAACAAAAGCAGGGGATTCTAATTATTCATTTTTACTTATCGAGTGTCTTAGGTCCAAAAACGCATTCTATGAAATTATTTCATTTCATCTATAGTATAAGCTAACCTGGACTGACAAAGGTTTGTTTAAAATATTCTCATAAGGAATATGTCCTAACATTGTTAATCTGTCTCAATAAGCATACTAGCAAAATGTTTTTGTGAACTTGGGAAATAAATTGCAAATCATAAAAACAAAAATCAGCAGAAAGGCAAGAGTAGTAGTAAGTTGTAACAGAAAAATGGTGGGTATTAAAGTAAAATCTCTACTTGAAGTCTGTACTGTGACATGCACATCACATACCATTTCAGTGAAGATAAGAGTGAGGAAGTTCAGAAGAAATAAAACTCAGAAAGTTTAAGAAAAATATAAAAAACACATTTTGCTGTTGTAGGCCTTGCTATCTATAACCCCATACAGAAGGAGAATGCCCCTCCATCCTAACCTTAATTAGTCTAACAATGAAATGTCACTTCCTGAGAGAAAATAGCAATTTCAGTGATACGACAACTTCACCTGGGGCAAACAAATGTGTTAAATTTGACTTTTTTGCCCAACCTTGACTTGTATATCATTACATAACAATATGCAGCTAGAAACACGTGCAGAAGATTCAGTTACTTAGTAAACTACAGGAAAATTACCAAAGTATAGAAAAATCAAACACATGCACGTGATTGCTGTGGGTGGTGTTTGACACTGCACAGTCCAGCTGTCCCAGGGAGTCTCATTAAATATCACTGCCAGTGTATTTCAGAATGTCTACATGTTTTCATGCTAAGCAAGTTAGAAGAACCTGCTTGAATCCTTAGCTGGACATTTAGTTACACTTCCAATAGCCATCTCCCTGTCACCAAGCATAGTGCTTATACCCATTAATTATTTTGTGAAATTACTGGCTCCAAAATAGTCTACTTATCTGCATATGCCAGTTGCATTTTCTTACATCTGTCAACCAGGGATGTACTTAAATACTGAGACCAGCTGGAAAAATCTGCAGTGTGGACCACAATTAATGCGTTAGTAGGGTAAGCAAACTGTGCTAGTTTTCCCCTTCTATAAAAAAGTGTTGGTGGTGAAATACCATAATATAATATCTGATGCAGTACTGGAACAAATGGCATGACTTTTAATGACTATATTGAACTTTACAGAAAGGATTTTATGCAAAAATGTCAGAATTTTTCAGACAAAGGAATGCTGAAAAAGACCAATGCTGTTGTATTAGGAATTTGCAAATATAAACATTTACATTCTTCTCTATGCTTCACTACAACCTTTAAGAGCAAACAAGTGAGATTTGAACATCTGAAATCTGTTTAGTTACATATAAACTAGTCATATTTGATTCTCTTTTTGCAAAGAAATGGGTATCCTTGAGGGTCACTAAGATGGCCGAATGCCTGTTATCTGTCAGTTACCTCTGTTATGTAGGGAGGCAAGCTTTAATCATCAGTCTATTATTAACATGTCTGTTCACAACAAAAGCTACGAAGGCAACAGAGCATCAACTAAAGGAGAAGCTCAATCAATATTTATAGTAATGTGCATCTCCATTTTGTGGCGATTACTATCTCTGCATTCAAGTGCCCAGCATTTATTTCTGTTTTTAATTTTGCATACTGCACACATAACATTTTCATATTCCTTGGGTATCTCAGCTCAGGCTTTTCTTGATTAATTTTAAAGGACCTCCTCTTCTTTTATAGGGCACACATTTCACAGAGAAATGTGTCTAGTATCTTTTTAAGATAGAATCAAACTAGACACACACACACACACACACACACACACACACACACACACACACACACACACACACACACACACACACACACTCATACTCCTTTAAATGTTATAGCGCATGCAAATGCAACTTGTACCCTTGTTCACACCATCACTTAGCTACAAATCCACACATTTTTATTCAGGATCTTATTGTGGCCTTGAGAAAGGGGGAAAAGTGACTCATTCATTCCAATGTACTTGTAACTGTGACTACACACCAGCCATATAAAAAAAAAAAGTTAAACAAAAACTAATGTACAAAATGTCATTAACTACTTTCGGAATGGAAAAGGGTGGGTTCAATGTGGAATTAATCAGTATATGCCAGGAATAAAATAACCACATAACATAGTATAGCAGAACACAAGGCCCTTGACATCACAGGGAATAGGATATCCTCAATAAGAGATGCAACTCATTTATATTTTTAAATTGGTTTCCATAAATAACACAAAACATCAATCTGAAGTAACCTTAAAATGTCAGCATTCTTTCAGTCTGTGTATGATCCTGGGTTCCTTTAAGTAGCGTACAAAGATCAAATTTGCCATCTCATTTCCAAAGCTTGCCTTCTGCTGCTTCTCCACAGTATCCTTCAGCAATAAAGTGACCAACGTCCATTTAGGCAGGATAAGGAGACTGAACAGGTCAAGTCCCATGACTTATCTCAAGGGATTACAACCTCAGCATTAGTTACAGGAGTACACTGGGGACTGCTGCAAATTGTGAGTATGGGGAGAAAAGGTCCCATACATAAATGTGTCATAAGATCTATAACTGGTCATCTAGTTATGTCCTGCTGCACTTTGTTTACTGGGCAGTAATCAGGTAAACCGAACTGATAATCCGATTGTACTTGGATATACGGTGGTATATTAAATACATCTCAGGTGCTGACTTCTTCCACTGAGGTGATCAAGATGGCTAACCTCACAGACAGGTGCTGGGTATTAGTGCCTTAGCATCAGTATCTAAACTCCATCATTATTAAAAGGAGATTTTATTTTTAGAAAATCCCATCACCTCTCACTCTCTACGATTGAAAGAACCTCTTTTCTCAATGATCATGGAATTTGATGATATGAACTGTTATGGCACATTTTAACAGCTCTAGTACCATACAACCCCTGCCATTATTAGGTTCATAGGTGAATACTAGGCTAACTGCCCAGAACAGCTATTTTAACTCTAGCCAATAACCCAAGGTCAGAATCAAACCCAGTATCTTGCATTTGAGAGAAAACCCTTAACCATGACCATTATGCCAAATCCACCCTGATCAGTTTTCTTCAGATGTTTGAGAATAAACAGTTTAAATGTACCTTCCATTACAAGCATTACATTAAAGGGGATATTGTAACCTTGAGGAATAAAGATAACAATATGTCACTCCTTTTTCAGATGAGTACAATGTCTAGATTACTTGGTAAGCAATTTTTTCTCTCAAGAATTAAGTACTGCACAGAAGCAGGAGTATTTTAGTAATTCTGAATACTATTCTAAGTCATTTTGTAGCTATAGGATAGAAATGAAATTTTTCATGTTGGCATGTGTTAATAATCAAGATAAATCACAGACACCTCCCTGTACAGATGCTCAATCTATACTGGGGTAGTCATTTCAATTAAATAGAAATCTTCTTCAACCTTTTGTGCTTTCAAACACAGTCCAGCTTGCTATGATTTGTGTGCACAAACAGGAATACAACACTGGAACTTTATTAAAAAAAAAAAAACATTTCCATGTGACACAGATTAATCAGTTATGGCAGGAAAATGTGAGGCTAGACTGACATGATAAATGGAAGCAAATGAAGCTATTTTCTAACTTGCTGAAATTGTGCTGTCTACACACACAGCATTATTTTGTCAAATAATGTTTTAAGTGACTGTAATGGAGAAGAGGCAACATCTCAAGAGTGTGCCCATTTTATACCACATCTCTAGATTTTTTCATCCCTTTTTATTTTTTTATTGCTTTATTCATTTGCTGACTGGGCAAAAGGTCTGGTTCATGGACATTTTGCAGCCACAACTCTGGCGAAATGCAGCAAAAGTTGGCTTCCTGACAAAACTATGATTTATTTGCAATTAGCTCATTAAAGAGCATTTTCAAATGAGTGAAACCACTGGAATGCAAATAGTGTTCAGACAAACAAAAATAGAAGAAAGGCATTTTTTGCAAGGGGAAGGCACAACCCCCTTGAACCTGTACTAATATATACCAACTCCAAGGTCACACTAACATGGGGAATGAGGAAATCCATGATACAGTGACAATTTTGCTTTTCCAGAGAAAAGCTATCTGGCTGCACATTAGTGATTGCACAAATTATTGTCAATTGTTTGTGTTTTGAAGACGAGCCAAGCTTGCCAGTTGGTTTCAGACCTTAATATTGAAGATGGCATTTTCACTAGAACCAGAGAATATACAAGACAGGATGACTCCAAACAGCCTACATAAAGAAAAACTTGTGGAGTACACCTTATCTAAAATAAACACATTTAAACAGACTGATTGCAACAGGCTTAATGGTATAACTCAACGTCTTGCAAAGTTCTTTGAGCTTGGCTTTAAATACAGTGCTGCTAGGAAAGTTTCAGATATGCAGATGTCATCTGCTCCAAACACAAGCCAAATCAAGAGGAGGTCAAATCTTCAGAATAGAAGATGCTGGATGGTGTCACCTGGAGAATAAACATGTCTATTTGTTACACAACAGAATACTGGAATTTGGCATTTCTCAGGAAAACAGCTAAAGAAAGTCAACGGAAAATGAATGAGAGCATACTTTAGGGGAATGAAGTGGTAACCAGGCTCATTCTGCAACTGGAAACCTTTGCCTCTGGCCCAAGAGTTACAGTAGTTTTTAGATGCGTTTGATAGAACAGGTTTTCTGCCAGCATGCATTTTCTGAATGATATGAAGTCTGAAACTTAAATGTATGTCATTATTTAGTGACTTCACTCAGTGATATGCCAGAAAAACATAAATTTTATGAGGAGCACAATAAATATGAGGCAAAAATTTGGACAACTGAAAAGTATGGTAGTATGTTATTAAATGCTTGACTTGTAACCAAATTGAAAACACAACACAACTGAAAACCAAAAGAACTCTTGGAGACAAGTCACAAACACCTCATTTACTGATAAAACATTCTTTCCATGAACCATCACATCACATCTATACTGGTCCACAGTATAAAATTTGAAACTATTACCACTCAAAGCTTTAATATGTTTAAAAAGTGCATTATGCTTAACCATCCCTTTGATATCATAAAGGTGCTGATAAAGATAAAGTCTTGTTTTTAAAGCTTTATCTGTCTTTCCTGTTTAAAAAAAAAATTAACAGTTTTGGCATTGTACCGCATACACCACCCCAGTACTGGAACAATTTTAACATTGCTTGACCGTCACCTAACCATAACATTGAATGTAAAAAGAGGACCCTTCTAAAATATAACTGCACTGCTTGCAGTGTCCGTGTTTCTTCAACCCGGGGGACCTGTGAGTTACACGCTCGCAATCAAATTCTTCAAACATACATCCTTCCTATATACAAAATTGAGTAAGGAACCCAAAATCTGAAATTGCTGTCAATTAATTTTAAAAATGTTCCAGTGTTTGTTATCAACATTTCTGATGGCATACGGGAAATCACAATTATACCTGGGAATCAATGTTGTTGTGTCTTTCGGCTTTTCCCGGTTAGGGGTCGCCACAGCAGAACTTCGGTCCGCTAATGATTGGCAGTAGATTTTTATGTGCCAAGTTGCCGGCCCTGACGCACAACCTTCAACGAAGGTACGCCCATTCACGCATGTCTCCACACAGAAGACGCTCTAGCTGAGAATCGAACAGAACATCTTACTGTGAGGCGACAATGCTACCGCAGCACCATCACCAATGCCTTGACAGATATGGAACCAGCAATCTGTTGATTTATTTTTAGAAAATACATGATCACCTTTACCTAACGGGGTAAAGAACAACAAAGTGATGTAATCCCTTTACACTCCCCGCCCCTCAGGAGATCCAAAAGGATCATGAAAAGGGAGAAGATGAGAACACAACACATACAGGACCAAGGCCAGATACGGTGGGAAACCCATCAAGGGAATTACCATCAGAGGGTCTGGAGCTAGACAGAGGGTCAGCCCACAGAACATGGAGAACTCCACTGTAGTATATAATAAGGTTTCCAATTATAGTGATATTGATGTCAATCAGGAGTGGGGCAACCTCTCTGAAATGGGGTTAACCTTTGCCTCTTTTAGGAGAGTTCAATTGGACAATGTTTTGATTGACTTAAAACTGTTCACATGGAAGCTCAGTTTATTTTTATATTTTTCCCAGGGAGGAGCCAAGGAAAGTAACACCCCTTCTGGTCTCATTAAGCCAAGTATTTTTAATCCCCAGTGCATCCCATGGTTATTTTATCTGAAAAAAAGAAATGGAAGTAGGACATCATGGAGATTTTGCATAAAAAGTGAGTTACTTAACCCCTGATGAGGAGATATTATTGAAACAGATTGCAAATAACAGGCAAGTGAGGCTTATGAATCTGGATAAGGGAAGGGGTTTAGTAGTCATGAATACCAACGATTACACTAACAAGATGTTCAATATGTTGTTTGATGACACCTATGATGAGGTATCGGTTAATGAGAGAAACATTGCTTATCAAAGGATAGATAGTTTATTATATGATTTTGTTAAAGGGGCACATGACTGCAAAGGACTATGATTTTTTGAGGGTCATTAATCCAAGAACCCCTACTATTTTTGGGATTCTAAAATACACAAGGATCTTAAGGACCAGCCCTTGCACCATCATGTGAATGCAAAAGCTTGAAAAACTTTTACTATAACCAAATTTATTGATTACAAATTAAAGAGACAGGGTAGGAACATTCAACATTTATAAAAATATTCATGTGATTTCTTAACAAGAATCTCAGAAGCCCTTTATAGTGATGACCTTATTTTTGTTGCAGTGGATATCAATGACCTTTATTCAGTTACTCCCCATGACATAGGGTTGGAATAGTTTTATGACTTTTTTATGCTTAGAGTCACCTGGCCCATAATGCAATTAAATTATTGACAGAATTAATGGAAATAACCTTGGAAAATAATTATATTTTTTTTGAGGGGCAGTTTTTTTTTAAACAGACAGGCATGGCAATGGGTGTGGCTTGTGCCCCCATTTTTGCCAACCTAGTAGTGGCCCAATGGGAACATAAGTTTATTTTCAATTCCTTATTAAAAGATTCCTGGTCATTATACAGCCGTTTTAGGACAAAATTATTTTTTTGGAGGACAGATATTTTGGATAAATTATTTTTTTTCTTCTTATATTTATGGTACCACTGGCTTTTTGCACTTGAATTATTTGGTCAACCAAATTAATTATTTGGATTTAACAATTATTAAAAACACAGGGGATTGTTGCTTTGAGTCTAATATCTATAGGAAACCAACTTATTTGAATTCCTTGTTACACTATTTTTCAGAAAAGGGCCTTAGTTAAAGGCCAGACTGTAAGATAGGCAAGGATGGTATCACAGTACAATATATTTCTGGAATAATGTGCTAAATTAAAGATGTTTGATGTGAAGTGGTATCCATTATACTTTACCACAACCATCTCTGAAGTTGTTAAACTGAAACTTTTTTTTTTTTTACCACTGTTAGATCATGTGTTCTCTAAAAATAATAAATAGACCACTGGTTCTATATTCTCAAGTATAATTAGGATTTCCCTGCCATCAGAAATGTTAACAAAAACTGGAACATTTTTAAAATTAACGGAAAGCAATTTCAGATTTTGGGTCCCTCACCCAATTTTGTATAAAAAAAGGATGTATATTTTATGAATTTAATTGAGAGAGTAGGGGTGACTCAAGGTTCCCCCAGGGTGAGGAAATCTGGACACTACAAGCAGTGCAGCTGAATTTTAGAAGGGTCCTCTTTTTATATTCAAGGTTATGCAACATTAAAGTTATAAGTGTTCCAGTACTGGGGTGGTATATGCGGCACAATGCCAAAACAGACCCAGATTTTATATTGAAAGATAGAAAAAGCTTTAAAAACAAGAATTTATCAGCATCTTTACAACATAAATAGAACTGTTGAGCAAAATTCACTTTGTAAAAATATTAAAGCTTTCAGTATGCACAGCTTTAAATGTTCCATTGTAGTCATTACATTAGATGTGAAGGGAGGCTCATGGAAAGAATGCTTTAATGATAAATGAGATGCTTGACTTGTAGCATGATAAGCAGCTTTTACGTCAATCTATAAGAGAGATATTCAAAGATCCTTTTGCAGTTCTTTTTCTTAAGTACAGAAATGCCTTAAAAGAATATTTCACTGGATAAATTCAGGAAAATTTTAAGCAATATGTACCAGAGATACCACAGGCAGTTTAATAAAACCTCTACATGAAGCAGGGAACATTGAAGAACGACATATGCTAATCATGCAAGAAGGAATTCAGATGTGAACATTAGTAGGTTATGCTTAACAAATGTAGCAGGAGGATGCCAAACAGATACACAGTGGAAGCAAACATTTTTGGAATACACTAGAAAATATGAATGCACCGAAGGTGGCATATTACATAACACAGAAAAAAATTGCATTCATCAAGTTACCATACCATACAAAGTCACTCCAGCTCAGTATCAGTGAAAATATCAACAACATTAATGGCAGCCATACATGATACTGCACCAGGTCAACGAGGAAGAGATTATTAACCACTCCTATTTAGTCTGGGAGCTAAATCAGGGAGTAGATGACAAATTGGCTAGACATCACAGCACACCATCTGTGGAGAAATGCACTCCCCAGTGAAAAAAAAAAAATACGTGCATCTTTCTGGATCCCACCTTCTAGAATATTCCTGACACAGATAGGAAGCAGGGTTATTGTGTCAGATGCACTTGCATCTAGAATCCCTGCCTAGTTCAACAGAATGGAGAAAATATATTGTTCTTGCAGGCAAGACCAGAATGGTTTGCCACAAAGACGCAGTTTTACATCATCACCCTAATCATTGCAGTCTTAGCTGCAATATACTGTTCAAATGGTAATTAAAGCACCAGTCTGACTAGAAGACACTATAAATCAAAATAAGTACCCCTCAAGAAGCTACCAGACTGGGTGTAACAGAGATGGCATTGTTAAAAGCATTTGCATCTGCATGTATTAGTCTGGAACAACACATGGTGCATACCTAACTTTCACCTCTTCTTCTAAGATGGCCACATCACATATGGACATCTGACAGGCAAGCCTGCTTAATATACAATGGCAACATATATGGCAAACTATGCATATATATATATATATAAGGGGACTATACACATATACCTCCATAAGGTCCCCTTGTTGGTCATTCTGGATACCTGCTACAATCCTGGATAATAACAATCATCATCTTCTCATCAACTCCACCACAGCAGCAACTCAGCAGTGCTCACAGACCAACCAGATCATTAGTGTAGGATGAGTCTGGTAGGGTGGATATCATCATTCTAATGTCTGAAAGCCTCAGATTGCATCGTAGTAAGAAGATATGAAAAATGCTGTGTGCTACTTGTGCAGCCTGCTGATCCAGAAGTTGAGAATTAAAAGGACATCTATTCCTACAATAACAAAAGAATAACACTACCACCAATCTGACATCGAGAAACAGGACAGCAGCCATGAAGAACACACAGATGAAGTGACAGTCACCTACCACAAAACAGTAGACAGTGATATCTAAGTCAACCACAACAGCCTAAGAATAACATTTTATCTGGTTTCTATCAGGGTATCTTGTGACCAAGGAACTAAGAAAGAAGAGCTTTGCAGTTATGAGTTTTAGTCAATCTACTTTATTTCCTACCCTTGTCATATTTATTTATTTATTTAAGAGCAACAACAGCCTGGCAATGAGAAAGGCAGCAGCCATGAACAACCAGAGTAGAAAGTGGTGCAACAGACCTCTGTGGTAGAACAGTGGCTACAATGTGCCCTCTCACAGTTAACCTCCCAGTCTCTGGTACACTATTATACATCATAAGAGACATAAGCACATGAGGTACAAAGAAAAAAAATGATGCTTTTATAAGTGGAATTGTCATGATGTGATCCGCGTAGGCTATACTGTCTAGTGCATGACCTATTCCCATTATGCATTAGACATGATCACACAAAAACACCATTATGAAGATACTGCATGTCTCACCAATCATGGGACATGCAACAAAACCAGTAGGGTACAGTCATAGCAACATACCAAATAGGGAGCAGGTCAATGATGTATAGCAGCCCACACATGCATGCACACATCCTCCACAGTTCTGAGGGGTGAAATAATGAAGTGTAGGAGGAGGGAACTCAGCTGCACACCATACCATCAGTAAATTCCCTCATGTCTGTGTCAGTCATGCCGATGGTATGGCAGTTGGCTAGTGCACAGTCTTCAGGTGTGCTCTAGTATGATGTAACACTGTAGCCGAGTGATAGGTGATGTACAGGAATGTGCCAGTCTATGCTGTATTATTACTAAACCAGAACTGAAAAACCCTTCCACAATACATCCAGGCTGCATACACACATGCCTTACCTGAAGTGCTTCACAAGGATGTCAGTCATATGAAAGCTCACTTGTGCCACACCAGTCAATGTGCTAGCCTGTGCCATCACTGCCTGCAAAGTTCACAAAGTCTCTTTCTGCAATATCTTACTAGGTGCCCACCAACAAAATGTGCTCCTATAATTCTTCAATGCTGCATCCAACTAGGTATGCAAAATGTCTGATTAGTCACTCACTGGACTTCACAACTAAAGACCACCTTCGGACAGGACACAGCATTTTGGAAGGCTACCAGATTTTGCACTGACACCTTCAGCCATCAGTTTTAGGACCTCTACCAGCCACTAATGAGCAAGAATGAGGCATCTTCTAAAGAATGTAAGGCTATGGGGAAACCACATCCATTGTCTCCAGCAAAGAAGCTAAACATAGGGTTCACATGTTTATGTTGGCAGCCTCCTTGACCATCATACCCAGTTCTGTTAGAGAGTGGTATATCAGTGAGAATGGACTCAGTTGATGTTCAGCCAGCCTGGAACATAGTCCTGTGTGTCAGCTATGTATTGTTCCTTGCTTTCTCATCAGAAAACCATGAGTGGTATTCAAAAGACAGAACACTGACTCCCAAATTCAAATTTAATATAGTACTAACAAAAATAGCAACCGTTACAGTTAAGACACTGCAATCAAATGTTGTTGGCCATAACTTACTATAGCAAATGACTATTAAGATCCAGGCTGAAATAACAGGTGAAAAATGCCAGTCTTATGTAAACTTTTAAATAAGCTATTGTGGGAGACCCTTTCAACCACTGGGTGGAAGATTCAAAAGAAATGGTGCCTGATTAAAAAAGGCACACATACCAGAATATTCAAAATTAACTATTGGATTCCCTCTCGAACCCAAGGAAGAAGACAAGGATCTTTAGTGGTTTTGTGGGACCAGAAGATCTTTTGTATAAAGGGGATTCATGTCATATAGGGCTAAATAAACCTGCATGAGAATTATAAAGGTTATTTTGGATTGTATTAGAAGTTGATGCAGGCTATATTGGATCAGTGCAATGTGATGCTAATGTGAGGTACCAGTAAGTAACAGGGCAGCAAAATTCTACACCAGCTGCAACTGGTCATGCTCCATATTTGGAAGCTGTAGGTAAAGGAGGTTGTAACAGTCAAGAGAAGATGAGACTATGGAATGCACCACCACTGTAAGATGCTGAGATGGGAGCACATGTTCAATGCACGAGATGTTCCACAGATGGAAACAAGACGACCATGTAACAGAAGATTTCTGACACCAGAAGCATCAGACTTGACCAAGATTCCTGACATGCTCTATAACCTCTCATTTGTCATTACTGTAATGACAATGGGATTCAAAACTGATGTTGTTTGTAAGGAGTGTTATGAATTACCATGACAGCAGTCATGCAGCTATTTATTTACAGGTGATTAAAGTTCATCCAATTCTCTATTCAAAGTCTTGGTTTTCAGAATCCACAACAGAGAAATAAGGGAAGGGGAAGGTGAAATATCATCAACATAGTAGCCATTCTGTCAGTGTCTCCTATGAATGAGGTTACACAATGGAAGCATATATATGGAAAATAATAAATGACCCAAAGGCAATCTGTGCAAGACAGCACAGATGAGAAAGAAATTGTATGGAATGTGGAAGAATTGCTCTATCGTTACATATGCAGAGCAATGAGAAACAGTACCTGAAGCCCCACAGTAAGTCTGAAGATGATCTAATAAGATCACCACAGGGTTTAGCAGCCATGTGTTAAGTTACACCACTGACTGCTACTGCTTCTAGGCACCTTCAGTTGAGATGTTAAACTGAGGCCTTATCTGGCTGAGTTGTTTGTAGTTCAGATGCATGTGAAACAGCCCAAGGTACTTACTGAAAGACAGTAGGGGACGTTCCCCAGTTCCGTGGCCAGACTTCCCATACTCAGTAAGACTACCACTTTGGGCCCATCCAAGCAAAGCCCTTTGGGTTAGTTGGACTTAGAGCCACTCCTGAATAGAGACCTTTGGCCTAGGGGGACTTATCCATTTAAAGTGTAAACAAAATAAAATGAACATGCAGTATTGTACCTGCTTGATGCTGATTATAAACATCATTTCAGAGCACTAAGCTATAAAGGTCCAACACAACAACAGTGCACATTGCATCTGTAGATCTTGCCTAAGATATAAATAACAAAAAGCAAGTGTGACTTGGTGAAGCAATTTTGTTATAAGGTAAAAACGTTGGATCTGAAAAGAAATGGACATACTCTAAAACCACTTAGAACAGATGACAGCAAACATCTGCTTACCCTCCACCCTTTCACTGTGTCACACACCAAATATATTCCTGGAAGATCCCCTCCAGACATGTGTGATGAATCCCCCTGTACTACCCTAAAAATGTTAATGGCATTAGTAGTTATGAGAATACACAGCTATGAATACGTGTCTTTGAATGGCTGGAACATAAATATCAAAGCATTCAGCAGGCAGTATACTACTCATGACCTGCATACCTAGAGGACAATATATATATATATATATATATATATATATATATATATATATATATATATATATATAATTTTCCACTTGCTGTGGTTGAAGTGCACTGTTTAAAAGAACATGTTACTCAATTCCAAACTACTGGATGAAACACACACCAAAGGGAGAGTGCATTTAATTTGCTGTTGGTAGCAAGACTGAAGAATACTGGGGTGTAGTAGGCTTCCATTTCCCCTAGTATCATGCGATCACAGTTGGTATATTTAAGTTAGCGGGGGTGTGGCGTTTTCAGGGGTGCCTGCTCCCCCCCAGCAAAAAACAGTAAATGAACAGATTTGTGCTATTTTTTAGAACCTCATCTTTCAATTTATTTTATTTTGAAAGATGGTGTGCGTGTGGGGGTTCTATTGGTTTTGTCGACATTTGTTTAATTGAACACATTTGGTCATCTACACAGATAGTCAACAGGTGAGCAAGATGGATAATCCCTGTGTAGTGGAATATTCCCTTTCCCCAGGGATTGTGCAGTCTTGGAGTTATATATATATATATATATATATATATATATATATATATATATCTACAGTGTGTAGGGAATATTGTTTTTTTTTTTCTTCTTTGTTAGTAATATGTGCATGTGTTGAGAAGCAACCTTAGCCCATGCGTTCCATTTTTGATGGAGAGTGGTTTATCTTCAGGATGTTGACATTCACGTTAGTTGATCAACTGATTTGGATTTAAAGCATCCTCTGTTTTCTCTATACATCTTTTAAAACAAGAAACATCTTTATTAAATCAACATGTATGACATAGGCTATGTTACACTTATATAAATGACAATAAATCAGAGTGACACAACTGCATCTGCAAGCATACATTCCAAACCGTGCCGACGCAACTGCAGCTGCAAACATTATACATCACTTTTAACATACCCAGTCATTGTTAATGAACCATTACATAGTTCATTCAAATCCTGCCTTCTTTTAAACCTCATTCCTCCAGTGCATGTATTGATCCCACAGCTACCATTTTCCTGTGTAATTTGCTCCTACCCTTTTCTAAACATCCCAGTTCCAGTTGTTTTAACTGTTACTATCCTCACTACTTCTACTAAAGTTGGTTTAGACTTTGATTTTCATTTTCTAGTAACTGCGTTTTTTGGCAGCCATCATAATTAGACTGAGCAAGGCCTTACTGTGTCTAGGCAATTCCTAGTTTGTATCATAGCTCAAAAAAATAATTTCCCTAGTCACTTCAACTTGCTTGCCCAGCATTTCCAACAGAGCAGTCTGCAGGGAATCATTAAAGTCTACCAGCTCATTACACTCCCAGAAAATATGTTCCCAGTTATCTCTTTCACCCAATCACACCTCCAACATTTGCTGTCTACCAGATGAAAAATTCTTTGAAGTCTGCTTGGGTATAGAAATACCCAAGGCAAAGATCCAAAATCTTCTAGATTTTGTTGCATACTTCGGAGATGTACATATACCCCCCATTGTCACTGTGTGAATCGCTTATCTAATTTCTCTTCCAGTCCTTCCTAACATCCTTTGATTCTTATACTTATTATGCAATATTTTATATGCTCTACTAATTATTCCTTTCTTAATGGCAACTACTGTTCTAGATTCTACTAAAAACTCTACCTGCGCTGGTCTTTCAATTAGTACCCCCTATTTCTTTCTATTTGCCTATACTCGGATATTAATCCTTGATATAGAAAGCAATCTTTAGCCTGCAGTAAGTTCTTAGCATCTTACTATTCTATTACCTTTCCCTCTCTGGTAATTTGCTCCCAGTAACCTTGCTTCCTTTTCAAGTTTTCTCAAATATATTCCCACCCCTCTTACCTATTGCCTGTTGCCTGTATCCCTAATTGCAGTCATCCTATCGGCAGAAACTCCTTTCTCCATTCCCATGTTGGCTTAGTTCTTAGAAGAGCTTTTGCTACTTTATAGATATAGTACTCTATGATTATTGTTGTTCTCCTTAAAGGTCTGCATCCAAAATTCCAGTCCTTGCCTGTTACTTGAGCTTGCCCCTGTTGCATCATCTTGTCTTTCCACTTTGAATTATAGTTTTCTGCTTGCGCTATGTACAGGAGCCTTAACTGTGTTGCTCTGAAATACCCCTTCAGCTCAGCTAATCCAAATCCGCCCTGTTCTATTTGAAGAATAAACTTTTTCCACTTGTCTCTTGCCGTCTTCCCCTCCCTGATAAAATCCTTCAGCTCTTTATTAGTTGCTATCCACAGCTTCTCCTCTGGTTGATGAAAATATGCCTGACCAGTGTACAAGACTAAAGGGACTAAAACACATTTTAACTGCCTGTATCTTACTATCAATATCCATATAATAGAGCTTACATTTTCTCAGTTTTTGTATTATCTTTTGTTTAGTGTCTTCCCTAGCTGCCAACACCAGTATCATTTTTAATCCATACACCTAAACATGTCATTATATCATGTCCCCATAAATATGGATATTGCTGAACCAATTCATACGTGGGAACATAATTTACGGCTATTGCTTTTGTTTTGCTTCATTAATTTTGTATCCTGAAAAGGTAAGAAACTGTCTCAATATGTTCCAGAGTACTGTAATGTCCCTTTCTGGTTTTATGTATAAAATAATGACATCTGCAAATACAGCCAGCTTTTCTTGACTACCATACTAATTATATCCTTGAATTTCTGAGTCTCCTAATTTCTTTGCCAATGGCTCTAAATATAATGCAAATAAAGGGGAGAGAGGACCCTGCTTGGTTCCTCTGCTCAAGCAGAAATTATCAGAGAGGACCCCACTCAGTTCAATTTTTGCCTCCGATCCTTCATATATCCTCCTAACCAAACTTATAATTTTGCCAAGAAATGCAAGTGCTTCCATTGCTCTGCTCATAAAATCCCAGCTTACTCTGTCAAATGCTTTCTCTGCATCAAGACCCACCAGCAACAGTGGTATATATTTTTTTACATTCTGCTTCCCTCTGAATGATCACTGCTCTGTTTATGTTGTCAAATGTTTGCCTCCCCTCCACAAAACTACACTGATCCATATCCATCAATTTTGGCCTTACCTTTGTCATTCTTTTTAGCCATTATAGACAAACACATTATAATCATGATTTAGTATTGAAATGTGGTTGTATGAAGCTAGATCTGATGGATCTTTACCATTTTATATTGTACAGCTACTACCACTATCTTCCAGGATGTTGGTACTTCTCCTCTTAAAATTCTGTTAAACAAAACCTTACAGATCTTCATGAGTTTTTTCCTCCTAATATCCACAGGAATAACATCTAATCTTGAGGGCTTTCCTGTAGATTGGTTATACATCACCATTTTTATCTCATCTCTTCTCCCTCTAGCCATGGCATATTTAATTCTTCCATAAACATTTCCATTTTACCTGTTTATTCTTTTCCACATTTCTCTGCTTTATACAGCTTTTCATAGAATTTCTAAAATATTTCTAATACTTCTACAGGATCCCTAGTTATCTTACTTGTAATAGGCTCCCTAACCTTGGTGATAGCCCTTTCTACTTTCTGTTGTCTGAGTTGTTCTGCTTAAATTTTGCTCTAGAGTTACTATCAAAAAAACAGTTAACAGCAATATTTCTAAACTCATGCATATTATGATGATGAGAGGTAGTACCAGTTGTGCCACAGAGTAGGACAGTGCATGTGTAACATACACCAGCATAGCTATCTGGAATTTTGTAAAGAATTATATTTCATTTGAATATCAAACTAATTTGTTCAGATGCTTGTGTTCAAAATTTATTTGTAAAGCTGCTTGTGTTAAAAATGCATTCAGCAATGGGTCCTGCTGGACAGAAAAGAAGTATACATGTATATCAGGCTGAATTGTTGTAACTGCTGAAATGTATATAGTTTAACAGAGGATACTGGAAGGGAAGGGGTTAGGTCAACCCAGCTAACCTTAATAAAAATAGACTGAAATGAAATTACTTTGTTTAGGCCAGAAAGACTATCTCACAGGTCTGAATGCAGCCAAAGATGCAATGGATATGAAAAGCCTTTTGGCAGGAAGGATAGAAGTGTTAAATTATTCTGTGCATGTACTGTGACATATATATGCCAAATCCTGGCTCAGTATCTAGTGAGGGGGTAGTGTGGGAACCACAGAGTCAAACATCTGAATGTGATGTCATCCTGTAGCCACCACTGAAATTGTATTTAGATACTACTGAGAGATGTGATAGTAGTACACAGCATTCTGTTTTTGAACAGACAAGACCACTCACCAGTTCATCTTGCCTTGCTTTTGTAAGTAATTTAACTATGGAACAGTAATTCTTCAGTCAGTTAGGAAAACATAGTGAGATTAGCTAAGTATTGTTTTTCTGTATCTGTCTGAGTCTTTCCATCTGTGTTATTTTTTTATATTTCCTGTGACTGAATCTTTTGTGTTTATTGTAAATAGATAGTATTTTCATGTTTTAATATATCTAAATATTTCATTCTGGCTGGTGTTTTAGAAATATTTTAACATTTGAAAGTACTTGCATTTATTTAGTGGCACTGTGGCTCCATGTTCTTGAAAGTCTTGCTGTTTAGCACTACCATGTGTATCAGTAGTAATTTCACTAAGAGTAATAGGTGCCCTGGTAAAATCCTTAGAGTAGCTGGCTTTGGGGTGGTCTGATGGCAATATCTACCTTACTGTCTTGGTACAGGTGGCATAGGAGGGAAATCTGTGCCAGCCTTTCCCAGGTGTGTGTCAGCTACTTTGAACAGGGACACAGAGGACTGATTTCACACAGAGGATGTTGGAGGACTTAGCTTTGTACACCCAGCTAAGGGCTAAACTCTGAGGTGGTCAGTGCAAAGTCTTATTTGGGGCCTTAAGAGGAAGTCGAGCCCCAGGGCTGGAGTGTGCATTCCGTGTGTAAGGGAAACTGTACTTGGTGCAGAGGGCTGCATCTGAAACTACTGTGGGTGTGTCTAGTTTTCTCTCAGTGAGTGTTCACCACCAGCATCAGTGATGAGGATTGAGGCTCCTTGATCACTGGCACAGAGAAAGGACATCACACATATTATCAAGGTAGTCCCTTACTTTTTGTTTAGCATTCTGTAGTTGCTCCTTCTCCTGCTCTGTGAGATTCCTCCTATTTTGTAATACTTTAATATTTGTCAATCCCTCTTAATAATTCTTGTTACTTCTTAACCATATCTCCCTTTCTTTCATTTCCACCCTATTTTAATTGTATCCCACTCCCTAGCTATATTTTGCGAGGACGTTTCTATCTTCTATAATAGCTTCTGAAAAAGTTCCACTACCCAGTCCTTACATTCCTCTCTTTCCAACAGATAGGTGGGAAAGCGCCAGTGTCTCACTTTTTTACCCTGTGTTTTATTTTAGTTATTGGTGCATTATCTGAAACAGTTATTGGGTACATATCAAGACCTTAAATTAAATGGACATGTTCCTGTGAAATGTAAATTCTGTCTAGCCAAGCCCAGTTTTTGTACCCTGGGGAATATGTAAATTCACTCCAAATTCCTAGTACTGAATTCTTATCTTCCATGCCAAACATTTTCATAAATATCTTTAAAAATCTAACCTCCTTTGTTATATTTCCCTTTCTGGGCCCCCCAGACACATTTTCAGTGTTGCAAATCAAATTCCAGTCCCCCACCTGTAAGTAATATTCCTTGCTGAAAGCTGATTATTTCTCCCAGAATTTTCTTTAGCTCCATTATAGCAGTTGTAAATACATGCCAGTGTAATAATCCTCCTCCCTTGCCAGTACCCCCTTAGTACTACAAATCTACCATTACTTTCCCCTCTTCTATTACTACTAGACTCCTCTGGCAATTAATATATGTACTTATCTCTTCCTTTGTCTGGGATATTCTGCTTTATAACCATCCTGAAAACCTTTCTTCTTCAAATTCAAATGTGCATATCTTGCCAAGTGTGTCTTCTGTAGCATAACTATTTGCACTCTACATTTTTAATATAGTTCACTGCTCTTTCCTGTTTTTGGATGCATCTGTGAGACCATTAATGCTTAAAGACATTCTAGAAAGATTCATATTCTTGAGGGATTATTATTCCCAACTTTTATGAATAACAGTTTTCTGTCAGTGCATTGTTCCAGCTTTTGTGTTACATGCATGCACTGTTTGGCAAGTTAATCTTTTATAGAACTGTTTCTTGTCTTCTCCATTTGAGCCTATAACACATCTTGCATAACTTTGTCTTATTGAAAACCCTCAAATAAAAATATATATATAAACACACACAAACAATGCTCAACTAAAACCTAACTTAATAACAACACACAAAAACTATGTACACCTTCAAATATTAAAGTTTTACACCCTTAATAGGAACATAAGTTCCAGATGCTAAACAGAAAGCAAGTTTATCCAGGTTAAGATGCATGGTATAGCCTGTGGTTTTATTAAGTGTTGTCTGGTTTTGCCTTATCTTTATAACTCTCCCAACAGGGAAAACACTTGAATGTTATCAGAAAACATTTTTACCAAGCCATTTCAATTTTTCCGATTGTATGCTAGTGACATGAGAGTCAGATACAGGGCTGTTTACTGCAAAAAAAAAAAAAAAGACTTTGTAATACTCAACATTCTTTTTTATTTACTTGCTTTCGTTTAAAACTTGTAATTGTATAAAGCTAAAGGCCTTAACACAGTCATTCCCTTGTGCAAGAATGAGAAAAAGCAGGCTATTTCTTTTCTTTTCTCATCCTCTTTTAACCATAACTTTTTTAAACACTGCAGTGGCTACATTTCCTTAAAACTAAACAAGATGAAAGAAGGGAGAAAGAATAAACAAAAGCACCTATTTACATTAGCATCCCCATTACACTTAAACATAACTGAGAAAATTTACTTTATAACAGGCAGGGAAAATCATGCACCACTTTAGTAATACTGTTAAGAAAAAAACTGTTGTATGTACAGTTAACTCTCTCTCTCTCCTCCCCCCTCTCCTGAGTATTTTTTTCTAACATTAATGACATGAAGTAGGGCATATGTTAAACTTGCAGACGACTCTAAAGCAAAGTCCAAACAAGTCCAAAATTTCCAGATTTTCTTGTTTTGTCCTGTTTCACAAATATAATTATTGCTCTGTAATCCCACATTTGTCAACTTCCAGGTAACTGATTTTAGTCTCCAAACATTAATGACATGAAGTAGGGTATACGCTTTAGAGTCCCCTACAAATTTAACAAAGTCCAAAAAAGTCCAATATTTGCTGATTCTTTTGTTCTATTCCAGTTCAACTCTATCTCCCAAAACCTCCCTATCTCCCAAAACCTCTCTCTGACTCATCTCCAATGCACACCCAATTATTCTAGTCAACTCTTGTGCTTTTTTCCCTCTCTCAATCATTTTCCATTGAAACATTGGGAAAGGCTTCACTGGCACAGTCTCGATGTGGTCCTTTATTACCAGAACAACAAGCAAAAGAATCTCCTCCTGTTTCACAGCTCATTTTTTGTAGGATGAACTTTTGTATTTTTTCCTTAGCATGTATTTTATCAAAAAATGTTTTTGTTCCTCCAAGGAAAAATATTTTGGGAATAGCTGGGTACAGCAGTTTGAATCGGTTCTATATTAGATTAGCGAAAGTTTTTTTCAGCGAACGCTCACATGAGCGAAAATGCTGGGAATCGAAAGGGTGTTTGCGGGGTCGTGGTACAGGAAGGAGTGGGATATTTGCCCTTTCCTCACTGTAGTGCAATCTCAGAGTTGGAATATATAGTTAGCAGGGGGTGTGGGGGGGGGTGCAGCCCTCCACAATATGAAGTTCAATTTCCAGCGTTTTTGCTCATGTGAGCATTGGCTGAAGAAATCTTTTGCTAATCTAATATAGACCCGTTTGAATCTCATGCCTGCTTCTCTGCATTCCCTATATAATTGAATAAATGTATTCCTCTTCTGCCTAGTGTGCAATGAGTAGTCATTCTCCACAAACACTCTACAGTGTCTCACTTTTAGTACTTTGTCCTTCTGCCACAGTTTTGTCAGAATCATCTCCTTCTGTTGGTAAGATTGAATTTTTACTATTAAAGGTCTAGGTTGTTTTCTCATAGTCAGGTTTGGAGCATGCATATAATGTGCCCTTTTAATTAATTCCTGTTGTAGAATACAGGTACAGTTGCTTATTTGTACATTCATAAAATAAATCCAATCTGCTCCTCACAGCTTCTCTGGTACATCAGTAAAGCTCATGTTTTCCCTACTTGCTCTGTCTTCTAACTTTAATTTTTTTAAAGATTTTTCTTGTACTGCCTCATATTCAGCCAGCCTTTTCTTCATTTCAACCTCTGAGTTTTGCAGTTCTGTCACTTTATCTAAATATCTGTTCACAACTTCTTTCATTTTTTTCCATCCTTTTATTGCTTGTGTTGATATTCCAAAACAAAAAAACAAAAGGGTCAGCAAACTGTGGTATGTGAATGCTTTATTAAAGCATATATAAGTAGAGAAGTAACAGACCGGTTTTGGCTAAAAAAATTAAATAGCCTTCATCAGTGTCAATAAAAATCACAATGAAATCCAATGCCCTTTTATACCAAAAGGCAGAAACAAAATTAAAGCTCATTGGGTGTTCACAGATTCTCATTTAAAGCTGGTGGGAATAAACCACCCAACTTAATGATCCACTCCTTTTCTTTTGTATTTAATATAGAGTGCCATCCAGCTTTATTTGTCCTATTTCCCACAATCCTGTCTATGATTATAAACCTAAAACTTGCATTATTGTGTGCCACTGAATGTTTATATAAAGCATTACTTGTTTTTTAGTCCTAATATCACTGCAGTGTTCAGATATGCATAATCTCAATGGTCTCGAAGTTTGCCCATTGTAAAAGGCTGAACAGGTGCATGTCGCGAGGTAAATCACCCAATCAGTTCCACAATTAGCATAAAACCTGATGTCATAAACACTGCCTGTGTTCCTGCTGAATTATTTGGATTTTACCAACCTTTGGCAATGTGTACAGTGTTCACAAGGGGACACAACGAAAATGTAAATCACGTGTCAGGATTCTTTGAATGGGGTCCTGAGTGTGTCTTAAACCATGTTTAAAATTATTAAAATGTGATCCAAGAGTCCTCCCCCTGAGAAAGGAGAAAATACATTTATCCTTAAGAAACTCGGATAACTTGGTGTCTGCTAAAAGAATATTCCAATGTCTTTTAACACTATCCAGTAACATGTTTGTATTTCACCTATAAGTGGTTAAAAATGAATATTCTAGTCACTCCCCTGTTTTTTATCCTTGTATTTCAATAGATCCTTCCTGTCTAGTGCTGATACCCAATTACTGGCAGTAAGGATATTACCAATTTTGTAACTCCTGTTTTTGAACCTCTTAGTCAGATCCTCCTTAAAATGTTCATAAGAGGCTGGATGTGAGCAGATATGCTTCATACAAAGAAATTGAGATTTGGGTATGCTCTTTGTAATGTGTGGTGGATGGAAACTGGATGCATGTAGTAGGGAATTATACTGTGGGTACTTATGATAAACCTCTGTATCTAAAGTATGACCAGTGTTTCTGATGACTGGCACATCCAAAAGTTTTATTTTTTGGGCATCATAGTTGTAAATTGTATTCCCCACTTATTGCTGTTTAAGTATTCCACAAACTCCTGAATATATTCAATATCAGCTCTCCAGACCATCCAGCAGTCATCCAGATAACATCTCCATATGTCAGGTTCTTCTAAATATATATTATGGCTTTTATCACAGATAAGATAGTCTTCTAAGAAGGCCATGAAAAGATTGGCGTAAATGGAGACAAAATATTCCCCCTTAGCTATACCCCGAACCTGCCAGTAACATTTGTTTTGGTAGTAGAAAACATTTTTGGTCTGCTAGACGGATCAAAAAGGTACTGAACCTTGGTGGATAACGTTCAGATCTATATAGCCAATATTCAAGGGGCTGTAACCCAGCCCAATGAGGAATGTTGGTATACAAAGTGGATACATCTAGATTGCATAGCAACCAACTTGGTTCCAGTTGCATATCCAAGATTATTTGTAAGAACTGAGTAGTGTCTTGGACCCTGGACCGAACCCATTTCAATAGAGGTTGTAAATGTTTTGTCAAAAACTGAGAGAGTGGTTCCATAATAGAGCCCTTCCCTGAGACAATATGTCTTCCCAGTGGACGATTAAGATCTTTATGTATTTTTGGAAGTAAATACAGACATTGACTACTGGATCAGACACTGTCAAATGGTGTAATACTGTGTCAGATATAATACCCTCCTCCTTGGCAGACAAAAGAAATTCATTAATTTGTTTCTTAAAACTAAAACTGGAATTCAAAGGCATGTGTGTGTAATAGCGCCCATCATTCAATTGCCTTTCTGCTTCAGCATTATATTGTGCCCAGTCCATGACAACCACTGTACCTCCCTTGTGTGCAGGTAGAATGACTAAATTTTTGTTATTTTCAAGTTCCTGTATAGCCTGTTGTTTGATCTTTGAGAGATTGTTAGGCTTAATCCCAGATTCCCTAAAATGAAAATGAAGATCGTTGAGAATGCATGTTTGAAAAATCTGGACATTGTGATGCATCGAAGGCATGAAGTTAGATTGATGATATTTAAATGCATCATCCTCCCCAGAATTTGTAAATGATTCAAAATGTAATTTCAAATTTAGCAAGTGACAAAAGGATGTAACATCCTGTGCAAGTGACTCCTCAGAAACAAAAAAACAGGTACAAAATTTGACCCTTTATTTAACAATTGAATTTGTGACAAAGATTGTGATGAAATGTTTAACACATTGTTACTTCCAACTATTTCTGTATCATAAGTCTGAGTAGGCCCTCTATGCTGTCTATGTGCGGTGTGTTTTCTCCCTGCCCTCCTTGTCCTCCCCCAAAAGGGTTTTGTGTTACTGCATTTGGACGCAGGGGATTCTGTGGTGTGCTGTACATCTAAATCTGTGACTGAAGAGGAGTCATCCCCAGATGTCCCATTATGAGATGATATAGATTTCTTAAGAATGGACAATGGCTGTTTGCATTTGAGAATTTTCTTATTCCCATTCTCAAATTTGACATGTTTATTTGTGCTAAAGAGATTGCCCCATCATAGTTTCCCACATCTGTGTGAAACTTGTGCATTTTTCTCTCCTTGAGCTGGTGTTCTAAAGTGAGTAATTCTTGACTCTAAACATGTAATATAAGAACGCTGACCTTCAAACTTCTTTGCTTCCTCACACATCTTAGCTACCTCAGATATACCCATATCAATAGAACGTTCATAGTAGGCAGCCAACACCTCAAGAAACCCCACAGAGGCTTTTTGTTGAGCTTTAGCCCATTTATCAGCCAATTCTGTATCTATATTAGCTACCAAGGGTTGGATGCGTACCCTAAAGCCTTTGGGTGAGATTCCCTTGTCTTGATAAGCCTTGAAAAGTTTGAAATGTCAGACATTGATCCATAAGGTCCTCATACATTTAGTCAGTTTTTGAAAATGGGAAATACACATATTCTCTGGTTCAAATGGGTCCAACCCAGTGTTCATATTATTAGTGTGCCCCAAACCAAAAATACCCAGGTCATCCCTGTCTGCTAACAGTCCATGTAAGATCTTAGTCAAATCCATTTGGTAATTGTCTGGTCAATTATAAATTGTAGAATGTATATATGTGGCTCCAACCCTATTTAAATACAGTTAGTACCAAAAATTATGGTATATAATCCCAACAGGGAAGACTTGAGTGAGCTCAAATATCTATACCAAAAGGAAAATCCCAATATACCAATTGTTAAGATAAACCACTGGCATTTGTAAACAGTTCAACATTACTATTACCCTATAACCAAATTCAAGGGAACAATGGTAGCCAAAGCGTATCACCTAAACAGGTTACCATATATAAAAGACAAAAATTCAGCAGCAATGCTACGTTTGTTCTCATCTCCGATAGAATGTTTGTATCCTTTGTTAATCTGATTAACCAAAAGCAAGTTCTTAAGAACGAACAATAGTAGCCCTTGCTTAGCTTCTCTTTGACCATATATGTTCATGCGTCAAGAAAACAATTACAAGCAATGCTACATTCCCCTGTGTGAATTGAATAAACATAAATCAGATAGTGTTAGGCTTAATACAAAGGCCATAGGCGCATAACCAACACTAATCCCCCAACAACAATATATAATCTGAGGCCACCCAATGATTCTCCTTTATGGATATAAGGATGACTAATCAAACACCATGATTATAATAGTACCCTGAATGCAATCTTGTTGACTGTATAATTGCATATATTATATGGCAACTACTACAATGTAATAAGTAAAAAATGCACAGATACTTCATTAAGATGTTAATATAACAGCCAAAAAACAATAATGATATTGACAACTAGGGGCCCTGTACGAATAGGAAATTGATTTCAAAACTAAAAATCAACTAAATGAGCAAAATATATAAATATGAGAAGTTAAATGTCCAAATATAAAATATGAATCTTATCAGCCCAAAATCCTGAGAGTGAAAAATGTTACTGATTTGCAATCCACAAACAAACCAAAATGATAGCCTGCATGGGTCCAAACCACCGTATAATCACACTAATTGTATTCCGGCCAATTGTATATGCAATGAATAAATTCGTTAAACAGTTGTGAAAATAATGTATATAACAGAATGAGACTATCACATCAAAGTATGTTCCAGTTTGCTCGCAACCCAGTATATGCCCTTATAACATGAAACCCTTGTTTATATACAAGTTCCAACACAACAGTAATGGCTAACAACGCTATTAAGTTTCACAAAATGAACCACTCTGCTGACTGAGTTGCCCTAAATAAAGGCCCAAACATGTACAGAAAAAGCAAAAAATTTCCTGTATCATAAGTCCCAAACCTGAATGTACCGTAAAACACAATAGTCCAAACATGAGTCAGTGAAGTAGTCCGTTTCCAAGTTGTAATAATCCAACAAGAATTACATACAAAGATGCCCGCAAAGTCAAACAATCTTTCAGAGAAACCAAAGAGATCCAAAATGCTTCTAACAGCGTTGTTGTTGAAACAAAGTCTGAGCCAACAGCTGAACCAGATAGACTAAGTTCCAGTAAGAATGAAAAGTCCAGAAACATTTAGGTCTGCGCAACCTTGGCAATAAGCAAGCATGATGTGGGACAAATCCCCGGAATTATTGAAACCATCTGAAAACAGTTCCAAAGCCTCCAACTGCAGCACACAAGACTCCTAATACCCAACAGGTGTAAATAGAAAGAACCATTGTAAAAAATGCTGGAAAGCACAACATTTCCAATGAGCTCCAAAACCCCAGCACAGATGGAGATATGCAGTATACCACAGACCAACAGCAAGGGAACCAACAATTACAAACTGAAACGACCCTTGCAAGTATGGCAACTGCACGGCCTCAAAAACGATGAGTCCAAAACAAAAAGGCCAGCAAACTGTGGTATGTGAATGCTTTATTAAAGCATATATAAGTAGAGCAGTAACAGACTGGTTTCGGCTAAAATAATTAAATAGCTTTCATCAGTGTCGATAAAAATCACAATGAAATCCAATGTCCTTTTATACCAAGAGGTAGAAACAAAATTAAAGCCCATTGGTTGTTCATAGATTCTCATTTAAAGCTGATGGGAATAAACCACCCAATGTAATGATAGACTTCTTTTCCTTTGTATTTAATATAGAGTGTCATCCAGCTTTATTTGTCCTATTTCCCACAATCCTGTCTATGATTATAAATCTAAAACATGCATTGTGTGCCACTGAATGTTTATATAAAGCATTACTTTTTTTTTTGGTCCTAATATCACTGCAGTGTTCAGATATGCATAATCTCAAAAGTCTCTAAGTTTTCCCAATCACCTGTCAGGGATTTACTTTTTGGTTGTGTCCCTTGTGACCACTGTACACATTGCGAAAGGTTGGTAAAATCCATACAATTCACCAGCAGGAACACAACCACTGTTCATGACATCAGGTTTTATGCTAATTGTGGAATGGATTGGGTGATTTACCTTGCGACATGCACCTGTTCAGCCTTTTAAAATGGGCAAACTTCGATACCATTGAGATTATGCATATCTGAACACTGCAGTTGGGATGTACCTCACAAGACACTTCCAACAGCTGAAGAGACCACAAAAGTACCTTACCAAGAGGATTACTGGCCTCAAACATATGTCCTATGAAAAAAACTCCGGTTGTACTCAGTGGCATATCGCTTACTCAGAGGTGATCTCTGCCTGACTTACAAAGCCATGTCCAACTCAGTACTGATGAACATGCTCCACCTAAAGAAATCCAAGTCACTGTGAGCCACACGATCTAGTGAGCTAAACCTCACAACAATAAATAGAACATGCTGGAGGGATAGATTCCTGTCACAGAGACTCCCCATGCTTTGGAACAAAATTCCAAACTACATTAGGCAGAGCACCTCACGAACACTCTTCAAGAAAAACCTTGACAAGTGGATGGGTAACAGAAAATACACCCCTGGAATCACTTTATTGGCTCTGCTTGACAGAGGATCAGTTAATTAATCAATGGGGCAGCAAAAGCCGACACACTCTGGCTAGACTTATAAATGCCCTCGGGCAGATAACCTAGTACCTACCTATGAACCTATGAATCTAATTGAGAATGTCCAGGTACAAAAAAAATGCTGAATCTTAAGCTAAACTTATCTGAGATTCCAGTTAGTGAGGAAAAATGCACGGTGAAAAAAATCCACAATTCTCAAGCTCTAAGCAGCATCCCTCTTTAACTTTAACTGCCTATGTCCTCACAGTTCTAGCTCACATTTCGGTTACATTTTAACTCAGGAAACACTAGCATGTTTCTTTACAAACCTCACACCTCTCACTTCCACCCCTTCTAGATCTCATGCAGGTGCTCTTGAGATGACTTCAAAAACTACAGCTTGAGACGAGGGTGCACTCTTCTTGTATGCTAACCAAATCCTTGTCATAAAAGGCTATTTGAATTATTATCTCTGGTAACACGGTTAGATATTGCATAAATAATCTCTACCTTGAAAGGCTGTGGTTGAATCTTATGACCACTCTCTCTCATGACCAAAATAAGATATTTCTGTCATTTTTACCTGATACTTGCTGGCCTTAATAGTGAACCTTGTACACATTTCAGATTCGTCCCAATACTACTATAACATTCTTGTCAGACTGTACACTATAACATTATTGAGCTAAGCAACAGCACAGTCCTCACCTCCTGACAGTAAGAAATCTACCTTCTTTAAGACTGCTGAATCAATTTTAATCCCAGATGGATTCCTGGTAAGCACTCAAAAGGTAAAAGCTCACCTTTTCCCTCACTGTAGGTATCAAGAACACCTGATTGTAACACTTGGTCAGGTTAATAGTATTCAGATACTTAGCCCCATCCAACCGACATAAGGCTTCATTTGCCTTGGGCATTGGGTAAGCACCTGACTCTGAGACTGTTCAGTCTCCTATACGTAACACCTGGTGCTGCAATCTTTATTTGCTACCAGCACCACTGGTGAGGCCCAGAGACTGTTAGAATTTCGGATTACTCCCATATCTAATACAGTTTTTCGGTCAGTGTTTGCTTAATCCTGTCATACACACTATAAGGGTCCTGTTTTATGGGCTACTGGGGCCCTCTGTCCACAGTGCATGCCACCAGATGAATACACCCTGTTTTACCAGTAAACATGACCTCAAACTCCTGTAGTACTCCCTGGATCTCTTGAACATGGGCAGAAGATAACTGCTGTGAAAGGGCTACCTCAATCACTAATGTATCTGACCAAGCCTTACTAAGAAGGTCTACCATAGGTTCATAGGTTGGT